>NW_009650084.1:1121807-1160155 GCF_000708025.1 Charadrius vociferus
AACAAGAGTGGATTTATTTCTTGCAAGGCAACTAAACACCACTAAGAGCTGCATCCAGTGCCAAACTCGGAGATAAAAAAAGAGAGTTGTACAGATACTTCAGAATGTAGGGGTGGGGGTTTTTTTGTTGTTCTGTTTTGGTTTGGTTTTTTTACTTACTTAGTTGCCAGGAAATACTATTATTTCCACCAATTCATCAAAAAAAAAATCTAAAAAGATCGAAATTTTCAGATCAGAAAAGCAATTGAAACTTTGAAAATATTATTTTTACAGATTCTAAAAAAACAGGAGGATGGAGGGAGGCAAGCAGCAGACTGTTTCCATTCATTCAGAAATAAGTAATAAAAACACAGATACACCATACTATTTGTTTTCTTTTATATGAAGATAATAAATGATTAAGAAAAATCAAGCAAAAGTACCTGCTGTCAACCTTTTCAAAAGTACAAGTTAATGCACATGGAGACAATATTCATTGGCAAGACTGACAGGATCAGATGCAACTAGAAGTCATTGCTAAGTGGTGTTCTTAGAGGAGCTTCAGGTTATTCAAAAGGGGACATATTCTAAAAATATGCTTTACATTTAGAGCAGTAAATTACTCTACCATCAGCCTTCACGTGGACATGATCAGAACTGGCCAGAGAGACAACAGCTTCTACAAGGATTTTAGCAAACAGTGAACCTAATATTCAATTTATTTGCCTGTCTTCTGTACAGTCTCAGAAGTGCTGCTCTTCTTTAAGCAAGCACTAAAAACTATTTTTTCACTATACCTACCCTACTTGCAACATGGTCAAAGTCTTTCTAGACCCTCAGGCCAAAATCATGCTACAACTATGCATAAATGAAAAAATCAATGGGAAGAGTAAAATTTCTGGCCTGGATTACAGAACAAAGTCAATTATGCTTCTTTACACTTAGTACAAGGGCTGGCAAAAGGTCTCATCTATGTTAGCCAGTTTCTAAATTGTTCAGGTGAGCTATGGACAAAAAAAAAAAAAAAAAAAAGGTTAACTTTCACTCTGCACCCTGACACACAGCTGAGCAGGAGACCTCTCTATTCTTACTTTCACTAGAGAAATATAACGCCATTTTCCCACCAACAAAACAGCTTCCTTCTTCCTTGTTATCCCCCATCATCAAGTTTCAATCTTTTACACAAGTTCACTGCAAGCAGCAACAACTCATTATCCTAATGGTCAGTTCTTGTTCGAGTTGAAAAGCATTTTCATTCCTAAACAGATACAAAGCTAGTGAATCTGATTCTGGCAGACAGAAAGGTGGGGCTACTCTGTGGTATCATCATATTCTAACAAGTCTAACAATTCGTAAAATGCTGGTCTTGCAGGCTACTGAGTCAGTGGCCAAAGAACATGCAAATATTGTTACATCAACCGTTCCATCCATAATAATCTAGGGCTTTAATCCTTACCTATTTGTACTGGAGATTCACCAAAATATTTATTGTAAACTCATGTATCTCTCTCTATATTTCTACATATTTATCCATTTATACTTAGCTGATACTGAACTACAGTTTCTTAATGAACAGTGACTTACTATTTAACACCTTTTTGGTGTTTTTTGCCACACAAAGACTAATTTAAAAAATAAGCTTCCCAGCATATGTCTGTAGCTATGCTACCATACATACTTCAGGTCAGGCTGCAACCTTCTCAGAAGCAAGTACCCCAAGAAAAATGAGATAGAAAATCTATCACATGGGTGCCGCAGAAAACAGTACAACTAATGTAGTTACTAGCTGTTAGTCTTCTACAGTTGCAAGGAAAAGCCTAAATCGTCTGTAAAATTAGCAGGTGTCATGTTTTGAGAAATTTTCAAATTAAGATCTTGCTCACTTACTCCAGTCCCTAAATTACTCCCCGAGTAACTCCAGACATAAATACCCATAGAAGTAAACAGGTAAGGTAAAAATGACAAGCTTTCTCTCTGTTACTGGTAAATTTATCAACATGCTAGAAGCCCTGCCATTAGTCGATATTAATAAGTGCCAATAAAATAGATAATATTAATAGCCAACTTTATGCTGTAATATTTTGCCATGCTTCCTGCAGTATAACCAGCAAATGATACACCTCACTTTCTTTCATATGTAATTGGTTTTGAGAGCTATTTAAAAAGTCACATCATAATCCCAGCATATGTACACTTCGCCTTGAAGAAATCTTGTATTTATAGTTCAAAAATAATTTGGCTGTTCAGAATAACTGATTTATTATTTATCCTTAGAAGCTACCTAGCATTTTCCTTCATCTCCTCACTTTTCACACCAGCACCAAACCCCATGTTATGCAAATTCAGTTTGGTGAACACCAACACAGAGACACATACACTTTGATAAGAGAAAGTACCCTAACTACAGGTTGTTATAAAGGTTAATGAAACATTTATTGGGAGCTATTTGAAAAAGTTACTTTCAAACTTAAAACTCTATATAATTATACCATAGTATTCCAGTACAGCTCTGGCACACTAAAGGAATAGAAAATATCAATCTATTACTTATTCCAACACTGCAAAGCAATGCCATATGTTGAAGTATTTGAGGGAAAAGGTCATGTACAGATTCAAGTAAGAGCTCACAAATTGCATTTCACAGTTTTACCTACTATCATACAGGTGCTGCTGCTGAAACATCACATTCAATCCCCGTGCATAATAGTGAAGACCTTTTAAGTTTTCCAAAAGTAGCAGGCATCAGAATCATACGTCTGACTGCAGATAAAATCTATACTGATGAAAACCAAGAGTTTTAAACTTATAAAATGGCATGAAGGACATTCATCACCTTTGGGTGTTCATGTCAGGAGCATGAGTAAGCCTACTCATGGTGCATAAAAAGCTTTATGACACCAATAACCACAAGATTTTAGAATCCCTTTTGTTTTCACAGCACTTAAGGAACCTGAATTCCACAAAGATTCAAGTATTACTTGACAATTCCTTTGATGTAGTGAGCTTTTTAATATTTACTTTTACTCACGAAGAACAACTATAAGGATTTGCAACTGGACAATATGAAATACAATAAATATTTCACAACTTCTTACTTTCACAAACATCAAAAGATTTATTTCAAGAACAAACACTTCTACAGTAACCAGCCAAATATTTATAAAAAGTCAACTCTAACAGCATTTGCTACTATTTGTTGTATTTTAAAAGTCAGATATTCATACAAAATTATTCTTTTTTATTACAGCTATTTGTCCTATACAGTCTCACCAAAAAAAAAGCAACATTTCAAAAAATTAATCACAATACAAAATAAAAGAAACTAAGCTGACTAGTCATCTGGAAGCTAGTGCCAGTTGCTGTTAAAAAAATAATATCTAGAATCCAAGACATATATTACACAAGTAATTAAATAGCAAACTTCAGAAATCAAAATAGCCAGTGCTTAGCTGTCAAAATTGTAAAAATGAAATACTGTAACTAGACTCTTTGGTAACTAAATTCGGAGAAACTAGTCTAACTAATCACTGAACAAGACAGGACACTGGAAATCAAGGACGAACTTTTGGTTTTTACCATCTTAAACAGTTCCAGTGAAGACTGGGCGAAGTTTAAACCAAAGTATCATTAATAACTCAGAGGGAACTTCTCCTGATATAAAAAAGGTGTGGAACATTTAAATAAAACACTCTTTTTCCAACATACATTCAGTGACTTGTAAGGTACTAGAACTTGATCACTTGAAGCACTAATGATAGTGAGTAAGGTCAACATGGTATGCTCAACACATTTGAAGTCAAGTTCCAGTATACTCAGTACAGCGTCAATGAATATCTATTGATCAAAAGTAGAGAAGGTACAAATGATTTCATTTTAGTAAAACCTGTAGCTATTTCCCACTTTAAAATGTAAATCACACACTCCAGCATTTACCTGTAGCTCAGCAAGCAAGGTCCTAAATAATGCTATGAGGCTGATATCAATGTAATTATAGAACATGGGAACAGGCCTTTGAAAGCTTCCAATGCTCCACATAACTCAATTTATATGTGGAAGAAGAAATGTCCACATCCCACTTTAAAGTATCAAAACTGTTCTGTGCCCTTCATGCAGGAAAGCAAAGATATTAAAGAAAGATCTTTAGATCAAGTCTAGAACTGTACTGTTACATTGAGATTAATATATTCTGAGCTGCAGTGATTTTGATAATAAAGGCAAAGGAGGTTATGTAGCTTTGTCTGGGATGAGACAATAAGTGTAATCTCAACCTCCACATGTCCGCCATTCAGCGATACAGAAAAGGTTAAACAACCTTTTGATGCTGTGTGTTTCTATTCAGCAGCAAAAGCATACATAAAAACCACAAGCGAAGGCACCTACTTTCCAAGCTTTGATTTACTGCTGTGATTTCTTTGATGTGGGGAGGGATGGAGGTGAGTAGTTACAATACATAACCCTCTAAAACCAGCTTGTGATGGGACAGTCTTTTTGCCATAACACTCTCTCGGGACTCTAGCAACCTAAAAGAAAATCCCCCTTTTTTCCCCTAGTCAATCATACCCCACAGCATTAACTCACATCTTTAACAAGTTGGTGATCTACTCCAGAAAGAACTGTTTCTCAGACTTTGAAGGCTGATCTGCCATCCCTTCCCTTTGTCAAAAATAAGCAAACAAAAAATAAGAAAAAAAATCCAAATACATTTTCTTCTCCATAGAAGACCCCAAAGGAAACCAACATTAGCCAAGAGTAGCTTACAGAAGGCTGACAGTCTCACATACCCCACATATTGGGAACCCCTACCATAAATAAACTCCCAGTACAAAGTACATGCTGGCAGGAAACACCTTTATCTAGCTAACTTAAAAAAGCATTTATGTACTTGAGGACATCACAGGCCCCATGGGCCTTTCAAGAACCAAGTCAAGAATATCAGGCTTGTGGATAGTCTCTGACAGATTATTTTAGAAAAAAAACAATTCATCTTTGTATAGAAGGAGGACACCTGAGATGTATTACTTCAGCTGAACAATTACCAAAAAAACATTTAAACCAGAATCATCAGGATTATCTATTTTAATCTGCTGTGTATGACAGGCTAAAGAACCTACAAACTGAAACAGCTACGTAATCATAAAAAATGTTGCATGTAAAATGTATACACATACTTAAGAAATGGAGTTATTACAACAGCAAAGAAAATACTTTTAATAGATTGTTTCCTTTTTAGTGTTACCTTCTTGAAAACAGTCCAATATACAGGTTTGGTTGGGTTTTTTTTTTAATCTGTCTCTTCCTGTTTGACCAGGAATTTCTGGAACCAGTCCAAGGAAGAAATAACAAAACTGCAAGTCCTCAGTTGCTGCAAAATTTGGTTAGGAAGAGCAATGAGGAATTTTGAACTAGCTTGTCATGCTTTTTTTTGTTTGTTTGTTTGTTTTTTACATCCATGTGTCTGCAAAATAAATGAAGTCGAAAGTGAATATCCAATACTTTTATTATACCATAACATATATTCCAAATATTGCTTATTTGGAAAATACATGACCATAATAATTCTGTACTTTGATTCACACTTCCTTATTCATAGATCTTCTTAAATGATTACAGATTTACTGAGTAATATCATCTGACATAAAAGTTCAATCAAACTGTAAAGCTGTCCATATTCTGAGCAGACGTTTGGACCAAACAAGTTCCACAAATAAGTTTAACTGGTTGCATAAACTGCAAAACAAATGCCAACAATTTAGTGATTTTAGGAAATGTAATTTTATGCTATGTCTAACACCAGCTAACAAGTTTCTCTCTACCAGGCCAATTTCAGTAAAAACTGTGTTTGTAAGCACACATCTGAGTATTCAAGCCATTTATTTTATCGGGTAACTTTTTACCTTAACTCTTTAAGAACAATGGCCTTAAGCCATTAAGAACATTGCCAAAGGCAAAACCCAAATCAAGTCAGAAATCATTGTTCTAGACTCATTTTTTTGTTCTCCCAAAAAAGCAGTAAAATAACAGGATTCTACAAATCCTACTTCAGCTGTATCACAAATATACATTCATAATGAGACATGTTTGGATCCTGCAGAAGAGCATATTATCAGTTTCATAAAATCTGCATGTCTCCAAATGGTTTTGTGTCCAATGTTTTGTCTCCAAATGTGATGCACGCTTCAGGATATCTATCCTACAGGCAGGATCTGTCTTGCAGGCAGAGAAGATGGGACAAGATACCAAAATTATAGTGCCAAAAATAAAACTTCAGGAGATAGCCCAAGGAGTATTACTACAAATGAGATAACTAATCCTGGGCATTGCCCTGGTTGGTAGTACAATATCTTACTGGAGTTATTTCTGTCTACTTCCTAATACTTTCCTTCCCCCCCCCCGAAACAGAAGATTTAACCCATAAATAACAGAGGTAATTTCAGGAGGGGAAAATCACTTTTGCCTTCTAGAAGCAATTACTCTTCCTTGGGTTTAGGAAGCATTCTATCAGACAATTCCTTGGAAATAAAATACAACCACATTCCATAAATGCGGATAGGAATAGCAGGCACAGCTTCTGACTTGAATTTTCTTCGGAAGCATAGTAAAAAAAACAAACCTCACCATTTTGTCTTATAAATACACAGCTATGATTAAAACTAAGGAAAGCAGAAGATATTTTCACACTTTTTTTACTTTTTAGAATATGACTGCATCTAAGGCCTTGCCACAGCAGCAGTATCAGTTACCACATCCAACAACCATGTCCGAGGAACTGGACAGCTGCTCTAAGTCTAGTGCAGAGAAAGGTCATGAGTCTACCAGTTATCCAGTTAAATTTTCTAGTACACTTGGCTCCTAAGGGGTCAATGATACATTATAAGTTGAATTCAAATGGAGTACGTATTCTGATTGTAAGAGATAATTACTTACTTTGTTTCTTAATGTAAGTTGATTATGTGCTTATGCAAGAAGCTATCCGGTGGCAGCCGGACTATTTTACGTCAGCTGAGCCACTGCCTCTAGTCAATGAGGCACCATGAGGTGGAAATGGTTCTGGACTTTCCTTCTAATGGTAGGTTAAGTCATATTCACACCAGTTTGATGAGTTCTGGCACATACAAGGAATAAGGATATTAAGTAGAAAGTTCTATCACAAGTGAGTTAAATGTGTTATTGTTTTGAATTAAAAAGAAAGCTTATAAATCTTGAGGAGCTGTATTACAGACAATATTCAAATAGTCAAGAACATTGGTTTTTGTTGTTTTGGTGGGGGTTTTTTTGGTTGTTTTTTTTTTCCCCCCTAGTAAGGATGTAACATTACAGAAGGAAGACAATTTACTTCTGTTGCAAACTTCTGGAAACAAGATCTCCTCACGCTTTTGTGAGGACACAGAGAAGCCTGCAGGGTAGTTTTTTACATTTACAAAAAGAGTAATAGGAAAGTATAGAAACTATGCCAATATGTATTTGCACTTCACATAAATCCTTCCAAATGAAGTGTTGAAGACCTATCAGAGGACTATACCTCTAAATAATCATAATACACTATAAAAACACTTTCTGGAGACAACTCCAGGACAGATTTTGTTTGCATGCGCATGCACACGCACATATCACACACATACACAGCATCCTCTCTTGACTCACTGTACCTTTGAAACAGAGTTAAAATACTAACCCTCAAAGAACAAACATGATTTCACTTGTTAAATAATCTTTATTAGAACCTCTATCTTCCCTCCCATATACTCTATAAAAAGACTATAAAAATGAAGCCTTAGCACTAGATACAAGCAAACAGAAGAAATCCAAAATAAACTGCATGCTTTCACTTATTCCACAGTGTCACAGTCGAAAGACTTGGAAATACTGTGAAAAGAAAGGCTTGCTATGTACCATATATAGAAGTTACATTGACCTAGTGGCCCTGTAAAAACTGTAGTATTTTTCCTTGAAAGCTGCTTAGATTTCTTTAGTAGTAATTATTCTTAAAAGCTACTTTGCTGCAAATCTGCAAATTTAGTATCAAAATTAGCTGGTTTAGAAAACGTTTAAATTTTGAGTACTTGTGAAATAACTCGTTTCACTCAAGATCAACAAACAATAAAAATATCACTTATCTACAACAATGTTATTTATGCCCAACTGATGAAGCTGCTTGCTTCAAATCTATTAAAAGTACACAAAGGGTGCACGGCAGGAAAAACACCCCACATATCACCCTCAGAAAGAACTCTTCTGCATTTTCTCAGGGAGCTGAAATAGTATGAACTTTAGAAGAAAAGTTTTCTCTTCATGTGTGAGCACAACAGGAAGCGGGCTAGGCAATGGAGATGGAAAGGACAAGATATCATGAAGCACCTCAGGCTGGAAAACTTATATCATCTAACAGATACCCATGCCTTCCAATTAATGCTCAAGCAAGTATTTTTCCCTCCCCTTGTTATCATTTTAAATTATATGCCCCTGAGCATTTTAAGGATCTCCATACTTCAATGGTAGCAGATTTAGTACCAGCTGACAATTGTATTCTAAATTACTCTTTGAAGTGGGGGTTGGTGATGGAAGCAGGTTAAATAAACAATAATTTGATCAACAAATACCAGGAAACTTAAATTGTTAAAAAACCAAATTCATTGCTAACTGATTTTCAGCAAACTGGATAAATCATCCAGGAAGTCCAAATTTGTACTCTTGCATCACTAGTTTTACTTTCAAGTTAATGAAAGCAATATCAATATAATAGATTCTGTGACAAAAGCACATTTTATGTGTTTGTTTGCGTTTGGTTGGGTTTTTTTTAAAGAAGAATTAGTTACTCTATCACTTAGGAAAAAAAAATCAAGAGTACAGAAACAGAAGGAGAAAAATATAAACTTGCAGAGCTGGCATGACAAACTAAAGTTCATTGGCTTAGCAGACAGAAGTACCTTCAAGGACAAAATTATATCAAAGCCCGAAACATTTTGAATGACAATAAGCATATAAATAGTAAATTTTATAATTTAAATTCAAAATAAATTTTGAATGGTAAGCATATAAACAGGTTATCATTTTCACAAAAGAAAAAATGTTATGAAGACTTATTTTAACCCTCAAGGTATTCAAAGCTCATTATAATACATTAATACAGAACACAGATGATACTCATATCTGGATTCAAAGATGGCATGTGAATTTTACTAGTGTCATAACTGTGATGCTACTTGGTTTAGGCTATCCATTATGTGGAACGTGCACTGCCTCAGCAGCCTGTGGTTCCATGGCATGAAATACTAGGTTTTGTGTTTCTCTCAATTTAATCAGTGTAAGGTAATCCTTCTAATTTTTAGACGCTATCTTTGGCTTTTTATTGCACTCTCTCCAACATTTAAACAGATTTCTTACAATGTAGATACCAGAACAAGGAACAAATAGCATACCAGTTTCGTTCTTAATGGTACAGAAATCTGCTTACTCCTAATGTTTCCATTTTAATGTTACATACTTACTGGAGGTAAGTCAAATATTCTTTATAAATCCTTTTATGCTTTGTTTATACATCTGCACAGATATGAAACTGGACAGATGGGAAAGGATTTTCCTCAAATGTGATGCTAGTTGGAAACCTTATGGGTAAAAAACAAAAGCAAATTCCATCTGTTAATAAATATTTTCATTTCAAGATGAAACTGAGCATTTTTTCCCCTTTTAATCCCTCACCTTAACATCAACCTCCTTATTGACATCTCCACTCTGAAAGTTTAGGCATTTCTAAACATTGTAAAGATTAATACAGCATTTCATTTGCCAAATATTCAATAGTTAGGAATACTCTCACAACGAATACATAGTTTTGTCTCAATGTCTTGTGAGGTACACAGTATTGGTGTACCTCAGGTATACCTCAAAGAGAAAAGGACAGAGAGGTCACGCGTGCTGGTAAACTTTGCAAGCTCTCCAGTTCAAAGAAAGGGAAATACCTACACTTCATCCTTTTTCCTAATTTATTCACAATGGGATTTCCTAAGCAAACTAAAATGAAGACTGACTGGTGAAAGAAGTGAAGAGCCAGCAAGCAGAGGGTTATATATTGAAGGGGTTAGACCTACTTAATAGGGACAGAAAAGAAAAATGCATGTCCCTGGGAAGAATCCTAAAGCTGACAAAAGCTTTGCTGTCTGCAAAGATGTTAAACTCCCCAATGCTGTCTCTTGTGCTTACAATAGAAAAAAATAATTCTATATGATAGAAACTGTCAAAGAGTAAACAAAAAAAAACAAACAAAAAAAAAACAACCCACACCAAACAAAAAGGGGGAAAGCCCATACAGCCTTTGGAGAACAAGTAACATGTTAAGGCACTGCTGACGAAAGGAGGATATGCAACAGGGTAAGCCCACCTCAGCATCAGCCTCCAGGACTGCAGGCATGTGGAAGACAGCAGCCATGCACCATGGCTGTCCTGGGCTGGCCACCAGGGTCCCTCGGAGCCTTCCGGAAAGCCCTGTCTGTTAGGCCCTGGTTTTAACACAAAAAGAAACCTAACACTTGGATGGAAATTTAACACAAGGCTTCCAAAATGGCAGGAAGGGCACCAGGGGAAGGGACAGAGAGGCAGCTGAGCTGGATGCGCTGTGGGGAAGGAGGCAGGGAGCGCCCAGTCACTGCCAGGCCCTGTGCAGGGAGAGTACCCAGAGACATGGCAGCACCCGAGGGTACATGCTCCCCAAAAACCAAAGGTGTACGTAGACAGTGCTGATGTGGTTTGTTCTTCGGCGGCTGCAAAGCCCCTGCTGTAAGACAAAGAAACCATTGGAGTAAACGGGAAAGGTGAATTTACAAGGGACCATCTTTTTTCTTTTTCTAAGCATTCAGGTTTCACTGACAGATGTGTTTTTAAGCGTACATATCTGGATTAAGTAATTGGGTTCATATATTACTCTGTTTCCTGATGTTAAAAAAAAACCCAAACAATGTATTTTTGAAGGTGTGGCAAAACAATCGAGTTCCACCTCTGCTGTACCCATTCAGCTTCCATCCTGTCTGACAGAGAGCAAGCGCTACTGGAAATCTAGTCAAACACACAAAATGTAACATCACTATGACCAAACTACAAATGAACACAGGAAATAGATAAAACAGTTCTGAACTTCTGGGACCACAACAGATGCCATTGCTGTACAGTGTCAAAAAGCCGTGACTTTCCAGAGTCTGCTGAAAGCCTGACCTCAACCTCGCTACAGGTGATCTCACCTTCGTTTGGCAGCCCCAGACGAAGTAACAGCCACCATTGCCTCTCACACCTGACAAATTCCAGTGTATGGGCACACTCATTTTATACAGCCTCTTTCTCTCATGGAAAAAAATGGACACAGGGAAACTACATCTTCAGTACAAAACTCCTGGCACATGCTAGAACTCTCACCTGTGATGGTACATCAGCCACCTGAGTGGCTTTCTGTAGCTAATGGCCACATGGTAGCCATGGTCATCACCATCAAAAGGTCAAGCAACACACATGCGTGTGCACAAAAAAAATCTGCTTATTCCACACCTTGTAAAATTAAGATTATATCAGCTAAGAAAGCTTCTTAGCCATGTCTCCATAAGATGCTGTGAAAGAAAACAGAATTTCTAAAAAAAATATAGCACCCGAGACCCATGAATTTCAAACTTTATTTACAGGCATGGAGATAGGAAAGTCATCTCCCTGAGAAGGTCCCATCTAGTGAAGTACAAAAATCAAGGAGACAACCTTTGCAAAAGCTACTGGTTTGCACTGGGGCTGCAGTTTTGTGGAATGATTTTTACAACAACCTCTTGCTGTTGAGAGACACTGCAAAGGGTGGTCATCTTTGCTATTCTGGGCTTCTGAAGACAGATATTTCCCCTTGCTGTAGAGAATAAATTTTCCCCCTCCTATCTTGTAAATAAATGTAAGTATTATTTGGAAAAAAAAAAAAATCAGGCACATCTTACCAGTTAAAAAAAATAGTAAACCTATTTTTTGTAATAACTATAATATTGAGCAAAAGTCATACAATGTTTGACATTACAAAGCAGCTAATGAAAAGTAATCATTAATCTTTTCCAAGGTAGCCTTAAGTTTGCTGAAATTATAATTTCTAGTCCCTGATAAGACTTCCATCCATAGGACCAAATTTCCTCTAATTGATATATTCTGTTAAAACTGGGTTAGCATAGAGTTACACGGAACAGCCAAAACAGAATCTTGCCCCATATTGCTACCCTGTTAATCTCTCAAACTTCTATTAGTGCTTTCAGTTCTAAGCTTTCTAAACACTGTGAATCAGTTAAACTAAAAATACCGTAACAGATAACAGGAAACACTGCAGTCCCTCTCAGCATCTAAAAGAGGTGATGCCATTACTAGATGTTGCACTGATTTCATCACTTTGTTTCACAGAGTAAAAACATGGGAAAAAAAATAATCAGTAACTACTACTCTTGGAAAGTCCTTTCCTTTAAGCAGAATCATAGTTAAGTCAACTGACAATTGGACAATTTGGTTTCCATTTTTAAAACAACACCTTTTACCTGTATTCATGGTCTTTTAAAACTCATTTACACTGTTCTTCGATTACCTTTGTCTTTTATACTGGTACACAAATTGCCACAAGCTAATGAACTCCCTAAATTAAAGTTTGAAGGTATTCTGATACTGTATTTTACTTTGAAGTACCATATATCTAACTGTGGATAGCATCTTTGATCATCTTGCAAAAATCTTACAACTCTCCTATTTCATATAGAGCCAAAGTTTAGCTAAGTTTCTGTTTTGGTCTCTTCAACATTAGTTAAGTAGTTCCAGCGTCTCTGAAATGATCACACACCAAAAGATCTAAGAACACTCTTATTCTTTTGAAATCTCTCCAAAAAGGCATTCCTCTTTTATTGCTAGCTTGTCATTATTGGTTGGTGCCATTTCTTTCAAAAATAAGTAGCGCTAAAACCTATCGATTTGAGAAGATACACTCTAGGGAGCTCACGTTAAATTCAGAAAAATGATGAAATTCATTGGATTGTCCCATTGTCTTAGTTCAAAAATCCTCTAGGTTACAGAACAAGGATAGGCTAAGAAAAAAAATTATCTTGGTGATTCCTTAGAATTAATAAATGAGATGGCCAATATTAAACACTCTTCCTTCAAGCCATAGCAAGTAATAAGAATCAATACACATCAAATCTATTACCTTTATTATTTTTTCCCCATTCTCCTGTACTGAAATTAGAAAAGAGATCACAGCTTTTGCATGTTAGCTCTAATTACAACAATTACTTCCAGTGATGCCAATAAGACCAATCTAAAGTCATATGAAGCTGGTTTAAAGATATTACTACTTGTCCAAGGCCCAAAACTGAAAAAATAACTAGCAGATGTCCATTTTGGGCATTTTGAAACTCACACCCTCTCCAGACACTTTCCTTTCCTTGATCAGGCCTTCTAGAAATGTTCAAGCTTTCTCTTTAGACATCCCTATATGGACATTCAACTACCAATACACCAAGATTACAGGTCAGTACTGCATCTTATAGGCCAAATATGATAACATAAAGGCTCTTCCACAGACAAGATCTCTGTTGCTGCTTCTTTTCAGAGAAATGGAACAGATAAAAGGACTAAAAGGTTCAGTTTGCTTAGAATTACGCTAATACCCAAGGTAAGATTTTACAGGTGTTTTCTACAGATCATTTAAACACCAATACTATTTCCAAGTTTTAGTAATTACTGTGACCGGGGCAAACACATGGTACCTAGGAAAAAAACCTCACCAATTTCATCATCACTTACATTTGGCTCAATGTACTTTCCTGTGTCTCTTCCATTACCAGACATACCCAAGAACCAACACTGCATATCCAGTTTCTGTTAAAGAGTGCCTATAATAACCACATCAGCCTGGCATTTAAAACAAAAAAATAACTTGGTCAGCTCAGCCTGTTATGTAGGTTTCCTTAGCTACAACCAATATAAAACCAAACAATCAACTAAAGAGAAATGAAAAGTCAAAACAACACACAAAAAGAACTATACATGCTGAGCAAGCAAACCTTACTGCAGGATCTCAAGGTTTCCTAGCTCAGGCTCTACAGAATTCAAGTGGATCAATTTCCAAGGTCAGAGGACCTGTTTGTGCTTGAAGGGTGGATACTGAAGAAGTCCACCAGAAAACAGGAAAGGAGATCATGTCTGAGTGAAAGGTTATTTGGCCACAGATTCTTACAAAAACACAGCTAACCTTGTGAATTCAGCAGGTTGTCAGCCTTTGCTGAAACAAGTACTACGCTGTCACACAAATCCTGTCTGCTCAGTGACTTCATTTCTACTTAAGGTTTTGAAGGTTCTGAAGCATGTTGGGCATGGTAACATAAACATACTTGAAGTTGACAAAACATAGGTAACTTTTTCTACATGACACAAGAATAAAGACCTACCATACACAGATGGAAGGATGTGTTAGTTCATGCTTCCATGAGGTCCTTGTATTTGGCTTGTTACAATAAACCCAGAAAAGACAACAACAAAGAAACACCCAGAACACAAGTAGCCTCAAGCACAGATAAAGCACTTGAGTCTTTTGAAGGTCCTCACACTTATCAGCATCACTTCTATCTTCTACTAGGGATCTATATACCGCTGGACAAAATTAAATCTGATATCGTTCTTCACTGAGTATTACTGTAAAGCCAGTGAATGATACAATATTAATTCTCATTCCTTACTGGACCAGAGGTCATCAGAACAACCTACCTATGTAATGTCACTTCCACAAATCAAATCAGCATAGACAGCTTTCCACTGCACATCACCAAAGGCATAAAACAAGCAATGTAATGGATATTATTTTTATGCCATATCATATCTAAGTCTATAAGCTGAAGAGGCAGAAATAGAGTAATTTTAGGATGAACAGTGACTTAGAAACCACTTTCTTTATCACCAAAATCTTCCTTCCATGTAAGAAACATAGCAATCAGCAAAAATACTTCACTCTTGAGGTCAGGTATTTAGGAACTTCAGAAATCTTACACATCTCAATTCATTTACACAGAATAAAAAAAAAGACCACTTTAACTTTCTTCCTCGCATCATTACTTTTCTGTCAATAACACGTGATCATTCCTAACTGTAACAATCTTCATTTAAACATGACATGAACAAACATAAAATTCCAGAAGAGTAAATTACTCAGTCTGCCTAACTTTACCTGTACTGATGGAGAGCAACTTGCATATCAGATTTCTCGTTTGAACTCGTTATGTATATGAATAGATTCCTCCCTCCCTCAACAGTTAAACTACTACTAAATCTGAAGCAGCAAAGGAGAAGATTTAATTTATATCCAAAAGTTTTTAAGTGTAGTAACTGATTTTCATACGTATGATGATACCATAGAAAGAGCAATGTTCTTTCTCTGGCAAGCTTTGCCACCATCCCAAGCAAATCCATCCTTCACTCGTAAGACTTGCTGTCCACACGACACTTCAGCTGGTTGCCTTATAGTTCAAAAGGCACAAGCCGGTGTCCTCTCTATTTCAAGATACATGCAGTGTTATTTTACTGTGTATAGACTCTTTCCTAAATATTGCTCCATTTAGAAATCAAAAGAATTATACCACTTCATTCTATGTTAATACAAACAAAATAAAAGTCTTCATTACAGAACTATGCTGCCTTTTCTTTTCTTCGGAAAGCAAAGTACTTGGAACTTCAAACTTCAGTTTCTTTGCTCTGTTAGTAATCACATAATAAGAGATTAGAAGTTAACAATGTACCAACTGTTACAGATAAAAGGACTTGTTGGAACAAACAAGATATCTACTAATGTTAATGCATAAAACCATAACAAACATTAGCAAGAGGAGAAAAAGCCATCTATTTGCCTGCAAAAACAAATTGCAAATACTGCAGGTTTTACTTCAGGCATCAGAAAGGAAAACTTTTGATTTGGACCATCATATTAAGCATAGTGCTACACAGTGTCAAGCTAAAAACAAATAAACAAACAACAGGGTTTTAAGTTTCCTATACAACTTCATTCCTAACTGTGTTCAAAGCAACATGATCCAAGCAGCTGTGGTGAGAATTACTTAGAATTATTCTAGAAGAAAAAGCTTTTATTAATAAAAACGGTTCCTCTTCCATGAAGGAAAAGTAAGCCATAGCATAAGCTGTTAAGTCACCCATACATAATACAATAAGCAGCATCCTCTTATGTAATGTGTCACTTGCTCAATCTTTAGTATAGTTTAAATAGCCATAACCTAGATACATGGAAAAGAAAATAAAGCGTACAACACAACCTAGAAAGAAAAACAGTTTCTTTTGTAAAACATATAAAAAGATCTCTGAACACTACTTGTAGTTTCATCACTACGTTTTTGTTCTCTCAAGGCTGCTACATGAGATCTTTTTCCCTGAAGAGTACCAGGATTTTAATGAAACACTCCTCTGCTTTTCCACTGTTTATATTACTCATTTCAGTTATCAGAAGTTTCTTTCTATTGTCTTCCTCTTGTGAAAGCATTTTTCCACATCCATACTGACAAAAGGCATCCGTTGAGAAGTCAGTCGCACACTGTGTTCTTGCAACTAAGCGGGCTCATCCTGTTCTTTGCTGATATGCAACTATAACAAAAGACCAAAAAAATCTGACCACAAGAACAGTTTTACCTTGAGAATCTTTGCACTAGAGATTAGAGTGAGTCAACACAAGAAAGCAGCCTTTAGGATATCATTTAATAAAGAGTAACAGAACCACAAGCTACATCCAAGATCAGACCAGCCGGAAAACCACACACTGCACTGTAGCACGATGTGTTATTTTTCTGTCAGTCCTCAGAAAATGATTAAAAGAGCTGCATGAACTGTGTTGTGTGTGTGCTTTTCTCCCTATTCCACAAATAAGAGAATCTCAGGTATGTTACCTTTTCTTCTGAGTCAGAGCAAGAAGAGAAATACAGCCTATAGTTCTGCATTTCACTACAGCAAAACAAATGACATTCAGAGTAGAACAACAAATCTGCTTTTTTGTGGAGAACTGCTCGATAATGAAAGTCTGGAAGCTATGATGTGTCTGGCAGATGCTCATCATGGCAAGCACGCAGGCTGGCCAGCAAAGCAAAGGCTACATCTATAGCTGTGGACTAAACAGGGCTGGGGCCTGGGTGAAACGAGCCTCATTCACACCATTATTCACAAACAGCTATGGAACTACTCTACAGAGTAGTGGTGATTTTTGATGAAAACACGAAGTTGTGCACCAAAAGAGGACTAGAGTAATTGTACTAGAACAACTTGAAAACCATAGTAAAAAAAAAAGCAGTAAAATTTAATTGTACAGAGTACAAGCTGAAGCACTTCTAAGGACTAACAGCAAGAATAGTGGCTATAAACCGGCAGTTCATTAGCTCGGAGAGAGCCAGAGGATGAGATGCTGCCTGTAGAGAAAGTACTGTATTGATGTCATTACACAAGGCACAGGCGAGATCTAAAAAACATTTATGCTTCTGGTCCTCCTTATTCAAAAAAATATCAACTCAAACTAAACAGCAGGGCTATATTAATAATTAGAGAGACTTTTTAATGAAAAGAAACTAACCTATCTTGATCTTGGAAGATCTAGGAAACCTAGGAATCTAGGAAATTTAAGTGTGAAAACAGGTGTGGTTGTCCTCTAAAATACACTGGAATAAGAAGAAATCAAAACTAAGTAACAATAAAAGTTTGATTTATGAATAGATGTGTAGACACAAATAGATGTGTTTCACATGGGTGGTGAAACACTAGAACAGGTTGCCCAGAAAGGTGGTAGGTGCCCCATCCCTGGAAACATTCAAGGGTTGGATGGGGCTCTGAGCAACCTGATCTAGTCGAAGATGTCCCTGCTTATCACAGGGGCGGTTGGACTAGGTGACCTTAGGTGACCTTTAACGGTCCCTTCCAACCCAAGCCATTCTATGATTTTAAATTGTCTGTAAAGTTTGACCGAAATGAAAAGAATGCTTCCAAATGAAGTGAAGTTTGGCAGGTTGGGTTTGTTTGGGGTTTTTTTGGCGGGGGCAGCTGAGCAGGGAGACATCAAAAACCTCTTTTCAACAGGGTGGAAACAGTTCTAACAATTCTTAAGCTTCAACTTGATAAACTGATGACAAAAATGCCTGGAAGATTCACAAAAAAAAAATCGGTTGTCTAAATATAAAACATAATCATCTGAAAGAATAAACGCAAAAAAGGCATGGTGGGGAGGACAGGACGACAGACGGACAGGGACAGACACGACACACGACAGGGGGGAGGTACTCCTAATCATTCACTCACAGACACATGCCTTCTCACTGAGATTTTTTTTTTTTTTAAGCCACCACCAATCTGCATATTTTTTCCCCTGGAAAAATGTTAATCTCCTAAAAATATTTTTCGTTACAGAAACATAGTCACTGGAAATAATGACACTTTATTATATGAAATGAGAGTCTATGGAGAGTATTTGAGAATACAGCTTAGAAAAATCACCTGACACATCTAATTTACTAGAAAATTTCTACCAAACCAAACATCCCAAATTGCTCATCTAGTCTATACTTAAAATGTTCTTCCACCCCAGAAAACTTTTTGCTCACCAACATGACTAGACAGATGACTACCCCTATACATCTGTATTTATTGGATATACCTATTGTGCAGTCAACAGAACTGGCAATAAGTCAGAATGCACTCCTCAAACAAATGGAAGCAGCTCAAACTTTGCTTATTTCAATTATCTAAGCCTAGCAGGCTGTTGCCTCAAAGCTGAAGAGCAGTACACTTACTTACATACTCAAAACCATCTCAACACTACAAAGTAGTACGGCCTTTTCTAATTGCTATGGAACAGCTTTGGATACCAAGAAAACCAGCAAAATACATTAAGAGAATAGCACAATCCCAGAATTTTCAAGTTTTCAAGCTGCAGAACAATAATGACAGTTCTTAAAATATCACCGGCTACCAGCAAGGATACTCCATTTGTGATGAGGGCCCCCACAGCTAAATCTAACCTTTTTACAGAAATGACTTTTAAGTTCCTGGACAAGTGGCAGTATTCAACTGAATAACAGAGCCCAGGGTTAAAAATAAGTGCAAGTCATAATGCCTTTCTTTGCTTAAACAAAAACCTGTCCATAAGGTACCAGTGGACTTCTGCCCAAGAAAACAGTGCCCGAGACTGGGAGTATCCCCACAGTATCATATGGGAATGACATATGATGTCAGAATTCTCAAACATCTTCCTGTAATTATACTTACATTGTAATTACATTAGTTTTGCAATAGGATTTCTACACAACACTTTCAGGGATAAAAATGTGACGAACTAGAAGCACCCTGAAAACAGTCATGACTGTAAGACAACCTGTTCTTCCCTCCCAATTCCCTGTTAGAACATTCATAGCCTGCAACACAGATAAATGACGCAATTTCTGTTCTTGCTCTTGTATGATCAAGTCAACATTGTGTCATGGAATCAGTACAGATAGAAAAATCACTCCTGCTGCTGACTACGCAGCTGCTGCCCCAATACACAGACAAGGAATGAGAGGCAATTCCATAGCAGTTTCTTCTGCCTCAGAAGGCGATGGCGCCTCTTGGAAGACACATTTTGGATGTGCTGTAGTTACTGAATTTAAGTGTAGCAGGTTAAGCTGGTGAAGGAAACCAGAGCAAAAAATGGCATACCTGTCTAAACTTGCTAAGCTATGGCTAATGGAAAACTACCTACTTCAGCCTTGAAAAGACCTATAGATAACGTTTTGAGGGGTTGTCATATCAAAATTAACACATTCAATCTTCCACAAGTCTCCACTATAATAATGGCCACCTTGTAAGTAAGAGATATAACCAGTGTGCTTAAAATCAATAGGTGGCTTCTAACAGTATTTGATTCAGAGGCCACCAAACTCTGGTTATCTAGTGGCTGCAGGTAACAATAGCTAAAGTTTTAGTGCTCCCTAAACTTTTAACAGTTACCAAGTATGGTATTAACAGTATTACAACTAGCCATCCTTGGTGGCTCTCTGGGTATAATGAGCTATGTACTGCAGAAAATGAGCTGTGTTCAAAACTGAAAGGCAGACAACTCTTGGGTCATAGGAAATGAGTGGACAAAAGGGCCAGAAGATTAAGAAATGTGAGCTTATGCTAAAGGATTACCTAACGTGAGGCTGACTGCACATCCTCTCTGCAAACTGGCTGGGTCAGAACTTGCCCTGAAGTGTAAACAAGACTTTAAACTGTATCTTAACTGCACACACGAACATATGCATGTAAAGCACCTAAAACCCAGGCATAATACCACCATGTATGATAAAGGGAACTGGAAAGACAGTAAGAATACACAGAAAGTTTAAGGTAAGGACACAGCAATAAATATAGAAGTTATCTTTAAAAATTTCCACAAAAGCTTATTTAGTCCCCAATTGAGAAAGTTTACAATATGCTCCCTAATTTTATTAGCATGGTTAAGCACTCTTCGGACATGACTATCCACCAGAGACAGCCATCAGAGAAGAATCTCACTCTTCTGAAACAAGAAGAAATAGAGGTGACATTCAAATCAAGCTTCAACAAAATATATTCTGAACAAAGAAAATAGGTTAGCATGGGCACAGGAACAAAAGTACCTCATGTGTAGAATGAGCCAAATGAATGAATGTCAAGGAAGAGAATCATCTCAGGAAGTAAAGCGTGCTCTGAGCACACGAATATCAGTAGGCCCACGAATATCAGTAGGCCCAGTATTCTCATTTACCATGCAATTCCTGAACCCTTTCAGGCAACAGTAACATCTGTGAGACACCGACATATTACTGAATACCAGAAGCAAAAGATGCTGGAATTAAGAGAAAAAATTGCCGAAGGAAAGGTGGGGTTATGAAAAGCAAAATGGAAAATAGGTAAAAGTCCTTTGAGAAATAGCATTTCTTCTGATTTAAATCTGGCACGTTTAGATGTCACTGAAATAAAGTTCTTTGTAAATATGATGCCATATTAAAAAAGGAACTGACACACAACACAAATAGAGAAGCTATTCTATTCCTGACAGAAAACCATTTGAGAGATGTGCTCTACTAGCAAATTGCTAAGTGGCAGTGACATTCAAACGATATGCAGAAAAAGTATTTACTTTACACTCCATAAACATCTATGAAATTATCTGTCATTTTCCAAGGACTGGTTTTTGATTGTTGCAGTAAACAGATAGCAACATTTCTGCCGCAACAGAAAATATTTTCTGTTTATAAGCACTGCTACAAATACCACAAACCAGTTGTACTGATGTTTCCATATCTTGATTTTAAAAAGGGTCCCCAGAAGTTATGTCAAAATAATATGAACGCACATTCTTTCAGCACATTACATGAGAGAATGATGACTTCAGCTTTGAGAAGATATTCTCTAACTGTGAAATACTAATCCTTCTGTGAACCACACAATTCTCCAGATAATTTCCACCGCACTGGCATGTGCAGAAAGTCATGCAAACCTACTTTTCTCCAGTAGTACAGCTACATAAACTGACAGAATCACCAAGACTCATTCTGAGTTGAAAAAAAAGAGAACACTCCGAACCCTGTCCTTACAGGAAGGTATTTTGAGTATATTTAAGAATTTCAACTGTTCAATGCATCCAATGCTTTAAGGCAATAAAAAAAAAGCACAAAGCAAGCAAAAACTGTTGAAAACCTACTTTTCAGAAAGTGTATCAACCTTACCCTCTTCATATATCGCTCCTCCTGTTCAGATAATAATTAAGTTGTATACATCATTTTAGCCAGTGACCCACATTACACAGCGTTAGCTGCTCTAACAATACTTAAGTAGGAAAAGAGTAAGTAATTTACTGTGTAAATGGTAAGCCGCAAAAAAAAGACAAAAGGAACAGAAGCAATTTAGTGGTCATGTTTCAGTATAGTGTTAGACTTAACCAAAACAAAAATAATAGGATTTCTAATTATTTAAACAGACACATTTTGGCATTTCAAACAAATGAGGAATTATCAAGGGTTGATTTCATGAAGCATTTTGCCTAGAGATAAGACTGGCGCGTACACAAACTGCAAATGAAGCCAAACATTTTTACCTTTAAATAAATTATTTCCAGCAGTCATACTCCCTAAAGGCAAACCTGTTCCAGCCCTCTGCAATCTTAATCCTGTCACAGCCAATTTCCACATGAATTCTTACACAAACTAACAAAATCTTCACATAGGAAGAACCTTTTGAAGTTGCAACAGCAGAATAGCAATTAGTATTTGAAGTTAAACACAGAAACATTTGCAAATCACCTCTGCAGAAAACACAATCATTACAAAGACTGCAAAACCTCATTTTTATTCAAAAAATATTGACCTGGTATGGATTAGACTACGTTTTAAACTGGAGTTTAAGTCCTGTCTAACAGAAAGCCTTGAAGAAATTCTACACATTCAGATGCTTAAGAGCAGTGCTGTGCCAGTACTGTTCCTTACAACTGCTCTGGAAGTCCAGTCATGACTGGACAAAGGAAACATTTGATAGGCTTTTGTAAAAGCTGAGTTTTCTTTAAATAGATGAAAATAGAATAGTCTTCAGAGGATTTTAAAAAAATTTAATTTTAGAGATAGCTGTGTCTAGTGTTGTTAATATTTAGATGACTTTTCACTATTAAGGTAAAGTCCAGTACATCAGTCTTTAAGAGGGGTTGAGAAGTGTTCCATTCTCATCTCCATATATAAAAATTTACTATTGTTCCAGTTTGGTAAAAATTTAAGTGAAAAAATAAGTTTACAACAATAAATAGACATCCAATTAAAGTTAGACCAGGAAATTATACCAAGTTTAAAAAATGCAAAATAAAAAAATCCAGGTTAAACAATTATATTTTATTGTTAATTAATTTACTCCATATAGAAAAAAAGCTGGCATTTCATAGAATTGCAGATTATCCTCAGGTGTAACAGATTCGAGCATACCAGAAGTCCCAACTAAAACTTTAATTTCTTCCCACAGATTTTAACTGAGGGGAGAGAAAAAAAAAACAACAAACCAGTCTTTTAGAAGTAGTCCACTTAGAATAAAATTACTAATACAGTAAATAAAAATCCTTAATTTGTATCGATTTCCCTTTCTGAGTTTATGGCTCTAAATATAGCATAATGTTTTAACCAGACTATCCCTGATTATGTCAAACAGAGATTATTTTTCCCCCCCCATTAAAAAAAGTGACCTCCATTTTATCTCCCTTAATACGTTTCACTAAAGATGGTGTTCAGAAATCTCTTCCATTAGGTTAACTATTTAGGTGCATCTGCTTTAAATAATCAGTTGCAGAAAGCACTGAAAATAAGGCATCTTCCACATTTTCAGCCCATTAAGGTTACGTAAATTCATAATATAACTCCCTTCATTCTTTGCTGCCCTCTGCTCCTCCCCTTTCCTAAAAGCAGGCCCTAAAAACAAAGAACAAGATTTTGAAAGATGAGGGGGTTTTTAAGAGAGAACATTCACTATAAATGTAACTTTATATCCTGCGAAAAATGAGGAGCACTAAACAGCTATCAAACAAGAAACCACCATAAACAGCTCCTTCAAAAAAAGATATGAAGTTGAAAAAAAAAGAGGAGAGAGAACCCCAAACCATAGGGTCTAAATGCAGTTGTCTACAGACACTTACAGTGTGGCATTTACCAGCTTTCACTCACTGTCTGTATTGTTTTGATGTTTATGTACTACAGCTACTGGATAACTTCTCTTTTGTTTGTATTACTCACAAACTCTGGCCTTGTGCTTTTACAAGGTATTCCTCTTGTGCTTATCAGTCTCCAAAATGTTTTTCTTTCAATCCTAAATCAATTAGAAGGTAGTGACAGAGATATAGTGGAAATATCTATTTATATACTTATTCTTCTCAGATTGTCTTATTTACCAGAAACAATTACTCGCAATGAGCAAATTATATAGTCAAAGAAAAAACATGTTAGTAGAAAGTTCTAGTCTTATGTTAAGAGCAGTGTGCATACACACTACTTTTCACATTATCTGAAAAAAAAAAAAAAAAACAACAACAAAAAAACCCCAAAAGCAAACAAGCGTCCTCCTTCCCACAGTTACTACACTGCAAGTTATTTTAAAACTTGCATCTCCACTTCAGACCGCAGCTGACATTGGGAAAGAAGATGACAAACAGAACTGCTCATGTATGTGACAAGGAAGAACAGGTCAGACAGAGGAAGAGGAAAGGCTCAGTTAAAGGATGTCTGAAACAGAGTAAGTCACATCAGAGGGGGAAGTGCAAAATAGAGATTAGTTAATAAAAATGTAAGCAGAAAAAACTGACAGTTTCAGAGCTGGTTTTGAAATTTGAGAGGACTAACCTACCCCGTTTCAAAACAGACGCTATTTTGTTAGATTATGCAATTACGTACTGTTAGTGGGCTTCCCATTCTGCTCAGAGACAACTGAGTATGAGTAAAGAAAAAAATTTAATGCACACACTTACACAGCTCAATACAGAAAAAAATAGTTTCCATCAGTTTGAATTTGCATGAGATACTGATGAGTTTCCAAAAAAAAAAAAAAAAATTTTTTTTCTTTAAAGTGAATCATCTTGGGATGGAAAAAAAGAGTTCTGAGAACTTTTTTAGTACCTTGCAACATTTGCTCAATTACTTACATGGCAAGATGATTTCTTTTACCTTTTTTGGTTGGAATAATATAAAAAAATGGGAGATCTACCTGCCCCTTTTTTAAAATGCATAAAATAAAATTTATTTTATGCTGCATGGCACTTAAATGTAAGGACAGACAGCACTAAATAGAAAATCCCAAACTTTAAACAGCTGTCCAGTCCATGAGAGAAGACTCCCCTAACTATTTTTTTTTAACTCGGATTGCAGATGTAGGAAAAAAAAATATCCATAAAATTGTGGTGGGTTTCTGCTAGCGCTTTGGGGAAATGAAAGGAAGGGTTAATACCCTCACTTCCTTACATCAAATTTAAAATGAAAATTAGTTTCTGGCAGCTTTCAGAAGATGATGAAATTTCTCTTCTACTACCCATAATACCTGACAGCAGTCTATGGCAGATGCTCATCAACCACCACAACCTACAGGGAGGAAACTATTTAGCTTGTCCATCTGATGAGTCATTCAAGGTGACAGACCATAAAAATCTTCCAGGACTGAACTTGTAAGACCTGTATTACTCTTCACAAAAGCAGCAGTGCGTAGCCGTAAACCTGACCCAGAAACACCAAGGTCTCTGAACAGGAAACAAAATCCTCCCCTTTGTGAAGGTGAAAGTTATGGCCAAAGTTGTCACTTCAGGCCTGAAGGAAGGTGACTAAATTAAAGTTGCTCTGGTTTTAGAGTTTTCACCTACAGCTTCGCCTGTTGCAGATAATCAGGGCTGTGGGTGATTAGTATCTCTATTAAGAATACTGTTTTTCAGGTTTCAAAGTTCACATGCTCAGGTTAGCCCACGTTTGTATTCCTATATGTAGAAAATTGAAACCAAAATTTTCAGAGTTTTACACAGGAGACAATTGTTCATAGACAACAGAATTAATGATACTTTACATGACAGCCTTGAAAAGATAGCTATTTTTTGCAGTGCTTTATTTTCTTATATTTAGCATCAATTCTTAACTGATCAGGACTTTTCTCTAAGATCTTCTGTAACCCTCTCCATAAAATCCACTCTGCGAAGTATTGTTCTGTACTCGTACAGTAATCCATGTAATGGAAATTCCCTTGAAATAAAGTGGTGGGACTTGCCAGAAAAAAAGCATGGAAGCACACCCTTTGGGTCCCTTTTCCAGAAAAACCTCCTGGCTTATCTTTTACCCACAAACTTTCCTCTCACCACTCAATACTCTTTAGCTTTCCTGCAGAAGGAAGTCACGCCATAGTGATTATCCCAGTCACCATTACGAGATTTACTCATGGTCTGAGGCAGTGACCCAAGATGCACACAGCATTCAGTACACCAAGGAGTAACAGTAATGATGTTTTCTGTTCCATCTTCTACTCCTTTCCTATACACTTCTGCCTTTGTTTCCATTTTTTACAGCTACTGAGTACAAGGCTTATGCCTTCAAAGAATTACCCACAATAACAAGAAAATTTCTCCCAAAGGATCACAGCTAACTAGAACCCTGTTAAGGCAGCCACATAAGTAGAACTGTTTTCATTCTCTTATGCAGTAGGCATTACTTCACCTTTACCAATGTTCAATCCCAGCAGCTACTTATTGTCCAGTTTCTCTGTATTTTGAAATTCTTCTTGAACATCTCACAATTAACTTTGGATTGTGTGGGTTTGTATTCCTAGCTGAATGTCAGCATACCATGTTCCTAGAACATGTATGAATTTGCTGAGGGAACATACCCTCGAAGATTCCACTGGAAAAACTTCTGTGGAAACCGATCATTTAGTCTTACCCTTTTCTCATCTTCTGCCCAGTTATTAATACAACAGGAGGCGGTTCCTCTTAATCCACAACAGCTGACTTCCTTTAAAAGCCTTTGGCAGGAGGTCTTGTCAAATGCTTTTTATAAATCGAACTACAGTATACCAGCCATATACTTGTTCTCCCCTCAAAGAACTCTAACTGCTTTGCAAAGCACAGCTTCTAACTAAAAAAAAAGCCATAATCTCTTTACTGTGTTTATGTATTTATGTGGTCTACCTTGACTTTGGCAAGGCTTTCGACACTGTCTCCCACATCATCGTTGCAGGCAAGCTTAGGAAGTGTAGGTTAGAGGAATGGACAGTGGGGTGGATTGAAAACTGGCTGACAGATAGAGCTCAAAGGGTTGTGGTTAGTGGTGCAGAGTCTAGTTGGAGGTCAGTAACGAGTGGTGTCCCTCAGGGGTCAGTACTGGGCCCAGTCCTGTTCAATATATTCATCAATGATCTGGATGAAGGGGTAGAGTGTACCATCAGCAAGTTTGCTGATGACACAAAACTGGAAGGAGTGGTTGACATGCCAGAAGGCTGTGCCGCCTTACAGCATGACCTGGACGGGCTGGAGAGTTGGGCAGAGAGAAACCTTATGAAGTTCAACAAGGGCAAGTGTAGGGTACTGCATCTGGGGAGGAATAACCCCATGCATCAGTACAGGTTGGGGGCTGACCTCCTGGAGAGCAGCTCTGTGGAAAGGGACCTGGGAGTCCTGGTGGACAACAGGATGACCATGAGCCAGCAATGTGCCCTGGCGGCCAAGAAGGCCAATGGCATCCTGGGGTGCACCAAGAAGAGTGTGGCCAGCAGGTCGAGGGAGGTCATCCTCCCCCTCTACTCTGCCCTGGTGAGGCCGCATCTGGAGTACTGCGTCCAGTTCTGGGCTCCCCAGTTCAAGAAGGACAGAGATCTGCTGGAGAGGGTCCAGCAAAGGGCTACAAAGATGATTAGGGGACTGGAACATCTCGCTTATGAGGAAAGGCTGAGGGACTTGGGTCTCTTTAGTCTAGAGAAAAGATGACTGAGGGGGGATCTTATTAATACTTACAAATACTTAAAGGGAGGGTGCCAGGGGGATGGGAGCAGTCTTTTTTCAGTGGCGCCCAGCGATAGGACGAGGGGTAATGGGCACAAACTTGAACATAGGAAGTTCCATCTAAACATGAGAAGGAACTTCTTTACTTTGAGGGTGGCAGAGCACTGGAACAGGCTGCCCAGAGAGGTTGTGGAGTCTCCCACTCTGGAGACATTCAAAACCCGCCTGGCCGCCGTCCTGTGCAACGTGCTGTAGGTGACCCTGCTCTGGCAGGGGGGTTGGACTAGATGATCTCCAGCGGTCCCTTCCAACCCTGACCATTCTCTGATTCTGTTTACAGAATTTTTATGATACTTTACTTCCTTGAAACTCCAAGTTCTACTTCACTCCTCAGCCCCTATGGTATCACACTTGAATCTTGCACTCCTCCAGCACACAGAGCCTGATATAAGGGATTGATTACATATTTAGGACCAAAAAAATCTGACACTTCTGTATCTGAGGTATTTTACAACTTGAGTGAGTATCATTTGGCCTGCAGGATGTCGTGCTATTCATTTTACTGATTGACTCTTAACACATTAAAAGACTGTTCCTCTTGCCCACACCTGTAGCACTACTTAGTCTCAGAATTTCTCTACAGTCCTCCACAGCAAACACTACTGCAAAGAACATCTGCGGCTTGTATGCTGTAGCAGCACCATTCTTGTGAATTTCCTGACATGCTGGTCACTTAATGGACTACAGACTTCCTTGCATGCTTCCCCCTGTCTGTGATAGACATATTATCTTAAGGTTTTAATTTTAAATTTGCCACCCTCTTCCTCAAATTTTCTCCGGTAGGAGTTCTGCTCTTTGAAGGATTACTATCATCAGCTTTCTTCATTCTATTTAACCAGTAGATTCCTTTATTTTTTTAAAAACATTTTTTGGGTACATGTTACTTCCTAGTCTCCAATGTGCTGTCTTTATCTGGTCTCCATGACCTATGCAAGACCCACCTTCATAGCTATACCTCTTCATTGCTTCTTATTTGGCTTCACTGAGTCTATAAAGCTTGCTTAAGTTTTTGGAAATGGAGAGAGTAAGTATTATTGAAAAAAATCGGGGTTGTGTTTGTTCATACAGGAATGCCAAATAACAGTATAACACAGGTAATGTTTACAATATAATTTCTGAGTGACATCTTGAATGAGACCCCTGTATTTGCTTAAGATTAAAATTTTCTCTTTGCACATCGAGGCAGATGATCAAAGAACATCCTCGACAGCTGAAAAAAAAAAAAAAATACTGTCTCTTTATCACATTCGGTTGTGAGATTTGTTCTTCCTCCTTCCTCTTGAGAGCAAAGGAAGTTTACTGCTATTACCATAACTTTTTCCTTATGTTCTCTCATGTCTTCGGGCATTTTGCAATATTGTCAGTATCCTGATTGTACAGTCAACAGCATAGCTACAGTATTAAACCACTCCATCTCCTAAGGCATATTTCAATCCACATCAATTAACACATCTTTCTTTATCCCATTCTCCTTAACCATAGAGCACGTTTCAAATAGAGCAACTCATCTGTAATGCACATCCTTCATATTTGCACCCAGATACTGCAGTCTCATTGATTATCTTCCTTTCATCAAGTTTCAGAAAACACTTACAGCATCAGTATGCTCATTTTAAGATAGGTATTTCAGTCTATTACCTTTTTTAAAAGGCACACAGCATTTTGATAAAAGCACACAAGACTCCACACTTAATCAGCTTCTCTATTTTTACATGCAGCATTTAAGAGGACTTCATTTGCTGGTACATCAAAATTCAAAGAGGCAACGAGAAAAAAAGGAACAAAAGTTTTTTCCTTGGGCTTTCATCACCCAGTGAAATATTATCCACACAAACTTTTCCTCTGCAGCTTTCAGTTTTCTGTTTAAGGAATTATAAAAATGTATTACAATAGAGCTAGTATTCTTTTTATATTTCATTACAGATTTTGAAATCAGAGTGTACCTCCAGCCCTCAGAACTGAAAAAAAATCCTTGCATTTTTCATTCACCTGCCCATTCACTGCCGCCTGCTACGCTTCCCAGTAGTTCTTCACTGAAAAAACATTCAGCCCCTTTGTAAGTTCCTGGGAGGTGTAACAGCTGGGCACACCTTCATTTAGCAATACTGTCTCTCAAATACTGCCTTAGGACAGCTCCTTCTCAGCCAAAGGTTTTTCATTAACCGCTTCAGCATCTCCACCAGCATACTACATCTGAGCACTCTACATTCATCTTCTCCAATACTACCAGACTGTTCCTGAGCATGCTTGAAAAGCTTGTTTCTTACCTGAGGCATGCCTTTTGCTCAGTTTTCACTCCTCTTCAAGATTTTTTTCTTTCAACTCCCCTTTTCTGTCATCATTGCTTAACCATTGCATCAATGCATCTCAACTGCAAGCTGAGACACCTGTTTGCACACTGGTCTATCTTACTTAAGGTCTGTTTGAACTTTTCTGGGTCTTGAAATTACTAACACCACAGCATTAATATAAACATTCCTACTTTGTCTTAGCATAACAGTCTAGAGAAAACTAGACTTGGTTAAAAAAAAACCAAAACAGCAGACAAATAACTAGCTACACTAACAGCAGGTGTTAGCAAATGCCTAATGACACACAAGAATATGGCAAACAGCAATCCTCACAGTCTCAAACTAATTTCAGCTCAGATGCTCTCTGGATGGGATATGGTTTCTACATATTTAGAAGTTTGCTTCCATAAAAAAAAGTGTTAGCATACAGCAAAATAGTGGTGTTCCATTTATTATCACATCAAATTGAACTACAGTGCAACCTTTCAATTCTGTTTGGCATTTCTGACATAGTTCGTTAGCTGTCAAAGACTCTTGGTGCCTTTTGTTGCATCCTCTTGAAACATCAAAGTTTTATAACCTGCAGCTATTCTGTCGCTTCATCTGACTTTGTATATGAAATAATGTAGTGGGCATCAGATCACTGGATTTGGCCTGCTTGAAGGGCGAAAAACTTAATTCACAGTTCAAACTAGGTAATATAATGTGGCAGCCTTTTATTAATAGCATGAAAGCAAGTAGAGCATGGAATAACTTTCTTATTACACTAATGACATATTAGATTACAGTATACTCATTTTTGTCACATTATGTATCATTGCTCCTAGAAGGACAGAGATTTAGAATCTTTGTCTAGCTTTTTAAGCACAATAATTTTTTCCAAGAGTTTGGAGGCTTCTTGGTTTTGTTGTTTTAAAAACTGTGATGAGTAACAAACTACCTCTAATAAATATGCTAGTAAAGAGAATTAAACTGCTTAATCCTAATTTTTCATTCTTGTTCTATTTCAACTTTCTATGGTGACTAGAAGAGATATTTGAGCATGAAAAGGTTTAGGAAGCAATCAATTAGAGCCTTCAACTTCAAGATTAGAAGAGCTTCATAGTTCTTGTGACACTGTGCTCAATCCTGCTAGTTTGTTTCCCTCAAAGTACTGTCTTTCTTCCCTGCTTCTTTAGAAAAAAATACCTTTGCAAGCACAGGTGGTGCTATACACACCTCAGCACACCCCAACCTGTAAAACTAGCACCTGAGCCTGTGAAATCATTAACAGCCACAAGAAAAGTGAAGTCTGAATATCACTACCTAGCAGGTGAGCAAAGTCAGAGACTGCTCACCAACTCTGCAGAGTCACTATATCAGAGAGAAAGCAAAGGACTGCTCCCCCATCCACCACAGGCTCCTCTACCGTAGATATCAAAACAATAAATCAGATGAACCTCAGGTGCTCACCCAGCAACGAGGTCTCTTAAAGGAAACCTATAAACCCAAAGATATGCCCACTCCCTCAAATAAAAACAGAGCTAAAAAAAACAGCTTGAAATTGCTTTCATTTGCTTATTAAAATCAACTACTTGATTTTGGAGAAAGAAAACTTAAGTTATTTTCCACATAAGCATTCACTGCATTTTGCACTTTCTTTTTATGCCTAAAGCTACAGTAGAGCTGCTGAGACTAAGTGCTCAACAGTTACTAAAATGAAATACTTTACTCTGTGTGTCACCATACCACCAAGCATTAACAGGTATCACACTACAGAGAACTGAGTGCAGTTTAAGGGCACAGACAAATCAGGAAGATGTCTAAGGTCCTAGGTTTACATCTTGCGAGCACATCTTCTCTTCTTGCCCTTTAGTCAACATAATCCGCTTTTGATTTGTTGTTCTAATAATGTGCTAGTCATTGGCATGAATATGAACAAAAATATGAAGAAGGCAAAGTGCCAGGCAAATGTTAAAAGGATATTTAGGAAGAAAGTGCACCTAGAGCAACACACCCATTAGGTAGGAAACCAAACCTGAATAATCTCTAAATTAAGTTATTTCAAGTACATAATCTTGCACAGTGGTGCTTTGGGTTTCACTCCTTGCACAGTGCTACTCAGCTACACTATGAAAGTAAGTTTCTTGCAAGGGCAGATATGACATGTTATCTCTTGCTATACAAATTTTAAAAACAACACTATGGGGTTTTTGGCAAATTCATCATTATCAACAACTGTCTCTGCAAAAGTGAGATAAAAAACCAAAATTACAAAAGACATTTGGAAGGGACTTTTCTAAGAGGCTTTTTAAGACAAAAGCACCCTCAGAATAAAGGCCAACTGGGCTGATATTAATTTATCTACTTAAGTAACATCTCACTTAAACTCAATACATAAATTCTCAGTGTGGATGTAGTGTCCCCTTCAGAAGATTGCAGTTAAATTAAAAAATAGGTTTATTTCATAGGACTGTATTCATACACTTGACTGGACATAGCTTTAAAACAAGTACTAATGGAATCAGAATTTTAGTGAGCCATGATAAAAGCCACGTAGATGCAAAATTCTGGCTGTGACGTTTTTCACTACTTATTCATTTACAAGAATAACAATTTAATAGATGTTGTACAGCATTATACTTCCCTTCTTTGCATCAGTGAGGGGGTTGAATCGAGCAGCTCAGTACAAGGGAGGCTGCTGCAGCTCCACGTCCCCAGATTCAACCAGGAACAAGGCTTAGCTTGCACTCGCTGTTGGCACACACACAACGCATGTACACACTTATATACCGTGGTCAGCCAGATAGATCAACACAGTAAGCCCTTGGCACACACACACACAGAGGCAGCACCACAGCCTCATCCTGCTCCCCTTTCCAGTCTCCACAGGATGGAGGTCCACCAGTGAGGATATATGTATGCATATGTACAGTGCAGATCCCTCCAGCAGTCTGCCCAGCAGGCAGCCCCAGGACTGCAGTCTCTCCAGTTGCTGTCACCTGGATATAAAAGCCCCCAAGACCATAGTCCCGCTCCAGCTGCTGGTACAGACTGTCTCTCATGCGCCCGCACACATAGCTGGCTGGAATCCCCTGGTCCCCCAGCAGCCAAACCCCCGTGGTCTCCCCCTTAGAGACAAACACACATGTAGGTCTCACTCCTTGAGAACCCCAGACCTCACTGACTCTCTGGCAGCTAGTGGGACTCCCCTGGTCTCACCAATAGCAAGCTCCTCCCAAGGTCTCACCTGTAGACATACACACATCTGTCTTCCAGCCTTGATCTTTGCTAGTGCTCACACACTCACTAGTACACCCACACTCTCTGCAGCTACTGGCACCACAGACACAGGGAGCCCCGTGACCCAAGGTCCCACTGGCTGGGGCTGGCACTTACATCCTCTCACTGCAGCGTCTGTAGTTGCTGGCACCACGGACACACAGGCCCTTCCAGCTGTGATCCCACTCCAGTCACTGCACTCAGACCCCCATCACACACACCCAGGAAAAAAATAATTTAACAAAGAGACAGGACAGGCTGCACTGATCTGGTGAAGGGCACAGACAGATAACCATACAAACAAGCACTCTATTTACATACAACCAGCCTTTTTTATCCCTTTATCCCTCTATTTTCCCCACACTTGTTCCTTCCCAAATGACCTAGATCCCTTCCTTCTTGGCCTTTGGTTTGTCCCTGAACATATCATAGCAAGTCCTGGGCTATCCTGAAATGCTCTCTTTCCCCCCCTCAGTCTAAAAGGTGCTCAGGCAGTGACCCATCTTGCTGGGTTTTGCAGTCTCTCCAGTTGCTGTCACCTGGATATAAAAGCCCCCAAGACCATAGTCCCGCTCCAGCTGCTGGTACAGACTGTCTCTCATGCGCCCGCACACATAGCTGGCTGGAATCCCCTGGTCCCCCAGCAGCCAAACCCCCGTGGTCTCCCCCTTAGAGACAAACACACATGTAGGTCTCACTCCTTGAGAACCCCAGACCTCACTGACTCTCTGGCAGCTAGTGGGACTCCCCTGGTCTCACCAATAGCAAGCTCCTCCCAAGGTCTCACCTGTAGACATACACACATCTGTCTTCCAGCCTTGATCTTTGCTAGTGCTCACACACTCACTAGTACACCCACACTCTCTGCAGCTACTGGCACCACAGACACAGGGAGCCCCGTGACCCAAGGTCCCACTGGCTGGGGCTGGCACTTACATCCTCTCACTGCAGCGTCTGTAGTTGCTGGCACCACGGACACACAGGCCCTTCCAGCTGTGATCCCACTCCAGTCACTGCACTCAGACCCCCATCACACACACCCAGGAAAAAAATAATTTAACAAAGAGACAGGACAGGCTGCACTGATCTGGTGAAGGGCACAGACAGATAACCATACAAACAAGCACTCTATTTACATACAACCAGCCTTTTTTATCCCTTTATCCCTCTATTTTCCCCACACTTGTTCCTCCCCAAATGACCTAGATCCCTTCCTTCTCGGCCTTTGGTTTGTCCCTGAACATATCATAGCAAGTCCTGGGCTATCCTGAAATGCTCTCTTTCCCCCCCTCAGTCTAAAAGGTGCTCAGGCAGTGACCCATCTTGCTGGGTTTTACTCCTGGACACTAGGGCTGAGAGTCTCCTGGGACAGCCCTGGAGAGGCCTGGACAGGGTTTTCCTTTCCTCCAAGTCCCTAATTTGGATTCTACCTGCCCACCATTTTGCCTCTGTACTCCACTGGCTTGTGGAGATAGGCCTTTGAGGGTCTGATGCCTCCTGGGATGGACCTCCAAATACAGCCAGGCAAGGTAATATTCAGGCACCTCCAATTGCCGTCATCTCTCTGCGCTCCTCTGTGCATGTGCAGACAAGCGTTTATCGCCTAAGATAGCACTTATGTTCACCTTTGAACACTTCACTTGAAAGCTCTAGGAACAGGTGAGATTAGAATGGTGTAGTAGTTTTGATACATTGATGCAAGTGCAATAACCAATTACAGTATTGCACCATTTATCTTTTCAAACCTTGCAATTCAAAACTAGGCATCCTAAGCTTAAGCTGTGTAATTCACCTGCCCCTTTTAAAGTAAGCAACAGTGGTAAACAGGAAAAGTTAAGCTACTTGCAGCTGGTATGAAATCTCAGCTAGAACACAGCATAAGAGTCATTTTAAAACATTAGGTAGATGTATGTTTCCTCTTAACTTGTCTTCAAAGTACAGACTTCTCAGCGCTAACACCTGGCTAATAGAAGTCAGATAGGGAGAAAGTGGTAGCAGGCAAATAATTCCACAGTGCTTTGACTGCCATCACTGCTTCACTTGCCCTGCAGCACACCAGGCCACTTCTGCCTGTCCTGTCAATGGACAGATCACTTGCTGGGGTCCTGCAAAAGAGATGGTGCTGAAAGATTAGAACCTTCATTGTAGTTGACCAGTTTTATCAGAAAGCCAAATCTACTGGGATCATTCACTAGGCAAATCCTAATTTTCACTGTTGCCACTAAGTTTGAGGGACCCTGGCCAAGCTGCTTACCCTGTCTAGAACTCAGCTTTCACATTGCATATGAAATGAACTTGTCCAGCTCACCCAGATCTAGAAAGAGAGACAGAAATTCACTAGCACTTAATTCCTTGGTAAGTCTTCAAGCATGTCCAGTACCCACCTAACTGATCTCCCAAGGTCAAAATTACAAGAATTCTTGCATGTAGTAAATGAGTTACATATTGGACTCTATTTGAGAGGGGCTATCTGTTTGTTTCTAAATAGCTTTAATTCATTTGATAGTAATTGTACATATATGATGGCTTATCCTTCCAAGAACCAGGCATATGAATAGCTACCTTCTTACAATTCAGTCCACAAACTGCAACACAGCCAGAATAACAAACTGAAGATTAATAACCTTTTTTTTGGTAATAAAACAACTTGCTTTGTGAGTGCTAACTAAATGTCTAAGTTTGTTCTTTTAGTCATCCTATTCACCAGGTTTTAATGGGGGATGTAGAACTATCAGTTGTATGCCATTTTCAGCTTTAAGATGCTCAGATGACCTGATGTGGTATCTTGCTCAGATGACCTGATGTGGTATCTCCATCTTTGCTTTTGCCATTTACTTTTAAGGGCTTAAACCAGTACAAACTTGTTCTTCAGAATTCTAAACTACATGCCAGACCCCACTGAGTGCCCTTTGATCATTTTTGGTCGCTCAGATTTGTCTTAGCTAAAAAAAGAAAAATAAAAATTAAAAAAAAAAATCAAGAACAATTCAGATACAAAACCAAAAATTTCAATGAACAAATGTTTGCTTGCCACTGGGAGACACTTGTCAAGCTCCACTTTCTCAGTAACAGGCCTGATGACTGGAGAAACAAGACCACTTTTCCCTTGAAGCAGACTCAGCGTATAATACTAGTTAGAAGGAATGATGCTTCACAGACAATATCACTGCTGGAGAACACAGAAAGGGAAGGCCATTCCATAAGACATTAGAAAGCTGTGCCAGTAATGGAGAGAATGAAGTTACTTATCCACAATGTGTAACAGCAGCATACAGGATGCATTACAACATAAAAGCTTCCAACATGCACATACAAGGAGTAGAGATTACATTAGAGGCACATCCTGAAATACCTCTACAGTAAAAACAGGGGTTTTTATTTTTTCAATACACAGAAGTAGGGTAACATCTATATGTACCATCACAATACGTTGCGACGGATTTATCCTCTAAGATTAAAATACAACTTTTTGAAGAGTGCAATACTGAATAAAGGGCAGTAACTGCCAAGAAAATGAACAAAGCTTCATTCATCACTCAGCCACACTTCAGAGAATTTACCTTTTACTAAATAGCACAGTAGTATGCAATACCACCACCAGATTCAGAAAATACAAAGGGGAAGAAACCTTAAATTGATTTTAGAAAATATTTTTTAATTCTTTATGCAGGCAACACCTTTCTCCTCCTCCATTTATTTCCACCTCTACTGCAACAATATCAGACCAAGAGTCACATTACTCTAGGTCAAGGTTATAAATATGATAACTGTAAGAAAGAGTCATTACTATCTGAGCAGTTGCCTCTACTGATTAGGCTTTTATCAATATCTCTGTAGTAGCAGATGAATCTAATGTTAGCACTGCGGTACACAGTAATATTGCTAATCAAGAGAACAAAACATACTTTACAGCGTGTTCATCAGGGAGACATCTTTCAAACAAACTGTGCTGCAATAGAAGCCTTCGGGGACTTCTGCAGAAACAACCAGAAAAACAATACTTACTTCTCTTAGTTTCTCACACTTCTTGGCTTCTGATACCTTCCAGATTCCCAGATATCAGAAAGTGTTCTCATCATGCAGGGAACAGCATTTTTTAATAAGTGTCCTAACAAACAAACTGTGGAACCAGGCCTAAAAGTTAAACCCAAGAGAATGCTTAAGTTTACACTTAAACTGATTAACACTGACAAGTGTTTAATTTTTCAAACATTTTAAATAGTTGAAGTATTGGCTTGGGGAAGAGTGGCTCGAAAGCTGCCTGGCAGAAAAGGACCTGGGGGTATTGGTCAACAGCCGGCTGAATATGAGCCAGCAGTGTGCCCAGGTGGCCAAGAAGGCCAACGGCATCCTAGCCTGTATCGGGAATAGTGTCAGGACTCGGGAAGTGATCATCTTCCTGTACTCAGCACTGGTGAGGCCCCACCTCAAGTACTGTGTTCAGTTTTGGGCCCTCACTACATGAAGTAGTGAGGTGTTGGAGTATGTCCAGAGAAGGGCTACAAAGCTGGTGAGGGGTCTTGAGGACAAGTCTTACGAGGAACAACTGAGGGAACTGGGGTTGTTTAGCCTGGAGAAGAGGAGGCTGAGGGGAGAGCTTCTTGATCTGTACAACTACCTGAAAGGAGGTTGTAGAGAGATAGGGGCTGACCTCCCTGGTGAAGAGTGATAGGATGAGAGGAAATGGATTCAAGTTATGTCAGGGGAGGTTTAGATTGGATATTAGGAAACATTCTTTCACTGAAAGGGTTATTAAACATTGGAATAGGCTGCCCAGGGAAGTGGTGGAATCACCAACCCTAGAGCAGATAGACTGGTGCTTAAAGACACAGTTTAGTGGTGGGTTTTGGCAGTGTTAGGTTGATGGGTGGACTTGATCTTAAAGGTCCCTTCCAACCTAGACGATCCTACGATTCTGTCTTCTGATTCTGATATGCAAGAAAAGAAGCATCTTCGGTTTCAAGGGAGGTGGTGGATTCGCCATCCCTGGAGGTGTTTAAAAAAAAAAGGGTAGATGTGGTACTTAAGGACATGGTTTAGAGATAGTTTTGTCAGGGTAGGTTGATGGTTGGACTTGATGATCTTAAAGGTCCCTTCCAATCTTAGCAATTCTATGATTCTATGATTTTAAGTATGAAATTAAAGTCCCAGTCCACAACATGATACATTCTGAGTGTTTTATATCACTTTTAAAATTTCCCTCTCTCCCTGCATCTCCTCCACACCTAATTGCAGCTCTTCAC
>NW_009650084.1:1160170-1168239 GCF_000708025.1 Charadrius vociferus
CTATGACAATTGTTTTTATTATAGCAGAATTGAAAAAGTACATGACCCACAGCCACATTAGACCACTGAGCACATGAAGAGAGTTCAAGGACAACACAAAAGTCTGCATGCGCCTGCAACTAATCAACCAAAAATATTCAAGAGTTAAGTCCTTCAAGAAAAGCATTTGCTCAGTGGACAACCTGTTTTTAAGCTTGTATTTCTACTGAAAGCATAGCTTTGCTGATCATTAACCATTTTGGAAGAATCTGCTTCATCACCCTTTCTCTAGGATGCTTTTTTTTTTTAACCAGAAAGATATGTAAGCTAGTAGTTTTCCCCTCTCACTTTTCTCTCTCCTTATTTCAAGGTGTTAAACATAGCACGAACAGTACTTTATTTTCAGTGTTCCTTTCTTACATCAGTCTCCTTACAAAAAAAAAAAAAATAGGCTCCACTGAAAGAGAGGCATATTCTGAAGTTACTCTGCATATAAACAGAGTAAAACTGCTGGAATTTATATTTGGCTCAATCTTACGAGAGAATTTCAACACTCCATTCCCTACAAGCAACCCCATTTTAGCACTTCAAAGAGTCACAGGTATACTCAAGGTTAAAACTCAAAACTTGACAAAGAACGCGGATCACTTCAGAGCTGATCAATTCTGCTGTTAGCTTACCAAGTGGTAAATGGACTTTGAAGGCAGCCCTGAACAGGAAGGCTCCTACATAAGATAGAGGATTTTCTTCCAACCTGGAGGAAATAATGAGCCTTCCTACAAAAGAGCAAACTCATAGCAGAGCATGCTAAAAGAACTTCTAGGAGGAGGTCTCAAGATGCAGACAGGAAAGGACAGCAAAGATCTACAAATGTTTGCTTATAGAAGGCTTGAGCATGAAACCCAGGAAAGAAACAGGTTTCTCAGAAGTTCAGACACAGAGGCAGCAGGAAAACTCAAGGGTGGATTCAACCAGACAGGAGTCAGAAACCGGCTGTTTGTTTTGTTAAGCCATTTGCTTTTTCTGCAGTGGACTGCAGTAGGCAGTAGCATTAAAAAAAAAAAAGCAAACGCACAAAAAAACCCAAACCCATTTTGTTATTTGGCAGAAGGACAAATTATTTCAGAAGCACAAGAATTGATGCATTCAAATAAGGGAGACAGGGAGGACGACTCAGAGGAGGAATATGACAACTTGGAATAGTGATGCATCCCTCTTTTGGTCACATTCATTTCCTCCTCTGCACATCTACATCCTTGGTATCTACAGTGCACAATTTGTTTCCACAAAAATAGTTTTATATGTATATATGGGTATACTCATACATACACAGTATATAGTTATATCTTTATTACCTCAAAAAGAGACAGCTTAAAATAAATTATCAAGTCTATTCCATGGGATATTTCAGAACACAAAAAAAGTCCTGTAACTTCTTCCAGGTCCAGCAATATTAACATGCACACATCTGCTATCATGTCTTTCATTTAGGATACAGCACGCAGAACAACTGTGAGAAAGCTAACTATCAGGCTCTCTTTCAATACCTCAAGAGACATCAAGAGTTGGCAGAAGAAAGATTGCACACCATTGGCAAAAGTTGCTTTCATGCCTCTTCTATTGAAGGATTATCACCATGAAAAAGGTGAGTTCCATTTCATTATATTTCTTGCATCTAGTAATGTCCACCACTTAAATACACCCCACCACCATATTCTGAAGCAAAGCACAGTACTTTTAAGCCAAGCCTAATGACCACTAAAAAAAGAAAACATTAATATCTTTTTCATGTTGCTATAACATATTTCACAGTATTCATGTGTATTTATTAAGACTGGGTTATACTCAAAAAAAAAAAAAAATCAATACCAAGGGTTTTATCTTCCTGTCTTGCCCAAAATAGAAATATAACAGCCTCATAAACAGAGTAAATATCAGCATTTTCAGAGGTGGTATTACTTGAAGAGCAATATAACGTCTGTGCCTTGAACCATCCTTTTGAAAGCTCACTTCTGTAGAAGTGGAAAACAGCCAGATATACACACACACACACTCTAATGGCTTTGAAATGGGTTTATTTTAAAGGAAAACAAAGGAAGACAGTACTGCAATCCCACTGAGATGCAATATAAATCAGGAACTTCATTTTTATGGAGCTTTCCTTCCATAAGTGTACTTTGGATCTGTCTTTTCTCATTTGCAAAAAAAGTGAATTTGGATAATTTATGTTAAAACTTGCTAGGCACATTCATGTATTTTTAAAGAGAATAATATGCTTTCACTTCAGATACACTCAAACTTATAAAGAGCAACCTATATTCTTGTTTGGAGCATAAGCAGCAAGAAAGGAAATTAATACTAGGACATAAAAGTAAATCCCAACATCAAAAGTAAACTGCAGAGTTGAGGCATGAAAGAAAGCATGTTTGAGCTTTTTACTTAAAAAAGGACAGATTATTCTTCTCAGGCACACTCCTTATTTGTTTGCCGGGGAATCTTGCTCATTCTCTTTTTAGTGAGTGACTTCTCACCAGACCAGGATTACATTTGAAAGCCTACAGTGAGCTGGGTAAAGGCCATCTCAGTACATGTCCCCCATCGCTAGCACAGACTCAATTTTGGAAAGATTTATTATCATAATAATGATGTCTAACCATCTTAAAAAAATAAATTTAAAAAAAAAAGACAGCTCAATTGCTAAGACTTTCAAGCAAACAATTCATGCTTTTCAGAAGAACATTTACAAAACAAGCTCTCCTAATATTTAGTCAGCTGAAGCATGGAGCAACAGGAGAATTTCCAACATCCAACTTATACTACAGTAACATCTTGGATGAAGATTTATCACCCTCAGCCATAAAAGTGGGATTACTTAGATTTTTATTGTGTTTAAAACCCACCTACACCATTTATGTCTTAACTAAACTGAGACCATTACTCCTGCCATCTATGTATCATAATGAGATTGGGTTTGTTTGGTTTATGTGCAGCCTTTCATAAATAATTTAGAATGGCAATTTCATTTCCTTTAGATCAGAACTTCAGCCTGTTGAGAGCAAGAAATCTTTACTATTCTTATTAAATATTTACTATATGGCTGTTCTGGCATCATCACAAGAAACACTGCATATAAATGTTATGCATTAGAAAAATACAAAAGCTACATCTAAAACATTTAAAAGATGCTGGCAAGCAGACAATAGCTCAGAAAGGCAAATAAAGCTGACAGCCTAACTTTCACTGCTGATTCTTTCCAGGACAGAAAACAGCCACACAAGACATAAAATAGACATTTTCCATAAAATAGACATTTGGAACTACCTGAAAAAAATTAAGTAAAAACATTTTTTGTGAAGCAAAAAGACAATTAACTTGTTTCCCCATACAGCTTTCCATCAGTGTATGTTATAAACTTTGACAGGTCACAAGTGTTTACCAACTTCAGGTATGCAATAAGAGTATATCTATCCCCCCTCTGCCAGGAACATTTCTACCTTCAAAAAAGCAAATGTAATAGATCTAACTAGGAGTGTAACATCCACAGGATAACCCATAAGATGATGCAGAATTCAGTGGCCTTAAAGTAACACACTATCTTCAGTATCCTATCCCCTGTCATGGAAGGAAAGCTTCAACATTGTTAAATCTATTGTTTTAGACCGTTTGGCCAAGCTTTTACACAGTTGTCCTGGCAGTAGTCATATTGCAACTTTCAGATTTAAAAGCACAACTGCCGATCCCAATCGACAGAGCTACAGCTTGCACTGCAGCAATAACCACCGCAATGGCTGGCTTCTGGCAGGACTCAGCACACACTAATGCAACAATTTCTCCAAGTGAGTCTCTAGTGATAGGCCAAAGTAACATGCTTCCCTCAGCCACTTGCTCTCTACAAAACTGTTAGAAGACAATATTAAGTATCAGAATCTCCTGCAAACCACGTGCCTGTGATAATAAGCTCCCAGATTTAAGTTTTGTTTAAAGCGAAGCAGCAGCAACCAGTGCCCTTCACAAAAACCTCCCAGCCTAAGCACCAGATCATTATTTAGATAAACAAAAATCTTCCAAAACAGATCCAGACAAGACCAAAATAATGCTGGTTGGAAATGTTTTCAGGTGATTCTCCCAGGTACAAAGCTTGCTTTCTAGTTAGTAGGCCAGACTAAAGTTTCAAGGCCTTCAGACTCAGGACAGCAATGCACTTATTTCAAAAGCTGCCTTTATTTTGTAACCTCTTTCCTAGCAACAAGCAACCAGGCTGCAACACTGACCATTCTGCAATCCATTTCTCTGAGCAGAGGGTGAACAAGTTAACATTTCCCCATTGTAAAGAATGCAGAAGCCCCAAGCTACCGTAAGGTATAGCTACTGTGCTCAGCACCAGCTCTCAATCCTCTTCTGCTGCCAGTCTGAATTGTCTCTTTCAAATACATCAATCGGACAGACACCCACTAAATCAGGAACTGGACTTCTTCCTAGCACAGCCTGCCAAGACAGCTGCACTGGTTTCTGTACTAATGACTTGAGAAGGTACTAAAATAAAGTTTTGGCACTGATGTCCACCAAAAGAAGGAAGGTACTCCCATCATTATTGGAGACGGTTATCGTTATGTTTTTCTTTTTAGTATAAGAGTTATGCAAAAATATATTTAGTAACCTAATATGGCATAACCCATTCAATCATATGCTTCAGCTCAGTTTCAGGGAGATAACAAAAGCACATTTTGTTGGCTGTAGTTTTCCAAGCACCAAAAACAGTTGGATCTTCAAAGGAAGGGAGGGTCAATTTATTCCTCCTGCATAAGGCCCACCACACAGCAACAGCTGATTTGGCTCAGCCGGGGATCAGATGACCCAGATCACACTGCTAGGAAGGAGGGAGGCAATGTCTCTGTTAGGCTAGGAGAACTCATTTGGAGTTCACTATACCATTTCCTATAACTTCTCAAAAGGGATGCATATGAGAAGGTAGACAAGCTAGGGCAAAGAACCCCAGAGAAACCCTACTAGCATAAGAATACAGGCTCAAGGAGGACAACTGTGGAACTACGAACCAGGAGACCTGAGCAGAAAGAGACCTATAAGAAAGGCTTTTCAGAAGAGACAGGAACCATAGTAAGATTAGCTGAGGCACTGGAAAAGGATGCATCTAGAATTAAAGACCAGTATATTATTCTGAAATAGTGCATGGAAGAACAGAACATCCCGAACCACCTGCAGATGAAGCAAAGCTGGGCAAATAGTGCTTTTAGCAAGCCATGTAAGGCTGTTAGAGACAATCCAGAGAAAGGGTTGTATACTTTCTGGTATCAATTATAGCCAGAGTCCAGGATCAGAATTTAAGCCTTTTCAGGAACATGTCCAGTGTTTTAAAGGGCTGCTGCAAACAGACTGCACACTCATGAACTGTGCAAGGTGAGACTAGGTTTTTTTAACACATTGGCTAATGAAAATAAACATTTTTAGTGAGGAGCAACACATCAGTTTTTATGTAAATGGATAGAAAGGCTGAGCCCAGTATGGAATGAGTATCATTAATCCCCTCAGAAGGCTTCTTCAAAGAGATGAAGAAAAATCTTCCTCCTGGAGTAGTCTGCCAAAATTTCCATATGCTCTTCTAGAACCTGCATGTTTTAAGAGTGCATGCCACAATTTAAACCACTTCAGCTGATAGATTCACTTTGCTTTTTTTTTTTTTTAAACAAGTTCCAATCAGAAGAAGGAAAGCTGACTTAATTTGCCAATTTAGTGGTCAAGTTCTAAATAAAAGTTCCAGCAAGCTTCCAATTGACCACATAAGCAGAGAACAGAGAAATATTTATAGCTTGCTCTCCCTCAGCCACCAGCTCAGAAACCACAGAAGGACACATTACAACACATGACTTCAAGCACGCGAAGTGCTCAAGCTTCTCTTTTAGCCAAGGACTCCTTCTCTTCTATGGAATATTCTTTCACCTTCCTTTTCTTTTAGCTATTTTAAAACAGAGATATAAAATCATTGCATTAACATGCCCCAAACTATTTTAAGAAAACATAAGTCAGGTACACTGAGATCAAAGGGATTTTACATAGTTTCCATCCAAACAATCAATCCTCACCACCTTTTACTCAACCTAAGGTCTCAGAACCTTTCCAAAACTCTTTTCAGTTCTTAAGTCCCTCAAGAAGAGCTTACACGCCATTATCATGATCTTTTTTTTTTTTTTACAGTAATGACATTGAATAAATAAATCTGTTTACACAGACGTCCAGAGTTGATGCTATTTTGTCTTCTTTCTCTCAGCCCTGCATTCCCCAAACTGGACACATATGTAGCTTCAACACCCCAATGCAGCTCCGTAACTTCTCAGAGCACATGCACCCACAGTCAGTGCTCCACAGTGACACAACTAGCTTGTCAAGAAAGCTGAGACCAGCCAGCTTAAGTCCCAAGGACACAAGCATTTTCACACTTTTTGTTACTAAGTCAAGTCTAGTAGCTTTTCTGTTCCAGTCTCTCAGATCACACTTAGACATCAGCAGCTTCCAAATTAAGTTACAGACATTTAGCCTCTTTAGGCTCCAGGAGAAGAGCTCCCCATGCAGAGCTCCCTACCCACCTAGCTACTCCCTACCATCCTCTTTCAAAAAGCCTAGGACTTCCTCAGATACTATGAATATCTGAATTAAGGAACATGAATTAGTCAAGCTTAACAAATTACTCAGTAGTTTGAGAAAAACCCTTTTTTGTTTCTTTTGTTTGTTTGTTTTGGGGGGGGTTGGTTTTTTTTTTCTTTAATGGAAAAAGGTTTCAGAATAGTCACATGAGCAATTAAAGCAAGTAGGGAGTGATGACTATAACTAGATATAGGCTGACTGCAATAACTTTTCTTTAACTGGAACAACAGAAGCCAGGAAAAGTACTTTAAACTGGTCAGGTCCACAGGTATTAAAGCCTCAGCTCTGCCTACAGTAGTTTTTACTGAGCAGACGTGCACAGGGGAGTTGCTGTGAACCTCTATTATGGCAATCTTAAAGCATGAATGAACAAACACACCACACGGTGTAATTACTGCTCAGAATAGCAACCTGTTGAGTCTGTAGGTTATCACTTTAAGATGTTATGCAGCTTTATCCACAGAGCCTGTTTTAAACTAGGATATGTTATTATTACCATCAGCCCAGAGATGAAAACCAAGATGGCTGCAAAAGAGGCCAGAGAATATTTTCTCCTTTAAATTAACACTAAGCAGAAGTCAACAGTTCTTATTTTAGGATCAGAATAATGCAAGTTAGAAGGGATCTCTCCAGATCACCTGGTCACTTCTTACAGAAAGAGTTGAAAACCATGAAGCCTTTTCAGCCTAGTCTGATATAAACAAATGTTTTGTTGCCTATTTTAGAAATACCAAGTTTAAATAATTACTTTCAGAATGAATTCATTCCAAATATCTGTAGTGAAACAGATCATGGACACCTTGTCTTCATGCAGAGAAAACCTTGGTTTTTAAGCATTTGACACTGCCCTTCACACTAAACCAAAGAAACCTTCCTCTACCAGTCTCCCAGTTGTCTGCGAAAGGGTTAAAGGTGCTATAGGCTTTCTATAGGCTTTCACAATCTTCACAAAGGATTCCTGTGCTGGCTAGCATCCCTATTTCAATAAAACATGTTCTAATACACACATGGGAGGAAATGCTAAGCATATTATAATGGCTGTTCCATTTTCCCTCAAGTCACTATGGCTTGATTGCACTTAGAACTTTGAGAAGGTCGAGCCACATGACATGCAAGTGCTACAAGAGAGTGCACATCATATGATTAGTTTGGGAAGGAAAGGCTGGAGTTATTTCCTGGTTGGTTGGTTTGTCTTTAAGTAACATTCCCTTCAGTGTGTAGCCCCTTAAACGCTTCTCTTCGTTTCATAACTTGCAAGGCTTCCTGACATTTATATAAAAGTGTTACCTTCCACTCCTCTCCCAATTACTCCTTTTCTGATGCCAGATGCTACCTACAAAACAAGCCAGCATTCCATGCATGTCAGCAACTTGTTAAATCAGCCCTGACTCGTCACTCTGGGATGTCACTGCATCCCAGTTAGAAGCACTATC
>NW_009650084.1:1168301-1178095 GCF_000708025.1 Charadrius vociferus
TTTAAAACCTAGAGCAACAGTTTACCTTTCAGGAATGCACCCACATATACTCATTGCCCAATGGTTTGTCACCCAGAGTGAAGTAAAACAGATGTCTCTATCAGCAAGCCAACAGCACATCCAAAAAACAAGGAGGGGGGGGGGAGAGCACACCAGTTGTCACTGCCGGAGTCCCTTCTGACAGCTCTTTTAAGATTACAAGAGCTATATGCCGCTCCATCAGCCTGCTGCACATTTCTGCTTTGGTGTTTTTTACGTACTACAAGAAACTGAAGAGAAGTCCAGATCACACCTTTAATCAGTTTAAGGAAGAAGTGACATGATACAGCTGCCTGCAGCCAGCAGCAGCACCACAAACATGCTTTTCCACCCCTGTGCTGATCTAACCATGCAGCACCAGGTGGGAAGCTCCCTATGCTTGAGTCCAGGGGCTGCAAAGACCACATTTCTGCTTTTCCCCTGTGGATCTGCAAGACATGTGAATTTGATGGCGAAGACTGCACTGGCACTTTTTCTCCTCATCATAATGCTCTTCAGCTAAAAGCCACGTAACCAAGCAGCTGCTATTCTGCAGCTGACAGAAGTCATTAGGAGGATAATTAAGTGGTCCGACTGGGGGAAGAGGGAGAATGCAAGAAGAAAAGCCAATGCTACAGTCTTACTAGCCTTAAAGGTTTAGAAAAACTTGCAGTTGTCTCACTTAATGACTCAACTACAACCATGACTCAACCAAACTTTGTTTGGCTTTGTGTCACCATTTTTAACCCAGAAAAAAGCAAATGCGTGTGTAAAAGCATTATTATTTCCAGTTTAAAATACCTTATAATTTGTTATATGCAGGAAAAGAGCAAAGGAATACTGATATTTTAATTCTATGTATCCAGTGGAAATCTAGCCTTAAGTAATTTTTTTAGTATCTTTTTAAAAAAACTTATTTTATATGTATGCTGACTTAAAAGTTCTTTGAACAAGTTACAGAAGATACCATTAACAGAGTAAAAATGCTCAAGGTAACCTTTTCACTTCTTAGGAAGGAAGTCAGGGGCTTAAGAACCTCCCTTTAAGGAAAGAAAAAAAAAAAAAAAAAAAGATAAGCCTTTCAAATTTGAGACCTCCTGGGCTGAAAGAGACAGGAAATGCAAAACCACAACCCAGATTGTCCTTTATAAACCTGTGTTTATACCTGCCCACTGTATAATATACAGTGCACTGCTTCACAAAAGCATGTGAAGCTTTCCTACTGGTTCTATATCATTATAGCCATTAAGTATGGAAGTTTAACCTCCTTATGTCACACAAAAAGTTGCAGCATCAAGAAGTCAATGTATTCACGAATCATGTTCAAGTGATCGTGCAGTTCAGGGTTGAGGACAGAGTTTTTTTTCCCCATTTTCCCTTCACTTCTCCCCCCCTCCACAATGCCAATACACAGGCACCTCCTACAAATTAGGCCACCTGGTCACCTGACAACTATAAATAGTAAACAGTCAGTTAACACTGTTTAAGAGATTAACAAAACTCCAGCATTCACAGGTGAAGTTATGATAAACCTGTGTGCTAGTTTCAGGTTTATTGGTTGTTTGTTTTAATCTCAGAAGGTGAAAGAATTTTGTAGTTGTGCTCAATGACAATTAAACAAGGTTGTTATCTCAGCTTTAACCCACCTGCCCCCATCCTCCCCACTATGTTATTAAAGACCAGCCATATATTTAAGTGGCTATATATCTGTTGTACAGAGGATAAACATTCCTGCAAAGAGCTTAAAGTCAACAAGAAAGAGTGGATTTGTTTAGAACCCCTAGAACTGCTTTAGTTTAAGGTAGTCAGGAATTGGTTGAAAATCTAGTACAAAAGGATAAAAACACTAAGCATTCTTAAAAATGAGAGAGTATAAGACATTTTAAAATCTATATATTGGATTTTAAACATTAGATTAATTTGACAATGTTTGTAATAATTGAGGTTACCTGAGAAATCTGATTTTAAGCCTAGATGAACATAAGGTTGTCATTAGAGTTAAGCTTTCCAGAGTTCATACTGGTGGTCAGGAGGCTAGAATGTGAAAGATTTTTAAGATAACTCTTAAGATCACGCTTACTGTTAATATAATTCCACTGATAAATCAAAGAAAAGAAAACCACACATTTTTTTCTATAAAAGCATTGCAAGTATTCTGTAACACACAGCACATCAGTGAATAACAACAGCATTTCCATACATTCCATGTTTACAAAGAAAATGCTGAGCATTAAACTACAGAAAAGCACTAACATTAATCAATTAAAATCTGCTTATAGTGTAAGGAGTCTTTTTGACCAAAACAAATGTCCAGCCTGAACTTATTTAAATTACATTTCTGCTATCATCAGCATAAAAGTTAATTATTCTTTTAGTTATGACTTGGTCAATAAACTCTTTTGAGCCTACCTTTGCAGTATTCTCTCTCATACATATCATATTTCACATAATGAAAGAGTCTGTTTCTACATAGGCACATTTTATAGTAAGATTAAATGGCAACCTGTTTTTGAAGAGCTTTCATGGCAGTTAAGTTTTAAATAACGTCTTCTCCCTCTGAACAACAACAATAAAATATCGCAGAATAAGCAGGACATGAACTTTCCCAACATTTCCTCCACATTTGTTATACTCTACCCAAAATGCATCCAGTTATTGATATGCCATTTCCTGTTACTCAACAGTGAAGTTTGATACTAGGCCCATCTATACAGCTAAAGTCACAGTGATAGCCTAAGAGGCACCAGGATTAAAACATCTGTAGACAGAAGGCATGCAAAGCCATAGAGCCAAGCCAAAGCCATCAGCAAAGACACCAGATGTATTTTAACAGAAGACCACAACTCTCCTTGAGGTCAGCTTTGGGACCCCAGAGCCAAACACTCCACTCATTCAGAAATCACTGTTTATGCCACTCTGAGAAATTACAGTTTATTCAACTTCAAGTTGCCTCATGACTAACACGAAATAAACAGACTTCGGCTTTTTCTGGACCACCCTTCTTCAGGTGTACTCTTATCCAAAAATAAGATCAGATTGAAGTCTCTAGTCTATTGTTCTGCAGGAAAAAAAACTAAAGAAACTACGATTATCAATAACCTACCTACAACTACTAGTAACAAAGTTAAAATTGCAATAGCAATTTCTCAGAGGCAAGTGCGATTCAACTATCTTATTTGTAGTTTGGCAGTGTACTACCCTTCACGGAAGTCAGTCAGTTCTATCATTTACAGGATGGATTTCGCAGCCAAACCTTCTCCAAAATACTCACAGCCATTTTTTCCCCCCTCACATTAATCATTATACTGTCTTATGCACATCACATACATTCCAACAACAGTAGTATTTTTCATGGTTTTATTTTGTAATGACAAGTATAGCAGTTTAATGTTAGCTATCAAATGCCACCACTGATTTAGATGCACCTCAAGAGAGGCCACTTATATTCGGTATGAGAGGCATAAGTTATACAGGCATAGATAACAGATACTAGTGTTTGTACTTCATTATAATAATTTGTGCAAACAACTCATTAATAGTACTTTGAAAACATGTGAAGGGCTTTGTAAAATGCTAAGCATGAACTGCAAGTTGCAAATGCAATTCAGATAACAAGAAATCCATTTCAGTCCATCTACAACTCTACTTCACAATCTAAATTAGAAGCATTAGAGACAAAAAATGACTGGGTAAACAGTTCAATTCTTTCCCTCTCCTCAGCTGATCCACACAACTCTCTGCAGACAAGTACTTCATACGCAGTTTCTTTTTCTGCATATAACTATTTTGATTATTAACATTAATTTTGCAAAACTTTATTGGCGCATCATCAGATGTGCTTTTCAGAGGATTTCACAACATCCTATCTTAGTGGTGAAGTAGAGGAAGAGCCTAATTGTCCTTAATCCTCTATTTAAAATAGGTTAGATGAAATCCTCTTTTGACTGAAGCAAAGAGATTAGTCAGTGCCACCAGGAAAAAGAAATACTATTCCCCACTCACCCTGCCCACTATCTAGATGAGTTTAATGATTAATGAAGGAAACAAATTAACCAGTCTACTATTTCAAAAAGGGAAATGAGTCTGCAGGGAAGAGCAGAATAAATGGAAGAGTGTTCCTACAAAATCTCCAAATTCTAAGTTTTCATACTTGTCGTAACGACCATGATAACATAAATAAGAACAAGCATCCTAGAACACAGTTTCATAGTACACCTCAGTAACCAGACAGAAAAGCTAGCATGAAGCCCCCCCCCCCCCCCTTTTTTTTTTTAATACTAATACACATTTGGATCCCTGGTAAATCTTGGCATAATTCTTGATATTGCCAAATGAAGTGAATACAGTTTCAGGAAGTACACATGCACGCATCAGCATGTGAACAGATGTGCATGTATGCAGATGGAAGAACAAAGGGGGAAATCAGGGGTAGCAGAAGGAGAAGCAGTATAGAATACTGTTAAGTAGCAAGAAAAAAAAAACCAACCCTAAGACACAGTCATTATAGGCTTATGTCTACACCCAGTTTTCTTCCTGTGACATTACTATTTTATTACCTGAAAGCATTAAACTACCTCTACAACATCTCTCTATGGACAACCTGGGAAATACTCTCATCCCTGTCCTAAGGAAAGATGAATGCACAGAGAACTTAACATCTAGATCCACAAAGATATTTAGGTGCCTTATCAGCCTGTGGTCTTCTGTGATGTTGCAAACAAACTCCCCAGCCACTGGCTCATCTCACTCTCCTAGAATAATTCAGGCTAGGCTGCCAGTTTCTTCCTAGAAAGAGTGCATTTTTTAATGTAGTGTCACAAATACTCACTTACAAAATTAAAATCAAAGTTAAATTGAAAAAAAAAACACACCACTTTTCATGATGACTCAGAGTGTGTTTGTGCCACAGGCTTCTCAGAGTCATTACTGAGAGGGAATTAAAAAAAAAACAACTGGTGTCTGTATGATATAGAAAAATCATCCTTGGTTTGCCTTGTCTACCTGCAGCTGTTGCCATGGCAATTATAGCAGAGAAGATAATAGCATTCCAGTGTCATTCTGCCTCAGTTCAGGATAAACTTCAAATGAAGCATCCCTTGACAATTATACAAATAAAAATACTACATTATCCTGTGTAATGGTAAACCAGTAGAATAAGAAGCATTATTCAAAAAAAATATAATCTGACTAAAAGACTTACATGAGGCAGGTTATTTTGCCCAATAAAAATCCAGTAAAGTTGAATCCAGTTGCATAACAGGTGCTAAAACATCTGCTCAGTCTTTTCTGTGGCAGTTTTCCCTGAGTTCCATCTCCCTGCTACACCTGCACATGACATGGAGGAGGCATCTCACTGTCAATCAGATTGCAGCTCAAGAAACGCAACTGTTTTCTAGTCACACTTAAACCTAGTTAGATTGAACAAGTTTATTATCCCCATCTCGACAGCACAAACAGTAGCCAGCTATATTTGTGGAATGTTTTACTACTTAGCCCAGTTACTGTTTTCTAAGTGTTTCTGGTTTAAAAAGCAGACTCATTAGAAAATCCCATTCCACCTCGCACTTTTCTTGTTTCAATTACTACCATATGACAGAAGCAAAGAACAAATGAGAAACAGTGATCAGAGACGTTAAGCTGTAAATGTGCTACGTTGTACCTTGCCCTCTTCCATTCCCAAAAACAATTTTGAAAAGGCTTTCTGCTTTCTGTATTGATATTCTGTGGTGCTTTAGAAAAGGCATAAAAGCAGAACTATATTAAATACTTTAAAAAAATAATCAAAAAACATGCTATCAAAGGACAAAAGCAACTATGCAGTTCTCATCTCAGAAGAGACAAGCATTTTTGATGCTAAAAATGGCAAGGTTAAAAGTTCTTGATCTGTTTTAAGTCACTGAAATATTTCTACAATTTAGATGCTTCAAAAGCAGTGTTTTCCACTATCAGAGAGCATCTGATGAGTGTAGATGAGCAATATTTTGTAGTCAATAGCAACCAACTTGTAATACATACTCTAGCTTCCTTTAAGTGAGCTGTTTTACATACAGTGTCCTATTTTCATTTGTTTATTCTCAAAAGAAAAAGGAAAACATGTTTTTCTTGTGTAAATTAGTTAATTGATGGGGTAGAGGGAAAGGAAAAACAAAGCCCATGGAATTCTCCATGCTTATTGCTTGTCAGCAATAAATAAATAATTGATGGGGGAAGGGAGAGCATCTAGGTTTGTTTTGGGTTTTTTTTTGAGCCTCAGATTATACTGAAACATCTTAAGAGTTTCCAGAATGAACAAAACAAGAGTCACTACTAGTACACAAGAACAAGTTAGATCTGCAGAAGTGCCAAATCCTGTGAGCCACACTCAACGTTCAGCAGAATTAACTTCTGAGGTAAGTAAAGCTTTCAAACTTTGCCTTTTTTAAATGATGGGCTAAAAAGCATGCAGGCAGCACACCATGTAGACTCTTCCCTTACCACCAAAAAAAAAAAAAAAGGCAATTAGGAGAACAGAAGGCAATGTTGCTTGGAGAAAACAGGAATTCAGAAGCTACCCATGCTGTTAGACAACTACCTAAAAGGAGGTTACAGAGAGGTGGGGGTCAGTCTACTTTCCCAAGTAAGAAGCGATAGGACAAGAGGAAATGACCTCAAGTTATGTCAGGGGAGGTTTAGATTGGATATGTGGAAAAAATTTCTTCACAGAAAGGGTTATGAAACATTGGAATAGGCTGCCCAGGGAAGTGGTGGAATCACCAACCCTAGAGCAGATAGACTGGTGCTTAGAGACACGGTTTAGTGGTGGGGTTTGGCAGTGTTAGGTTGATGGGTGGACTCGATCTTAAAGGTCTCTTCCAACCTAGATGATCCTATGATTCTGTCTTCTGATTCTGATATGCAAGAAGAGAAGCATCTGAGGTTTCAAGAAAACATTGTGACACGCTCTTCCACAAGAGATAACAAAAATGCATTACATACCAGATACAGACACAAACACTTCAGAAACACAAGTTACTAATTGCTGACCTGTGAAGACAGGCATAGCTGCTATTGAGAAAACCTTTTGTACAGTCAGAATAGTTTGCAAAGAGTCAGAATATAAATACATTTACATGACATTTAAAACAGTTTAAAATTTTGTCAAATTATATCCCTGGAATTAAAAACAAATAGAAAAATAAACCACAAACTTTTTGACTTAAAGTGACAGCTAGGAAGAAAACCATGTTTATTTTAACAGGTACCCTGACTAAGAAACATCTAGACAAGTACTAGTTTGATACCAGTCTGCAAGGGTGCAGAGAAACCTGAATGACTGTGAACAAAAGAACTGGAATGCAAGGGTATCCTCATATGTATTAACTGAACTTAGACTGAAAATAGTAGGTCATCTCAAATACTTCATAAACAGACTGTTGTTTTAGACACAAAAAATTCCAGAGCACCGATGCTTACCACTATCTCCAACTTTCAGGTTAAAGCACTTATCAACCTTTGCTGTAGCAAAGCTAGGTAAATGGAATAAAACCCTGAAGCTCAATATTCATTTATTTCAACTAAGACTACATACACAAGTAAAATACTTAGGAAATCTAATTAGAAAACAGTTTTAGAATTATACTGCCAACAGAAACAACAAAATTGCCTAAACAGATGACCAAAATGCCACAGGCTGCCATAGAATCTAACAGAGAACTTGCCAAAAACCCTTAACATGACTTCCTGGTTAGGTCAGTCAATCACCTTCTCAAACTATGATTAAAGTCGACCCACTTCTATAACACTGAAAAATAAAGCATCCATTTGTAAACTTATTTATTCCAACCTCGCAAAAAAAAGGATTATTTTTTTTTTTCAGAAACATCTGCAGAACTAATAGGCCAGAAGCTTCCCAGAGGCCAGAACTGTAATAAATCACTGCTCCTTCTGGAAATGAATCTTATCTGCTGCTACACACATTTAGAGATATTTACACAGGCAACAAACACTTAACATCCAGATCTGTAATCCTGAAGTAGCAGAAGAACGTGAAAGAGCAGAAGCAATAAAGTGGCAAGATCTCTAAATATACTACATAATACAGGCAAAACAGTTCAGTAATACAGACCTCTGACCCAGCAGTATTTAACGTACAACCCAAAGCCATCAACCTGGGCAAGAGCATTTACTGATGGGGGCCAGCTGTCTTACAGATACAGAACAGACTGTCACCATAGGCTGCAAGATGTTTAGCAACCATTTAGTGTCCAAACATATGCTAAAGACTGACATTTTTCAGATTGCCCAGATATATTCAAATCAAATTTGTATATTCAGGAATATCCAAATCCAAATTCAACCATAAACAGCCATTGTGAATATACAAGACATATGTACCTGTTTTATTAAGTAAATGTTCATTTTATGAAAGATGTAATCAAGACTTGTTTTAAGATTATTAGCCATCTCTTGACTATAAAGAAGAAGAAATTCAGAAGTCCAAAGACCAGCAAGAAATCAGTTACCAGAGAAAACTAATGTAACTGCAGTTATATGGGCAAAACACATTGCTTAATGATATCCACACAGTGTCCCAAATAATCTAACTGTAAAACAGAAGCTAATCTTGTATGGACATGGTTATAATTATCATTTTATGTTTGTTTTTCCCCTAAATAGCATTCTGCTTAACATTAAGCTAACAAGTTCCTCTCATTACTGAGCACACAGCATGACACTTACAGGACAGCACACACTAATTCTGTATTCTCAGGCTATGCGGCTGCCCTCCCTGTGGTAGCACACATCCTCTGGGGAATGCACGAACAATCCAAGGCGAAGACAGAGAAGCATGTTGTCTGATGCAAAAGCAACATCCAGAAAAAGAGGTTATATTTTATGAGAGTACGTGACAAACAGTATAGCCTCACCAAGGCAATTTTCATGCTACCCCCACATAGCTATTATTTCCATTATTTGAGAAAGTAAATTAAACAATACAGTTGTCAAAACTGACCTTGTTTATCTCATTGTAGAAGGCTTATTCAGATTCTGTGGTTCCACATAGTGGAAAAGCTGCATATAAAGATGTTTATTTCATTACTTAAAGATTCCTCTACTATAGCTCATACAGTTTGAGGCAGTAAAATATACAGAATAATCTCACTAGATGCAGTTAAAAAAGTTACATTACTGTATTTCAGCTTGAAGGATCACAAAACATTTGGAATACTACATTGAACTTCATGTCAGCTGCACCACAGTGGAACAAACACCTTTTATATAGAAAGCTATTCTTTACCAACAGTCCTATAAGTTCTGTATGGCTGCAGTAACGCTAAAAGAAAATAAGAGCTGAAGTAAAAAAAAAAAACAAAACGAGAAATTTGCAGGATGGATATAAAGAGGCAGAATAACAGAATGTCAAATTAGAAATCTAGTAAGAGAAAGACATCACCGCCTCTGTCCTTCTAAGAAGCTACACCATCTCTTGGTGAAGAGATATGACTAGCATGCTGACCATGTATCTTATTCAGCCCATGTCACTGAACTGTTCCAACGCCTGGAAGATATAAAGACGACACTCAATACAGGTAAAACAGCAGACAAATATTTGAAAATGCTAACCAGGAAACTGACTTCAATTTGTACTGACAGCAGCCAGTCATCATTAGGCTTCCATAGGGCCTTGGAGATATGTGCTATTTTGCATTGCTTCAGGACAGTGACCGCAACAGGGCGACCTTCACAATCAGGACAAGAGCCCTGGTATTTAACTTATGCTTTTGTGTCCTACACCA
>NW_009650084.1:1178119-1180600 GCF_000708025.1 Charadrius vociferus
TTAGAAACCATCCTACTAGAGGTCTCCATTAGTACAACACATAGCAACTGTTATCCCAAGATCATACAGTACCCACTATAAGAGCCCCCAGCTACCTTAACAACATCTCCAGCCTGCATCGGACAGGGTTCTCAGAATAATCCAGAGACCAGCCTGCTCTGGGAAGGTCCTGCAACTGAACAAGTCCACGACACAACTTGCTGAAAAAAAATTCATAGTTCTAGGACCTTGATCATTGAATAGTTTCTGTGCAGTTTTTAACTAAACCCAAGCTTGAGCTTACTTTGATATAAGCACAAGATGTACCTATCCTCTCTGACTCTCCCTCAGAAGTATCACTACTTTGTCTCCCTTATTAAAAATGCAGCTTAGGCAGAGGCAAGCACATCTACACTTGCGAGGCATAGCTGGTGTGTATAGAGCTCGGGTGAACAACTACGGAGCAATAGCACTGATGTGTATCTGCTATTCACGTACAGCGGTCAGTTTCAGGCCCAGCATTCAAACTATTAATTTTCATTTTCACTGCTGTAGCTATACAAAAATAGCTGAACCATGGAGATAAAGAAAAACAAAAAGAAAACACACAACACACATGGGCATCAGCTTGCCAGATCTTAATGGCCTGAAATGATGAACACAAATTTACTTACAGCAGCTTTTTTCAAAATGATCTTTCCTTGGAAGAAAGGATTTAAAATTAAGAAACTGAAGGAATGCAAAAGAACAAGAAGCAACAGGTGAAAATATACAAGGCAGCCTGGAACAGCTAGGCAATTATCCAGACATACCGTACTGGCATACACACAATACAGAAAGTAGTGTGATCTAGCAAATAGGAATACTTCCTCACATGGGATATAATAATGTTTCATTTAGCTATTAGACTGCAGAATTACTCTCATCAGCAGTGCAGAAGGGTGATGACAGCCCACAACTTAAAAGCTCAAGTGCCTTATTTTCAGCATACTGTCTTCTCACGTACTTCATCATGTTGTAACTGCCATACTTACTCTCAAGCCTGTTTCTTTCATATCTGATGCTTATGCCTACTTTGAAAGAGAGGTTAGCAACAACGTTATGCAGAAGAGATTTGGAGACCACAGTATGCTCTGTGCACAATGAATGCACTATTTTGCAGACTCCAGACGCGAGCACACAAAAAAAATATCTTAAACCGAATCAAATAATTAGATAAGCACTGACAGATCACTATACCTAAACTGATCCCACCTGCTTCCAAACAGCACAGCACAGTTCACCTGAGCTTTACATATCCACAGAGACTTCTGCTCCTCTTATACCTCATTATATTTTGAGCATTCTCCTCCTTCCCTCAGGGCCACTTTCTAAGGATCCATATACACATAGCTGCTTTCAGTACTTACCTCTCCATTCTCTCCTCAACCCACGGAACACTCTAATGTTAGCAATCAAAAAAACTCATTTTTTACCTCTGCCATTTTTCTTTGCCCATACATAAAGAAGAAAGTTCAGCCTGTATTATGTGGAGATAGCTCTTGACATACACAAAACTAAGTGTATATACTTTTGCTTGGTCAGACCACGAAAGTTTCTCACTTACAGTACTTCCTGCATGGGAGAAAAAGCTGTGTGTATTCAGAAATTCCAATTATCTCTCCCTATATCTTTAGAATCTCTTCTACACCCAAAAGCAGAAATTTGCAGTTTCCTGGTATTGGTGGTCCACGACCTTTGTATTGTATAAGCCTCCACTTACTGGCATTCCATCAATTTACTACAACCTTTATCCTGAACATTTGTGAGGCGTTCAGCAAAACTGGATTTGTACTCACTGACACAGCTCAACCTACACTTGGATCCACTCTAATGCACTACTGATTTGCTCTTTCAGACAGTGTAGGTGGGGAAAAACATGCCGACCAACAAGCAAGATAAACTCTCTTTTCCCAAAGCACGCCAAGTTTAGCGTGTTTGAATCTTACCACACACACCTACAAAAACTTGGGACTATTCCAACCATTCATCAGCGTAAATTGGACGATTCCACAAAACGCAGCTTGACTGACACAATATAACAAGGAGAAAGAAAAAAAAAAACAACAAAAAAACCTCCTCCAACCTAGAGTTTTTATCTGCCCTGATAACTACGTCTGTCAGCACACCGTAAATTACAGTGCTTTGAACTTAGGTCAACCCGTTCTGGTTTAGCGAAGGACGGCCCCGCAGCCAGCTACCCGGGGAGAGAGGGCTGCAGGGATCCCGTGAACAACCGCTGCACCCGCCGTTCGCACGGAAAATCACGTGCGGCGGCCCCCAAGGCTCCCCCGGCCGCCGGGCCAGTCACGGGACCGCCAAACAAACTCCTGACCGAGCCCCTTTCTGCAAGCCCGGGGCCACAGCGCGGCGCATCCGCCCCGCAGAGGCTCGCACGACCCCCCCGTTGTCGGCAGCCCCGCAGCCGCCCGGTGAGGCGGAGGGGGCTCTCCCAATCCTCTG
>NW_009650084.1:1181613-1218550 GCF_000708025.1 Charadrius vociferus
GGCAGCGCCGGGGCGGGAAGCGTCCTCTCCTCGGTGCCCCGGGTGAGGGGACGCTCGGTCTGCTTCGGCGGCCCGGCGTACGGCAATCCTCTTGTTAGACCGCAAATACGTTTAAATAAGCTGTTACCGGTACCAGGCGGCAGGTCAAAATTGTATTAAAGGCAAAATCTCCATCGCGCAGCCCTGCGCGTGCTCCTTTTTAAGGTAGCTGAAAGAACACCTTTGAAGGCCTTTGTTTTCTTCAGCTGTTGTGTTTTCCTGCCGTTCATACCAAAGGACTCGCTCAAGTTTGCAAGAATCTTGTAGGTAGTCTCAGGTAATTTGTGTATGACTTTGTACAGCTTAATATAAAACTGAGACTTTAAGACAAATACTTTCTCCACAGCTAATTGGAACTTAGTAATTTCATACATTTCAATATTTTACTAAAAAAAAAGTTAATGAAAGCAAACAAAATTAAAGCATTTTATACTTATGAAAATACATTCCCTTATTTAGTAGAGATCACACAAGCTGTCCTTTATCACTTAGCTCATGTCCAAAACTAAGCAGTTTTTGCTCCTTGTTTTTTTTGTGTTGACACAATTCTGTTGTTCCCTGGGCAACTTAAAATCTTCCAACTTAAAGAGTTCCTGAATTTCCAATACAACTAGCATGTGGAAAAAATAGAGATTACACTATTTGAGATCATCACATAAATGCTAAGAGAAAGGACATGTGACTGATTCTTTACAGGTCACCTTTAATATAGGTGCATTATATATGTTCAGCATTTTTTATTACTGGTTAGATTGCAAAATGTATAATGCGCAGTAAGTGCAGTGTGGTCAAGCTAATGTTGCTGTTCAAACTCTAAAGTGATGTTGATCTAAAACTCAATTTTCTTCATCTCAGTTGCTACTAATAATATTCATTTTGCAGCACCTTCCATTTTCATGCTCCTATTTACAGATGTAACACTTCTATAACATAGGGTTTTGCAGTTACATTTCACTTTCAAGAAATTATCACTGAAACTGAAAGGGAAAAAAATTGAGAGTTATGAAACAACAGGAATTTTTCTCAAAATTAGAGATTCTGCATGAGTTAACACAAAACTACTCTCTTATCTGTTTATTTACATGAACAATTAAATACTAAAATAATATTCTGTGTGCATATCATCACTCTTTAGGGAACTAGTTTATTACAAAAACCATAAAGGAACCTCATTCATAAACATAAAGTGATAACATCAAAATACACAGATTGTGAAGCTGAAACAGGAAATTGTTTTAGTTGGTTTTTAGGATAGTTCTCTGTCTAGCCATTACATTTTCAAAGAATCTGTGGAATATTCATACTTCGTAATATTTTTATGAGTTATTCCACTTTTAGTCAAACCTTGCCATTTATCAATCCAATGTCTTTAATGACATTGCTTCTTAGCCAGATTTTGAATGAAAGCAAATTTTCAAATTATGCAGAAAATAGCTTTTTAAAGTTTTCTTTCTTTTAATACTTTGAGTAGTTTCTTTCATCCAAATACCAAAACATATTTTCCACATAATTAAGTGTAATTTCTTCATAGGAGCAGGTAATTACTGCTACAGGTTAAAACCTGCAGTATCTGTACGCTGTTTCCATTAGAGAAGCTGTGCAAGGTGCCCATGCTCCTTGGTGCACCTCATGGAGCGTCCCTGAAGGGAAGTTAGTTCACTTGATGAACTGGTGACAGTTAACAACAGCTCACTGCTGAGCACGATCATCACGGGGGTATTTCTGAGCTCCTTGCAGCTTAGCTAACCAAAATGGGGCTGCAAGAACCGTTTTCCTCAGACCCAGAGCCTGGAGACTACTGGTGGGTGCAGGTCTCACCTGGATGCAAAGGTTGGCTGTATTTCTGGAGGTGGAAAGGGGACCACGGCTCCTGTTCCCACTGACTCTTTCAGCTGAGGCCAGGGTGAAGGGACACACGTGCTCAGATTAGCATTTGCCACTTCCATGCTGCTGCTCAAGCTAAGCTGAGCAGCATCTTTCTGCCCTTCCCTTGAGCGGCACTGTGCTGCCAAGAAACAGAGAGAAAAGGAGCACAGCTGGATCCTGGGCACATATTGAGGTGAAATCCCAGCCTCTGTTACTTGTTCTTCATGCCTGTATTTCCATAAAAAGGAAACCTAAATGTGCAGCCCAGGAAAGAGCATTGGTAGGCCACTGAAAGTTAACACAGCACACCCTTGCTGACTGAGCCATATTTGTGCAGAGGGAACTGAAGAGCAGATGCATATGCCTTTTTGCAGTGACAGGCTCCTCTGGGGTTAGTACATGACTTGAGCAGGGTGTTTAGGTCACACGTTTAGACTTAGGTACCTCAAATCTGCCTAAGTTGGTCTTAAGGTGCCTGAGTCCTTTATTGGATCTGGCCTGAAGTGACTTGCTAAAGGTCACATTGTGACTTCAGAGTCGAGCCAAAAGAGGAACCTTGATCATATTGGTCATGAATCTGTTCTGCCTATTATGCAATGTTTCACTTTTAGGCAATTTATTAAACTAACCATCTTTGTCTTTGAATGTACTATCACATTTATTTCACTTCTTATTTCTCGTTTTAAAAATAAATTCCTGAAATTACCCGTATGCTGCCTCTACCTTGTGTGTCCTAGCTGTCTTTTCTAAATTTCTTGCCTCTTTTCTGACTGCAGATTAGACCTCCTGTTCTATTGCTCTCCATTTCCCCTTCCTATTCTTACTGAATGATTCCTTCTGATCCATTACTGGCCTCTCAGCCTGCTCCTGCCTGCCCGGCTGAATTACCAAATGCTCTAGATCTTACTACTTACCACAGAATCTCACATCCCTTCTGATTTACTTACCGTATCAGTACAGCTCTGCTTGAAAAATCCCGTTCATTGTTTAAAATAGCATTAGACATCAAGGTGAATATGTTAGTGTGGAAAAGATTTACTCTTCTTACATACAGCTGTATTTTCTGCTACTTTGCAATCCTTATTGAGTTACCCTGTTTCATGGCTGCAGTCAAAATGTTGAGAGACTGGTCCAAGGGCAGTCCACAGTTCCACAGTTATCATGGGCACAATGCTATCTGATAGAGCATACATTTACAATATCATTGACATCAGAGGCACCAGAGTTCTAGATTTTAGGATGTTTAACATCTGTTTAGATTCCTGCTTCCTATTATGTTAGTGACTATGTACCTCTAGTAGTTCTGGCCAAAGTGACTAAATACTTCTTGAAAAATCCATCAGTGGTAGGAGATGACTTGGGCATGTGTGAGAACAGTGTGAAGAGAGGGAAACAACTAAGATCAAAAAATCTTTAATTGTATGCAGCTCATCGGCTTGAGAAACTGCTCTATGCTCTGAGTGAAATCACTGATCCTGTAGTGTTCCTGGCTTTTCCTCTACAAATATACCACTTCTTAATTTTGTCCCTCCATCTAGTATATTTCTGAAAAACTAATCAAAAGAACTTCTTCTCTTTCTTGCATCTACACCATATAGTTAAACTAGTTAATTTGTATTAACAGGGGAAATTATTCCCTCAGTGGAACAGATGCTTGTGCTTTGATCTATTGCAAACAGTAGTTTCTCAGATCCTTCTGAATATTGTTTGAGAAAAGAGATACCAACACTAATGTTGAAGCCTTTGTTTCATGTTAAAAACATTTCACTGCCTGGTGTTTATAGTAGATGTACCTCATTTGAAGAATGTAATTAATGGTTATGGTCGTACTCTTAGGACTAACCTGCCTGGGACAGTTAACAAATTGAAGGTGAAGCCAAAGTGTGAAGCCAAAGCAAGTAAAATGGCCAGCATCAAACCACTGTGATGATGATTTTATTAGAAGCAGAGTGGCCCAAAGGACAGAGGATTAAGCACTGGAGATTGAGGATCACTTCACTCTTGCTTGACATTTTTTGTCTAGATCTGTTTTTTCCAGAAAGTACATGTGAAAATAAGACATATTTCTGACACTTTGACCTCTGTTTCTAACCACTGGCAATAATGCATAACTTCTGTTATACTCAAAAGCTAAATGCACTGTCATTATGACAAAATGTAATTCCCACATCCTTGCTAGCAAAGGTGACCTTTGTTATACAGTTTCTTTAAAAAATCCTCTAAAAGAAGAGTTTGGCTTCTAAGTATCCGACATGATCAAGTAAATGCACGTCAGTTAAAATAATTTGGCTGCAATCTTCTGCCAGCTCAGGCAGTTCTCTGCAATTACAACCAAGGTTTGTTCATCTGCATTACCTGTGTATGTGTAACTTAATGAATCACAGCAAATTTTGGTCATTAGCAAATACATCTTTGCAAGAGATCCAGTCCCTGGCTGCTGCAAAGTAACCCTTTTCATCAGGAAAAGCACAGCATTCAGGAAGGTCTTACTAGCAACACAAAACAGTAGAAGGTCCTGTCACGTGGACCATTTGGAAGACTTGCCCCATCACTGTGGAATAGTGTATTAAACTCATTAAAAGGAAACCCAGCCTTCACCAGAGAAGGCTTCTCCTGGGATGAAATGCTGTTGGCTGCTATGGTTACTAATGTGATCTTCCATTTACTCCCTTGTTCACTCACCTGCTTTCCCATTCAAACACCACAAACAAGTACCTTCAGAGACATTTGTTGGAACAGTGACAAACCTCATTAGTGGCAGCCATGCATAACCAAAGAGAAAAAAAAAGATACAAATGAGCAGCAAATAAACAGAAGAAAGGGAAGTGCTGGAATCTATAGGTGTTGTGAATAATATTCTGTCCTTGCTGCTGTGTGAACTTTGTGTTCTCTTCATTTGCATTAATGTTAGTCTTGCCTTATGTCTCTGTTTTACACTTCAGTGACTCGATCCAGCAATGAAGTCCCCACAGTCAGACTCCTGTGACTGTGGAGCTGAGTGCAGTATCAGGATTTAGATGAGGACAGTATTCTGGTTTATTTTTGGTATCTTAAAGGGACAGAATATTATTTTGCTATTTCATTTTATCTCTGGTAGCACTTCACAGTCTGGTTCCCACCTTTACATACAATTTTTTTCAGCTTTTTCATCGTTCTGATAACCCTGTCTAACTGTTTAATGAGTTCTACTCTGTGAAACTGTCAAATTTAAAGTAAATCACATGTTTTGGGGCTGCTTTTTTTTTTTTTTTTAATCAAGAAACAAGAGATTACTTTTTTAAAAAAGCACATGAAAATTCCTGTCATATTCCATGACAATGACCAGATGGTCTTCTTAATACAACTAGAATTCATCATAAATGACGAATACTTCCAGGTAAGGAAATACTTTTTGATAATATTTTCTAGTGATAAAGGCAAGCAGCTGATCCTCAAAAAGGATAGTAAATAAAAAGGATATCACTTTCTGGCTACTTTAATGTCATCTGTAAAATTACTTTTGTTCTGATGTAGCATTCAATCGAAGCTGAAAGAAATCTTTTAGTGGTTTGTTCTTTCCCACCAAATAAGGCTCTAAATATAGCAGTATCAGCATTCTGGGCTTCAAAAAAGCTGTGGTTCAGGTTTCTCAAGATATCTGCTTTTCCTCCTGACTGTGTTCAATTTGCTTTATAACTGTTTATTTAGGAAGCATGAGTAGTTACAAATCAATACATAAAGTACCAGAAATATTAAACACTACCAAAATGAACTTTTTGCTCAGATAAAAATGCTGCAGTGATACAGTCATCAGATTTTCCCGTTTGAAAGTTACAACCCGCTGGAGGACAAATGCCTAGGAAAGGGACACAGCACTGCAACCTGGGGCAATCTCACTTGTCCCACAGAGAACGGCCTGGCCCCTGTACCTTTGCATCCTTCTGCTCTTCCCCTCACTCCTGGCTATTCTTAGCAGCTGCATTCTCACGTGCTGGGAGTGGACGCAGCAGGGGTGGAGTGGTCGTGGGAGGAGGGTGTCCAGGAGGAGGTCCTTTCTTCACCCCTCCGTGCCTCTGATGACCCCCCATAGGCAGTAGGGATAGAAGTTGGATTGATACAGTCCATATTCTTTTCTTTCCTGTGGGTAAATGCCAGGTAACAGTGACACCAACTGCACCTCTTTCATTTCCTTTGTCCAAAAGGTATCGGCATTTTCTCTCAGATTAATATAAGTGTCAGTATTCTGAGAAATGTTTTCAAAATAATTTTTGGCAATGTTTTCACTATTAATGCTCTACACATGGCTTTTTCATCTGCACGTATCAAGCATTAAAACCTGCGTCTATGGCCACAGATTATTCGCTTGAGAAATGATTCTTTAAGATGCTGCTGTGTTTTCCCTTACTGCAACTATGTCTGGCTGGTCTTCTTGAGCACTGCAGAGGCTTGGCATGATGAGCATTGTGTGGACTGGGAATCTTGCTGTGAGGGCACATGGTGAGGCTTAGCATTTTGTAGACAGACTTAATGAAGTGTGTGAGGTCCTTGAAGCTTTCGGCCATGACAACATTCAATTCCATCATGTCACTTGCTGTGAAATGTGTAATGGCCATAGCCATTGCTTTTTTCTCCTGCCTCAGTTTGCCTGTAATTTCAGTAAAGTTGCTGTTGCAAGTTTGTTCCAAGTTGTCATTTGTACATTGTTTTAGAGATTGTTTTAGTTAAGTAGCCAATAATTCCAGGAAGAACATTTCCTCCAGACAGAGATGCACTAACACAAACCTTTACATCCTTACAAAAAGGCTTATAAAAATAAAAATTAGAGTTGCATAAAAAGCCAAAAATGAAAATTATATTAGCATTTTCATTGTCTTATCTTTTCTCTCCAGATTACGGCCTGTTGATTTGTAAAATATCTCTATGCTATATATAATTACAAAAGTTTGAATCCCATGTTCTCCAAAAACATTCCACTCACTTAAATCCTATGGAGGGGAGCCAGGCTAGTATAGAGGCTGGTATTCTCTGCAGACAGAAGTATTAACTGGCAAATCTAGGAAGCGACACAGATCTTCTGGTCTCTTCACAAATTTTATAAGCAAGAGGACATTTGTGTGCAGAGGTAGATTTGTATGGCTATGAAAGTAGTTTGCTCCCACAGAGTATGTGTGCCTTTGTTGTACTGGAAATTTGGTTTTTTTTCCCATGTCTTACTTTATTTCACATAATGGGTGTATGGATTCCATGCTAATTTGAAAAGGATTGATAAACCATGGTGACAACATCCATGCCTTGTCATGATACTTCCCAAAGCTGTCAGTTCTGAAAGCAGGAATCCCACCTGACTTACAGCTGAGTAGGAAGGAGAGCTGGTCAACAGCATCCACACAGTGTGAAAAGCCTGGCGAGGGACAGATTTTATCAAGAGGCTGTGGTTGGCAAAGCACCATTTTTTTCTGAGACGTTAAGCCTGTGCAGACTAAGATGTCTTGTTCTGATGAAGCTCACGTTTCCGTGTAACTTAGTCTAAGTTCTGGTTAGGCAAACCAAAGTTTTTCCTGACTTTGTGTTTACACTGATTCAAACCGGAGACATCTGTGTGCTGGAGTAGGCTGTCCTGGCAAGGGAAATCAGTTAACACCTCATCAGTGGGTGAAAGTCTCTGCTGGACCTATGCAGAGGCTGCTAAAAGAGAGGATTTGACCTTCTAGTGTCTAGAAATGTGGGACAGAATAAAATACGCTTAGCTGGGAATTATTCCAGGGGAACTGATGCTTAATAGTAGTGAACTTACAGTGGAGGTTGATAATACTACCAGAAACCATTTAAGAGGGATGTATCTGGTAGTAAGCTAAATACTATGATTAAGTGTCATCAACAGTATTTGATGCTCTATAAATAGACACATGTACTAGGGCAGTCCTGCAGCAGCCATTCAGTGTTGACTGATTTTAAGACAGTCAAGGCAACTGTTGCTTTGCCCCATTTTGATATTACTGCTTCTGCAAAGCTGGCTGGTGCTGGAAAGGAAGGGCCAAAGTGTGACATGTGCATGATTTGTATCCTCCATGACTAGTGCTTTAACATCCCCAGGTGAAACGAGGGGACACAAGCTATTGTACTTCTTGAGTATGCCTCTTTCTTTTGCTTCCTAAAATAATTGTTTACTGGCAGTTTACTGCCTCAAATTAGGCCACCATTACAAATGATCTTCAATGTTACCTCTGAAAGAAGAATGTAGCTGAATTTTCCTATACATGGAGATTCAGCTGTGATTCAAAGCCACGTGAAGTCTGAGTGCTGTCCTGAATTGCACAGGCCTCCCCTGACGTATTTGAGCCAGGAAGTCTATGTGCATGTGTGACATTTCCAGAACTGATCATCCTGGCAGAATGAGTTGTATAATGGGTATTGATTTATAACTGGATGTGGGAGGGTTTGTTCATAGTTTCATACTGCTGTTGAAATTGGATTCTATCAATTAGTGACCACTTTGCCTCCTCTATACTGACAAGTATATGAGCAAAGAGTAATTTCAAAATTTTGCCTGAGTTTTCCATATTGCTTAGAGAAGGGAGGAAGGGAAATGTCAGCTTGTTCCACTCTTCCCTGCTGTGCCCTTCCTCCCCCTTTGGAAAGAGGAGGTGGCTCAGGCTACTCATCAAAGGCAAGATATTAAGGGAAGAATCCAGTAGCAGGAGAAGTGATTTATGAAGGCTTCCATGCTTTAAGGTTATGAGTCAGGGATTCCTTCCTTGCAATACTTAGCCCTTAGGCTCCCTTCCCATCTTTGCCTGCTACTGTGTAGCCCCATTGACGTCAGTGGGCTGGCATGGGTGTAACTGAAATGAATTTGCTCCTAATGTTCAGCACAGGTTATCAATCTGAATGGCTTCTTGGATTTCTGAGGAGCTGCTTTGACGGTGAAGGGTGGTGGTGGTAGAGACAGAAACAAAGCGTTATGAAAAAATTTGACCAAGACTTGGGTAACTGCTAGCCAAAGAGAAGAGAGATGAAGGGAAGGGAGGAGATGAAACAGAGGAAGGACAGGTATTCGACAGCTCTTTATTTTATCAGTTAATTCCTGACCTAATTATTTATAAATGTGTACACAGCCACATGCATACAACCTCCTTTTTTCTGTTGATTTTTTTTTTATTACAGTGAGGCCCTTTAGTACTAGTCACTGTATATACATGCACATGTTGATACAAAATCATGGCACCTTTCTAATAATGCATAACCCAGAGGCTGAGGCATTACATATATGTATATATAGCATATATACAGGATGCATGCAAGGCTGCTAAAAAAGAATTGGAATACAGTGGTTGCTGAAACCATATTACTACATTATATTACATATCCCTTAAGTGTTAGAGTTATGGGACGTATAAGCTAATTTTAGTCAAGAAGCAGCATATGTTGTCTGAGTTCCATGACTAGACTGCTGCCAATACCCAAGCTAGTGAGCATAAAGAGAATTTGGATGGCCCCATTACAGCTCTGTAGTTTTTAGACAAGTCCTTAATGGCACTGAAACCCTGGATAATAAAAGCATTTGTTAAGTCATGGTACTTTCTATTCAGTCTCATACTCAGCAGGCAAAAGAAGGCTGTGGGAATACTATGTTACACTCAGAAAATTTTAAAAAGCAAACAAACAAAATTTTATCTCACGGCTGTGCATCTGTTGGTATCAGCAGGGCGTATTTAGCTGTGTTTATACAGAAAGTAAACAGGTAATTGGACTTCAGTGAGAGTCAGAGAAGTACTCTGATGGGATTGTGTAAGAAAAATTTTATTTTACAGTGAAAGCATGGTTGGTTATTTTTACTGTATGAAACTGGAAACTGCTAGAAATATGAGTATTGAGTTGGTTTATTCTGATGTTCATCACACAAACAAAATACTGTAAAAATAACTTCATTGAATAATGCAAGAAAATAGCATTTAGTAATAAAACTATAGTCAGATTCAAAGGCCTAAAGAAGTATTGGGGTGCTGTATATGCCAATCATGCTATACAACTGCATTAGAAAGCCCAGTTTAGATGCCTGGATTTTTATTTGATATTAATCAGTGAGAAAAGAATAGCAAAGAGCAGATAGCATGAGACCACCCAACTTTTATTACACTTCTAAAGATGCTCTTATTCCAAATACAACATAATTATTACTTGAAACAGATACTACTTATTGCTGCTTTTGCTTAAGTATTATTTTCAGTGAGAAAAGCATAACTGTGCTTTTTGCCCAGCAATTTTCTTGCTTTTGAGACACAGCAATATGGTTCTGCATAACATCCTGCACTATATATAGTTTCCAGGTATTCCAGCCACTACTGACAACATGTAATGTGTCTTTTTTTTAATGTAGCCTGCTAAGTTTGCGAGGAAAAGGTGAAGACAATGAACTTCCCTCCATGACTAAGGTAAAAAACATGCTTTCTCAGGAAATATCCTTTCCATTTTCAATTAGCTTGCATGTTATTCTTCCTATACTGATAGGCTGCCAAGGCTTTTTTATTAAAAGCTAGAAAATTTGGCAAGGCTTCCTTTCAGAGCTCAGTGGATTGTTCATACATCTGATGTAGGCACATATGAGGCAACTGATTTATCACGCTTGAGTTTTTGTGTCCTTGACATCTATATCTTAAAATCAAAACAGCCTGGAATTGCACAGCACTTCATTGCAAACAGGGAGGTGTGTCCCTGCAGGCTTCAGTTACTTAGCGTGGGTTTAATGATAAAGGGCAAATAGCTGGAAAGTGGCATAAGAGCACTCTTCTCACTTATATGTTATATTTAAAACTCTGGAGCTGTATTGCTTCTGATAGGTAGGTATCAACAATACCATAATGTGATGTCAATCACACTCAGATTACTTTTTTATGATCAGTTTCAGGGCAGGATTCAGCACCAACCTGACAAGGGAGGTAGGGGACTCCAGTTGTAGCAGCTGCAGAATATGTCAAATACCATGCTACATTATTTCTTAGCTTCCATTCAGCAGGTGAAGAAAGTCTTAGTTTGTCCCAGTCTACAGTGGTAAAGTGAAATGGGAGGGAAAGGGAAAGTAGGGACCATCAGATGTCTCAAAATGGCTTGACTTCCCTAAATCTGTCCAGTAAAAGTCATCTTTTGTATTAGCGAAATGATCTGAATTGTTAGGTAATAAGGAAGGAGACTCCAGACATGCTTCAAAAGACCATTCTGGTCCTGTTTGTGAAAAAGGATTATAAACAAAAATCTGTTTCTGCAGTAGAAAAAGGAATGGAAGGACTTTCTAGGATGCTCTTAGTCTGAGATCACAGCCCTGAGAAGCATTACAGAGCCAGGAATACAAGTTCAACACAATTTTAAAGGACTTGGCCAGATTTACAGAATCACTTACTGAAAGTAATTCTCTGATGAAAGGAAACACTAAGAAGGCAAAAGAGTCTCCTGACATTTAGTAGGCACTACAGTCCTTGGAAAAATTGTTCTTTGTGCTAATATGATTTATAGGATGCCATCAGAATTGATATTGTGTGCTAGAAAATCTGATGCTAAAGTTGTGATGATTCTTATGTGACAGGCAGAGGCCAAACGCAGATTAAAAATGCATCTCTATATTAGGGCCAATAAAAAGAGAGAGTCGGTTCTATAATAATATTCTAGGAACACAAATGGAATTTTATTAACCCTGCATGATGCTGTCGGTACAGAAAGACCACTAGAAAATACTACCATGCTTTGTCCAGAACGATTACTGTAGTCCTGTTTAGAAGAAACAGGTGTAATGATAAGCAGTTAAATAGCATATTGGCTGTCAGATAAGAATATTATAGCATACAGTTGAGAGACGAGCAAAATTTCCTTGCTTTTACAAGCTTTTACCTTGCTTCCATATGGGATGCTACCAAGGTATTGCCAGTGATTGGAGCTAGAGATACAAAGAGCTGAAAGTAACTTGTTCCGTGAAGAGTGGAGGGGGTCAATCTTCCTGAAGAAGACAGGAGGATCAGGCATAGACGTGTTTTTTCAGCCTCTGAACTCACTTTTATTATGGTGAGTTTTTGTCTGCCATCTTGTTTGAGGTCCTTTCCTTTGTGAACATCTCTGGATCAGGGAAGATTCCAGAGATTAGAGAAAGCAATCATAAAAGCAATTTTTTTTTTGAGAGGAAATGCATTAAAAAATAATTGTTCTACATAAAACCCTAGTGAATGTATAAGTGTAAAGGACTGTTATTTATTTTCTTTTCTGTGCAACTTCAGAAAACATGCCTATTTCTGCTCATCTTCATCTGTCAGTAATTCCATTGTTCTGGAAATATTTTCATCCAGTTTTGCTTCTACTGTTTCTACAGGTTTCAGACTAAGTACATGTCTGCAGCTTTCACATATTCTGTATTCTTTGATACTCTAAATACTAAGATTCAAGAAAGGATTATTAGGGGATCATTTCCTTCAGGGTAACTTATTTTGTAGTGTCTCGTGTTGAATCCAGTAGTCCAGCTGTACCAAACCCACACATTTTGGCTGTGTCTCATGTATATGGCTTGATTTCAACCATGTTTGACTAAAATTAGATCACTGAATTAGTTCAGAAACTTCTGCTTGTTCAGCCAAACTACAGCTTAGTGAAATCAATTTAAAAATATGCTGGTACTGCCAGCAAAATTAGTGTATCTTCACTGTTCTGCATACTATTCAGGCTTTTCCCTTTTTTTTTTTTTTTTTTTGGCTGTGAATTAAACTTTTGTAACCTTTCCATCATTCTCTCTCAGCTGGGTATGATTTGATATGTTTACTCGGTTTAAATTGATGTCATGCAGGACAGAGACACTTCAAGAAACTCAGGGTAACAATCCTTGCCTGGAATTTCATCAGATTTGTATGTCTGCACTTTGGCATAAACAAGTAACAATTTAACAAGTATTCTTTGCATAACTACATATGCCTACTTCTAATAAAGAAAAACAAAAGAGCTACTAATGCAATTACTAACTTCATTGTGGGTTAATGCTCTTCCAGTGCCCTCTTGGTCTACATTGATAGGGAGTTAATTGGCGTATGTGCTAAGAAAGCTGATTATGTTGCCCAGACCCTTAGGGTCTGAACAGTGGGAGGGTCTGAAAGATGTAGACCAGAAGGATCCCCATGTGGGAAGATACCTGTGACCTCTGCAAAATCGCCATTAGTTTAAAATCTACTTTTCTCATACATACTACCTTTCCTACCATGCTCCGTTACTTATAAATGCTAAAGATGATGTGTACTGCTGTCTTATCTTCCAGAGAAAAGCAAATTGGAAGAACTAAATACATGTTAGAAAGGCCAAAGTCGCTGGAGTTGAGCATGGGACACAACAGGCTGAAGCCCAGACACAGAGAGGGAAAGTCATGGACTTTAGGCAGTGAAGGCTACAGGAAATCAGGAGAGGTCCCAGTTGTCATTAGCCTAGTCTTTGTGACAGCCAGAGTCTCTTGTTTCCTTGATCTCTGTCTTCTCACACAGACAATTTGGAAAAGAGTAATGCTGTAAATGGTTGCCTGAAAAAGCAAGACTAGGAACTGCTATTCCCAGCAAAGCTCCAGTGTAACCCAGAAGGAATTCTGGCACACCTCTACATGCCAATTCAGGTAAGGCCTCACTGGAAGGAATTCTTAAAGCCAATCAGGCTAGACCCTCCAAGCACAAAGAAGAAGAGGACATCTAATACGTTTACATCCTAGCGATTGCCCTGCTGTGACAGATAGACTTTACTCTGTCAGTTCATATCTAGTTAAACTATGAAAAAAATTCAAATCCTGTTGCTTCAAAGGCAGAGTGAGCTTGATACTGTCTGATATGTCATGCCAGAATAGCTGACATGCAAATCAGGATCCAAAACATTTGCTCTTTTATGCTCAGCCAGGTGCAGGCAAGATCAAAGAGGCCCCTAAAACCTTTGATTTTATTGAGGGGAAATTGGAAAATTTGTCCAGAGCTTCTAGAAGGGCAGAGAGGACCCTGAGTAGAGAGATGGGCAAGAATGTTATAGGATGCAAAAAGCACAGTGATTAAAAAAAATTAGACACCTTTTCCCTCACCCAAATGATATCTCCGATTCCGCATTTCATTACTGAAATTCTGAAGAATCTTTGATTGACATCTTTGATATGTTGATGAGATCTCTCACAACTTCATCTTCAAAATTATTCGCAGAGTATAAAGGACTGGGACATGAGGGTCTTGGCATACCAGAGGCCATACGCTCTTTCTTTTGGTTGATACTAGATGTCCTAGGGGATCAGAATACTAAGTCTTGAAAGTTGCCTAAAAGACTGGTTTTTTAACTGATGGACCACCAAGAGAAAGACACAGGGAAGCAAGATAAATGTTTTTTAATTTATCCAAAGTTTTAATCACCTACTCAGTTGTTATGGAGCTCAAAATAGGTATATTTTGCTTACTGTTTCTTCTAAACTAACAAGATTTTCAGTCTTTTAATAAGCATTTTCTTGAGCAACCATTTGAATCATACTGTTGTATTTTGGATTTACAAGTAGAACAATTTCAGGGGTGAAACAGCACTCAATTTATAACAAGGTTAGACTTTAAAACATTAAATCTTAAAATCTTAGATACTAAACCTTGGTGCCTCCCACTTGGCATTAGACAAGAAAGCAGTAGACAAAAAAGTGCTCTCTCTTCAGTATCTTGTTACAAAAGCATGGGCTAAAGGACAAAAAGAAGGGTTTAACCAGCCCTAACACAGGATATCACACTAAAAATACTTTCAAGAATACTTTGAAATTTGCTAGACTGCTAGCTTTGTCTCTCCTAGCAGTGACAAGCAAGAACACCATAATATTAGGTTCTATGGTAGCTGCCTAAGAATAGGCTTCTAATGGAAAAATCAATAAATGGTAAACAACAGTGCTCATCCAAATCTGTATTATATGGGCTTTTATTTAACATGCAAAGACTGAGAAAATAAAATAGAAATTTTTATGACTTCTTAAAATATATGTCCTTTTTCTATATAAAGAGGTACTTTAATGGCCCATAATAATTTTATCTTTTTGTATCATTGCCTGGAATATATTTTGTCTTAGAACAGCACTGTGAGGCAGAGAACATACCTTTCTCCTCACTTTCCAAAGGAAACTGAGAACAAATATCTGTGGTGCATTTCATGTGTCATCTGATGTGCTGATTTTAGCCCAGACTTTCCAAATATTTAAGTGCAAGCGTACACCGTGGCATGAAATCTAGCAGTGCAATTTGACTTGCTCTAATTTCAAGTGTCTGCACTGTAAGAATCTCCACCTGAACAAAGTGTTCTAAACTCCTACTATAGTCAATGGAGAGCTAGTCAGTACAGTCAGGGAACTCAGAGAGGCTTTTAGTTGACCAAATGTATTTCCTTTAGGATGAGGTAAATTCTCCTCTGCATACGTTTGACCCTACTGGCTCATTGATTTAACTGAACTGTAGACACCTGTTTACATGCAGACATTTCTACTGGAGACACCTGAAGTTCAATCAAGCTGAACTCTGCCCCATGTAAACTGTAGGACAGATTGGGGAAAAAGGTACAACCAGGCTAGGCCTTAATGCAGCCCCAAGTGCAGTCGGATATGCTGGCATCACTGCGTCCTGGTTGAATCCATCACAATATTCAGAAACAGCCCTTTTTAGGACATAGTGTGGCTGATTGAGAACGGTTGAGAACGGCACATCAGCCGACAAGTCTGTGGCTCCTGTGGGAGTTGCGGTGGCCCTACACCACATGTGGCACAGACAGGTGGGGTTTGTAGGTAGCTGGAGCTCAGATGAACAAGGTGGTCACTGGCCAAGCACTGAGCTGGGCAGATAAAGGAACGAAAATCTGTCAGGAACTATTCTGGCCATTACTGCACTCTCTGCCCTATGGGGTAATATAGATGTAAACAGTGTGATTCAGACCAGACCCTGCAGGAGGCAGGCCCTAAACTTCTTTAGGATTTTGTGTCCACATGAATTACTACAGGTTATGTAGGAAGACTTTGAGGCAAAATGTAAACTAACTGTGGGACCTCAAACCTCAGGCTAATGTTTTGACACCTAGATCATCCACGTTGAAATGTCTCATAAATATTTTTTAGTTTTCTGAAGTATATTAATTTCATATACTAACATGAGACTAAGAAACAAAACTTGAACTGGCTGTTAACTCTTCACCTCTGTTTTCATTGAACCGGGAATCATTTTGAATGCGGCCATTTTGTTAAGGAGTACCAATCTACCACAAAAGGAAAATACTGGGTGAGGGAGAGGTAAGAGAGACAAAATTATTGTGAGTTCCAGTTTAATTTCTACTTATTATTTCACTTTATATTGTGCCTAAACAGGACACTGTTAGAATATACCCAAAACTTTAGAAGATATTAAGAAAGGTGGAATTACTGATTTGTTCTCAGTGTTGTTTGTACCTTTTCCTAGTTGTCTGATCAAGTCTGGAAGTGTATTTTAAATGGGCTTGAATACATTATGCATTTCTGGTTCCTTCATCTCTAAAAGGGTATAGTGGAATTAGAAAAGATGCAGAGAAGGATGACAGGGTTGATCCAAGGTGCAGAAGACACTTCAGCTTGCATGACAGATGAATGGGTAGTAAAAATTTAAAAAAATCATGCATGTCAACAATAATGTTGTACTTATCTTCTCATGACACAAGAACTAGGTAACTACAGATGATGTTACCTTTTCACAAGGTGTATAATTTAACTGTGGAAATTATTGTCACAGGCTGATGCAGAGACCAAAAGTTTAGATTCAAAAAGTGATGCAAGAAGGATTAAGAAAGTGTATAGAAAAATGATGGAAGAAAATTCCGTTAAGAACTCTGTCGTGGTTTGGCCAGACTGGCCACTGAAATGAAAGACAGATGCTCTTCGACCTCTCTCTCTTCAGAGAAGGGAGAGCATCTCCCTTCAGGGAGAGGAGGAAGAGAGAGAAGAGACACGAGTTTAAAAGAAACTAAACTACTTTAATGAAATATTAATACTAAAATAATAAAAAGAAAAGATAATAGTACCAAAAAAGAAAATAATGAAATATATACAATATATACAAAACTGTATCAAGCTCCCAGGATAATGATCGTGTCACCAGCAGGCACGGGAAAAGTCCCAGACCAGACTCAATGACAGACAGGAACTGGATTCTGGATCTGGATTCAGAAATGCAGGGATCGGGATCAAAGGCAGATGAACAGACAGAGTCCTCCTCAGACACTGGCCATTGAAGAAAGAAGGCTGACTCTTTGATCCCTCAGCTTTTATATTGAGCATGAGGCAGATGGGATGGAATACCCCGTTGGTCAGTTTTGGGTCACCTGTCCTGTCTGCTCCTCCCTGCAGGTGGGACCCCTCTACGCTTTTCCACTTCTGACCCTCCAACAGGGAAGATAACAAAGTTAGCTCCCTTGGGTGTTACAGCAATAAGTATAAGCAAGAGCCTCTCTGCATACCATGCCTTGGCATAAATTATAAACAATCAGGTCTTATCACTCTGGGAATGAACAGTGTCTGTTCATTTCAGAGAGTTCAGTTAGTTAGAAGAGGTTTAACTGAAAAGTAACATTACTGAACAGAAAATTGGTGCTTTTCTCAAACCAGCACAACCTCCTAAACAAAAAGATGCAGTCTCTGATTTAAGAGGTAGGAAGTATAGGGTAGGAGTCTTGCTATATGTTTGTTGTGTACACCATGGATGGTGTTTGCACCAAGGATATTGCTTAAATTGTTTAAATTGGGTACAAAATTGCAGGTTTTTTGATGCTTCCAGGAGCATATAATTAGAAGAGACAGACAGGTGTTAGATATTCTTTATGCCTCTGAGTAAAGGTGCTAAGTTTGATCATCTAGGGAAAAAAGGCAATGAGTTGAAGTGTCCTGGTTGTAGTGCAAGTAGACAGAACAAGAGTATGCCTCTGGCTTAGGTTGGGAGGGGCATGGAAAGATGACTGTGAATGGACCTTGGGAATTCAGTGCAGTAGAGGATGCCATGAGTGGTTTGTGAAGAGTTCATATATATTATATCAAGTAAGGTGGGTGTCAAAAAGTTTCATGCTCATAGCCTTAGAATGTGCAGCAACGTGCAGAGAGACTTTGGAAGTAACTTGTGTTATTTGACATGATCTGTGTTCCCTAGTGTTGCACAGTGCCTGAGGTGCCTTTCTATTGCTAAGGGTCTCCTGTTGGCCCTTCTGGACCCTGCCTTGCCCTCCCAGCTGTGTGCTCTTGCCCCCAAGCTGCCCCACAGCCTCCGTCCTTTTCCCTCAGTGCCCCCACAAGGTTGTTCTCATGCTGTTACTCCCATGGCCTCACCCTGGCAAACCCGCTGCTGTGGTGGTGGCAGGTTCTCCTGGGGAGGGACCAGCACTGGCCAAGAATGACCCCTTCATGGCCCGTCTCCCACCCCTTGGTTGTAGTGCCTGGCTGACCCCAGGAGACCCATGATTGACTGCACAAAGCTTACCAACCAGTCAGCACACAGCGCTCAATCCGCACCCTAATCAGTGCTGACAACATCGTATGCTGAAACAACCGACAGGTCCTGGCACAAGTACTGAGGTCACCTGGAGCATTACTGCAGGGAAAGCAGGATGGTGGGCGGTACCAGCTGTCCAGGGGAGGATGCTCATAGGAGGATCTGCCATCCCTTCTTTTCTCAGCTTGCCACTGGGAGCTATGTTTCTCCTTCTCCTCCACTCTCCTCTTCCCAAAAAGTAACATTCAACATGAGAGCTACTGTATGCCATCAGGTGTGAATAATTGCCACTGCTAATATCTCTTTGTGCATGTGAACCTGTCCCAGCATCCTCTATGCAACAAACTTAATCTTTGTCAGTTTAAGGGCATTTTAGGTCAACATTCTTAACAGTCTTTGGCTTTGTCTTTGGTAAATACATTTAATGATATATTGATGCCCTAATTACTGAGAGGGAAAGGCATTGCTTTTAAACCTCTCATCATATCTATTTTTTTCTCCTGCACCTTTACATAAATGCATCCCTACTCTCACAATCAAGCCTAATTGTCTTCTGGTTTTTGTACAAGAGGAAATATTGTCTTCACTTAGCACTAAGAACACGGAGTTCCCTGTCTTCAGTTACAGAAGAAAGAGATGTAAAAACTGTTATTTCCTGGGTTGCTTGCCTGGCTGGGATTAGAAGACCAAGTCTATCATATTTGCCCTGGCATTGCCTCAGAATAAGCTAAATCCCAAAGAGGTGTAAATCTACAGGGTAAGTACAGATTAAATCAATTTTCAAAGTAACTTCATGCTGTCAGCACTGATTTTTCTATTTACTTCAGAAGTCAATAGATGTTTAGATCACTGGAGAGAGGATTTAAAATCAGTTTCACATGACAGAAGCTCTATTATATGCATAACAGGGTATAGAGTCTTGGACCAAGGAAACTTGATTTTATCTGCTATATTAATCATGAGTATTTTTTTTTATAGGGAGCATTTATACTGTTGCTATAGGAATATATAAGTTGGGCCATTGTAAAGGTTGAAACCAGCCACATTTCAGATGGATAAGCTTATTTTCTTAACATTTGAAAAGGATTATATTTGAAAAGCTATGATATGTAGGAAATAATCACATCTATTGTTATGTAAGGTGCAATTAGTTTTGCATCTAATATCAAATATAATTCTTCATTAAAGTCAGGTCAGTCCTGTACTATCAATTATAAATTGACATTTGACAGAGTGGTGTTTTTTTGAAGGACAAATAAACATGATTATTTGGAATATTGTTTTTAAAAAGATAAAAAGATTGAATTCCTCATCCATGAGAAAAAGCTGGTATTCTTTTTCTTTGATTGGATATATTTTTTAAAACTGGTCATAACCATCAAAGAAACTTGAAATCCCACACAACAGCAAATGCAACAAGATTAATTAATTTTAAGAATTTTACTTCAATACAGTAAAATTATTTAAGTTTTTGTCCTGTCCACTATAGCTGATATGCAGCAGCCTAGCATGAATAATATTCTATAGACATCTGTGGCAGTTAAAAAAATCTAGCATTATGCCAAAATGGTGAAACTAATGGAGCCTGCTAATTCATTTTATATAATAACACAATGACAAGTGACAATTTAACCATGCATTTTAACTGAGTACTCATTTTTACTTGTAATTTCATATGAAGATCCATTTGAGTGTTTAAAGGAGAGTACTCTATAGAGTAGCCTTGAAAATATTTGCTTTGCTGTAACTGTATTTTAAGGAGAATTTTTTATCTTGCATTTTAATTCATGCTAAATGTCAGGCTATTACATGCTGTTTTAGCCGATATTTGCCACTTTAGCCTTTTTCCTAATATACATTTTGTTTTCCTTAAAGATATAAATATATGTGTTCTATATCACTGAGCTGCATACATTCATACAAACTTATGACATAGATATTTGTATGTCACATACATAAAAGTTGTTTTACAGATCAAACAGCTTCAAGTTATTGTCCTGGTTTAAGGCATTCTACTTATGATACAGTTATGCTCAAGCTAGTCCTTCCTGACATCCCAGGGCAACTTTTATTTCTTTGCACTGAGAAACTCTTCAAATCTTGGTGAGATTAAACACCAACACAATCCAAGAAAATTACTGTAAATCTGTAACTCCTAGAGGTAAGGCTGAGCCTATTAACAGGATAGGGTTCTTTTTTCCTCTCTTACACATTTTCCCTGTTTAGTACACAAATAGATCCAATTAACATAATTTGAGCACTCAGATAGCCCTTCACAGGATCAGAAGGCCTTTGCAAAGAAATGTTGCCTTTCCAAGGCAACAGGGCCAAAAAGGGGTTCCTCCTCCTTGCTGGAACCTTTAGGCACAACAGTTAGAATAGTAACAGTTATGGTGACCTTCATTTTACTTCAATAAATTCAATGACGTGCATTCACTTTGCTGATATAGAACTGCTGAACTATTAGGACAAGAAAATAATCCTGTATATTGAATTGGTGGATTTTCTTCTTTGAAATATGCATACTTTGCTACTGGTTTATTGGCAATTATATCCAATATAAAGAACTGAATCTCAAGATACTATGAAGGACTAACTGGACAGGAATAGTATAAGTGACTAAATCTAGTTTTTCATATTCCAAATTAACTCCTTGAATTGATCTGTATTTGGCACAAAAAAAAAATAAAAAAAAAATCATGGGAATACGGTTTTAGAGGAGAAAAAGAATGTGTTTCACCTTGTTCATGGTACACAGTGGAGAATGGTCCAGAAAATTACCATATGCTGCATCTTTTTCCTTTGATACCTTTTCCACACTGGGAACTTTTTAAAGGCATGCAGTTATGCAGGTATCTATAAGTGGATAGCTGGTGCTTTTACCTGTGTTTGTAGGTAGGCGTAGATGAGCAACAGGAAGGCTTAGAGCTCTTACGGAAGTGCAGAATCTCCGTGGGGTTCCACAGAGTTCTGTGGAAACTGCGAGCTAGAACCTTATGTTCTTACCTGCAGTACTGCTATTGCTTCAGAGAAGGGTATAAAGTATTTAACCTGGGGAAACTCCTACAGGTGCTGGCTCCCATGACAGAATTTTTCCTTTAGTGGAAAAGAACAACATGGTCCTTTGGGGAATTTCCACCTTGTCTTACGAGTCATCAGTGCTAAGTTGAAAACTTGTTTCACCACATTTACAGTGATGTTAAATAAGGTCATTCAGAAAATGTAATTGTACATGTAATTAAGATAAGTTAACCCTTATGTATTACAATATTAACATATTCCAAATTTAAGAATTGTTGTTACTTATATCTTTACATTTAAGGCTGGAAAAATAAAATCTCTGCTAGATCATCATATAGGAAGAACTCTGCTAGATTGTCATATAGGAAGAACTATGTAAGACACATTACATTTTTTCTTCTAGATTTTAATCACAAAATACAGTTATGCTCACTGATAGGCTTTGTGCTGTGTATTTTCATATCGAAGTAAGTATTTCTGAGTAAGGTAAGTGCCCTAGAATAGCGTGGGGGGTGGGTGGGTGTGGCCAGGGCAGGAAGGAATATGTATTTCAGAGGATAATTTAACCTATCTTCTTCCAAAATATATAAAATAGATACATGTTGTTTCAAAAGCCTACTATCATAGTCATGGGAAGATGTTCAGAATTAATTTAATGCAAAATCTTATTAGTTTCAGACTTGTAGCAGCTGGAGCAGGATATTTTCATTTTGTATGAAAAATTCTCATTCTAAATGAATGGAATGTGGATCAGTGTTTCCATATTAAGAGATGGTTCTGCCACAGCTCATCTCTTCCATCAATAATAGATACTTGTCACCCCTGGGAGTTAAGAAATCCTAGCTGGTACTGACTGTTTTCAGATCTGTTTCAAAATGAGACTTAAGCAAAAGTTCTTCTGTTGGCAGTTTGAATCATTATTTGACTTTACTCAGATTGCAAATGCAAGCAGGGCATGTCATAAATACACAAGCATTTTTACACTGTACTTTATTAATTCTTTAAGTTAGAGATTGTCATCATCTGTCAGAAGCAGATTTGTTGGGATGGGCTAAAGGACTTGTAAGTCCTTTCTTCTCTCCTCACAGCCTACCCTGTTAGCACAGTCAACTTCCATCATGATGGTGAAAAAAATATCTGTACAACAACGTTTCTTCCGTAGTCACATCATGACAGTTAAAGCCTAACAATGCTTTGATTTACTCAAAGCACTTTTAGTTTTCCATTAAAGCCTAATGATACTTCTCCCAGTGTTTTTTTTTAGCTCTGACAAGACACAAAGCATGCCTATAGTTTATCAGCTAAGCAGTTTGTACGAATCCCAGAAATACACTGTCATATATTTGGCTGACGTTGTGTGATGCTGTTTTCATAATGCTGGGGAGGATGGGGGTATGCTTCTGACTACTCTAAGGTTGTTTTCTAAAGGATTCCCAGCAAATACAAGCATGCATATAATTCAGAATCAATTCTGCAAGCATTTTCACTGTCCTTGGAGTAACCATGGTGTTGTTTCACCAGGGACTGGTCCCTAACCAGTACCATCAGGGAGCAGCAAGGGCCAAGCTGCAGAAGAGAAACATCTGTAGGGGCCAGAATGGAAGTGGAGCCTCCAGGACACATGTATTATCTTCAGAGGTGTTCCTTAGAGGAGGACTAGGTCACAGCAGAATTTCAATCCAACAGAATGAGCCATATCCATCCATTGCATGAGTGAGGAAAAACTACGCTGAAGTCCATGGAGTTGATTCGGGATCAAATGTAGACTGTGAAACAAAATGAGATAGAGTCCCAGTGCCATAAAAAGTTAAAATAGACTTGTGTTCTATGTATCTAGAGTCTTTATGGCAGCAGCTGCACATTCCCAGGAAAATGACCAGGGACTTTTTAAGGACAGCTCTCAACTATGCAAAACAGATGAGAACCTCTTCCTAGCAGTAAACTAACTTGCTCATCTTGTGTCTGAGTCATCAAAACTGGTCTGTCAGTGACCTACAATTAAAGGTTTTTTAACTCTTTGTCTTTATTTCTGCCTCCTTTTCGTATATTGCGAAACATAAAGAGTGTATATATAATTAAAATAATAAAATAATACATATCCAGAAAAATGTATTCCTATTTTTACAGGGATGATCAGACAAAAGAATTCCTTCCTGAGCTTTTTTCTGTGATGGTATTACTATCAGTCAGCTTTTTTGCTTTTTCTCACGTGTGCACACATCTGCTCTTCAGAACATGATCATTTCAGATCTTAAAATAACATTTCATCTACTTTATTCAGCATGCAGTCTGAAAATTCACATGAGAAGAAGTACATTTCTAGTGATGTTGATTGCTGAGGTATTTACACTATGGGTTAACACGCATGTCAAAAGAAAGATTTGGGAAAGACAAAAGGCTGCTATTGTGCCTTTAGATTTCCGAATGTTTTCTGATTCTGATTTGGTTGGTGGTGTTGCCCCTGACTGTTTTTTCATTTAACATTAAGCTATGTCTTTTAAGAAATGTATAGGAAATATAGGTAAAATGTTGTTTAAAGCTATTCTAGATTTCATTTGGGGCATCACCATGATGAAAGTCTAGTTCTGTCTCTCTGAAGAGGCAGTTCATTAGTAAAGACTCATGGTATGAAAATAATCACTTCTGGATGCATTGTTTTTAAAAAGTACTTGGCAAATCAGATATCCCAGAGAGTTAGATAACAAGTACATACTGAGGCCTCTCCGTGGTATGGTCTGGGCTGTATCCGAAGCATGTGCCCACACTCTGGAGCTCTGAGTTCAGATACCATTGAATGTGGGTAGATGATGGTAAGATAACTAAATAGTTTCTGCCCATATCTGTCTGTTCTACTTCTTTTCTGAAAGCTTGTATTTCCGTGATAAGGGGAGGTAAAGAGCCTAAAAGTGCCTTTAAAATTGCATGGGCTGAAGGCAGAGAAGGTGTCTGAGGTGTCTGTATTCCTTTGTGAAATGTGTGTCCCTAGACAAAAGGGAGGAAGCAATTGAAAACCAAAGGAGGTCTGAAGTTCTGAACAGCCTTCGTTTCCCCTCTGGTACAGGCCAGATAGATCCTATTTCATTTATTATTAAAACTCGTGCTGAACCTCTGGAAATTGATATCAGGGAAGAACATATTTTTTGTGGAAAAGCGCTGTAGGATACCAGTGAGGAGAATGTGACTGCGAATGACAGTGGGAGTGTTTTTATTGCATCTAAGTTTGAAATAGGAGAACAGGATAGACTGCTGAAAGCAACTCCAGCAGTGCAATATCCAGTATCGAGAGAACAAAATCCTTTTGTTTCCTGACCTCGGCCTCATCAAACAAACCAAGAGAAAAGTGTTATTGAGCTGGAGGAATCTGTTTACTGGAAAGAATACTGAGGCTCTGCGACGGCATCTTACAAAACTACAGATGCTGGAACAGAGCAGACCTATTCTGGAAAAGAGAAGCAGCAACGATGCACAGATGACAGCAAAGTCAATGGAAAATGAACTTGCATGAACTACAAAGTAAACCCTGTCAATAATTTTGATTCCTTTATTTAGCTGACAGCTGTACCTAAAATTGATCTCGGTTATACTGACGTAAGATGTTTTAAGGACTGTTTAATTGACATGTGCATTTAATTCTGTGTGAAATGTCCCAGTTAAATATGCTTGTGCCTTCAAAAATGCATGATGTGGTTGAGTGAATAACAGTGAAAAAAATCTATCCAAAATTAATGTTAATTTTCTATACTGTAGGGCTAATGAAGCTAACTGTTTCTTACTGCTTTCCTGTAAGGAGCTCTGGAGGCTCTCGATGATCTTGCTGTAATATCAGACTCTTTTTAGTATTTGTGCCATGTTTTTTCCTACCAAACAGGCTTTAGTATATGAAAATTCTTACACTTTTTATCTTGATGTCCATTCTTTGGTATATGAAATTAATCATCTAAGGTACATGCCGCGCCTTTTGATTGGATGATATGCTTTCAAAATAGGAAAAATATAGTGTATCATAAATAATGAATTTTCACATTAGTTTGTGTATTAATTTTCTTATTTGTATTAAGCTTTATGTTTTTTTTTGGTATTTGTGACTGCTTTTGAATAATTATAGATTAGTATAGGTAACAGCAGCCAACTGAATTCCCTGCTTTTATTCAAACTCACATCTATTATTAGTAAAAATATCAATATATTAATTTTAGTATGTTCCTACAAATTCTATTGAATATATTATCAAGACTTTTCCACAATTTTATTCATGTTTCTAAGAAATACGTACAAAAGACATAAGACAAAAAGAAATTTTTAATAATAGCCCAAAAGTTATAAAATGCACTTGTGATTTATATCTTTACCTTTAGCAAACCCAAATCACTATAAATTACAAGATGGCGCCCTTCATCTGAAAGCAATGATACATTTTGACTTTTCACAGACCCATTTCAACCTGTGGGTGAGCTACACACACAAAAAAATTACCGACTTCAACAAAACATATGCACTAAATCTTACGACCCTTCCTCACACCTGCAGAAAAGAGTTGGGTAAGCAGTTGAATCTTGCAGAATCCTGAAGGTCGTCATCTCAACCTCAGGCTCTCGTGCACCAGAGCAGTGCAAGCAGGTGTCCTGCATACCTCGTCTTATTCACCCAAATGTGACATTGTGCCTTTTTGATTTGACATAGTTCCTTTGGTATGCCTGACGGCGTCATGTCCTCTCATGTGCTTGGGGAATTTGTCGATCTAGGAGATAGGAAAAAAAAAAAGATCAGTTATCTGCAGCTCCCTTGCATATCCCCAAAAGGCTGGGACGTGGACAAGATGTGCTGATAGACTCAAGGGCTCAACCCAGTCTAAGCAGCATGTCATTTTATCAGGCGTCTAAGGAAACAGATGTAGGAGGTGTACAGCTTTGTATTTTCTATAGTTAGATCTGTCTTCTGCAAACCCTTTGCGAGTGTCTGAAACTGAACATCCTTTTGGTATTTAAATTCTGAATGTTATTGTCTTTCCTGACCAGCACTGATATCACAAGCTGAAATCTCAGATACCTGCTGAAACAGCACTGATAATTTGTTGGATTCTGAACAAATCTTAATCCTTCAAATTTTATTTTTGTACTTTTATTTTTTGTGCTCTCTCTTCACAACGTGTTTTCCTCCCCCACTGCTACAGAGTCCTGTTACTCTGGATTATACGTGGCAAAAGGATGGAATAGCAGATGGGACTGCTCCATATTTAATGCCCTCGGGGAGAAGAATGCAAGGGCATGCAGAGCACGTGTGGTCTGTCAAGTCAAACCCTCAGAAATGTGGGAGGCTAGTGCCCCAAAAATGAGTCACGTAGACAAAACAGCTCAAAGAGCCACACTCCTGGTGCAAGAAAACTCACTATTCTCTTATGAATTTCTGAAGCATTAAATCTGATATTTTGTAAATTAAGAGATATTGCTCAGAAGACTGAGCAAGATTTTGAAGAGGAGGCATGTGATGAGGGACACCATCGCCTCCTGGTTTCTCCCATGCTGGGGGGTGATACAGTGGATGGTCACTAATGACACATAAACTAGATCATAGCTGTATCGAATCTTTGAAGCTGGACTTCAATGTAATCTACATAATCATTTACAGAGACGCTGAGAGTAACAAACTTTGTATAAAGATCCACTTTATTATGTTCACATATCTCTTGTCCCCTGGTGGTGGTGTGTTGTTTAGTGACCAGCCTTTTGCCTTAAAAGCAGTGATTTATTTGGTTGGTGAGACAGGGTAATGCAGAGCCCTGAGCAAGCTGTATGGATGGAAGACCTTTTCCCTTTCCAATAAACTCTTCTCCAACTGTGGAGGCAGTCTCACAGTAAGCAGCACTTTTCCTGGTCCTCAGTCTGCTCTGTCTGCCTAGCTTCACTTGCTGGGAGAAAAGAAAGGGACTTAGCTTCTGGGCTAGTCATAGAATCATAGAATGGTTTAGGTTGGAAGGCACCTTGAAGATCACCTAGTTCTAACCCCCCTGCCATAGACAGGGACACATCCCACTAGACCGGGTTGCTCAAAGCCCCATCCAGCCTGGCCTTGATCCCCTCCATGCATGGAGCTTCCACAGTTTCTCTGGGCAACCTGGTCCAGTGCCTCACCACCCTCAGAGTAAAGAATTTCCTCCTAATGTCTGATCTAAACCTTCCCTCTTCCAGTTTAAAGCCATTAGCCCTCATCCTATCACCACATGCTGTTGTAAAAAGTCTCTCCCCAGCTTTCCTGTAGGCCCCCTTTAGGTACTAGAAGGCTGCTATAAAGTCTCCCTGGAGCCTTCTCTTCTCCAGGCTAAACAACCTCACCTGCCTCAGCCTGTCTTCATAGAAGAGGGGCTCCAGCCCTCTGATCATCTTTGGGGCTCTCCTCTGGACCCGCTCCAACAGGTCCATGTCTTTCCTATGTTGGGGGCTCCAGAGCTGGATGCAGTACTCCAGGTGGGGTCTCACCAGAGCAGAGTAGAGGGAAAGAATCACCTCCCTTGAAGTCATGAGGGGATGACATGTATTCCTCCCTTGGATGAACAACAGTAGAAAGGAAAAAATTACATCCATCTGCTGCACCACACTTTTTTTTTTTTTTTTTTTTTTTTTTAACCAGCTCAGATGATTAAATGCAAACCTGCGGAGGTAAGCCACTGCTGTGGTGTTTGCCTGAGCAGAAGCGGAAAAGCTCTGGGAAGAGCCCATGCCCTGGGGTGCGCGTAGGGAGGTTAGTTTGGTGTCTGGACAATTCTGAACCGTCTCTAGGGTATGCACAAGCAGTGGCAGCCTCAGACAGCGGGCAGAAACCAGGACTACACGGTGAACAGTTAATGCATCTTGTGACAGCAAAGCAAAACTGAGCAGCCCTCTTCTTCCCGTTGAGAGATGCAGTATGCGTAATAATAATAAAAAAAAAATAATCATATAGGCCCTTTATTAACTAGATTGTACGTGACCTGCAACAGCTACTTGAGGTAAATGATGACGTAACTGCTGATGGCCCCCAGCAGGGCAGTGCCACTCAGAGAGCGCCCCTGCATTCGGCAGAGGATCCCGGTGGCGCCGGCGCTGGTTTGTCTCAGTGAGCACTAGTTGTTTAACAACTGCTAAATTCTCTTTGCCTTCTGTAGTGCCACCTGGCGTCCGTTCCTTGAATGGGGATGAATATCAAGCTCTATTTTTTACAAGACCCTCTCATCTTTTGCAGGTAGATCTTTTGCATGGATGCGCGCATCATTTCCCTGGGTTACGGCAGACACACAACGAGGGATCTCCGGTGGTTGGGGGAAAAGCACATGGTACTCCTAACTGAAGCTCTCCTCCTTTCTGCCAGCCAGATATTCCAAATAAACCTGCTTTCACGTTCTAATGCCACCCTCCTTATAACGATATTAACATTTCACTGTTTCATACTGATAAACAGCAGCAGGTTTGTAACACATCTTACCAATAAGCTGCCGTGTCAAACAGAGAAAAGGTCTCTGTGCCATCAGACGTGAGCTCTGATCTGTTTTAGTGTTGTTCTGTTTTCTACAGCAGGAGAATATGAGATTCAGATCCTGGTGCGTGTTTTACCAAATGTCTTGTCTCAGTGTTTGTGTTTTACTTGTCCCATTTCTCTCTCTGCTCTGGTACTCTTCTGTTCTCAGGTTGCAGTTGTTCAGCTGTATCTTCTAAAGCTAGCCCGTATAGAAATATAATCTGGAGAGCTCACCAGGAGAGATCTCTCCCAACCATCTTGTTCTTATCATGCAGCCAAATGGCCTCATGTCTTTATTAAATTACATTATGGAAGACCAACTCGGGTTTAGACATCAGAAATCCAGAGTTTGCTGATTATTTGATCTTTCCATCATTTCCAGCTGAGAGTTTTAGTTTTAAAAATGTTAGCTTTCTCTGGATAACTTTGCCCATTTCCATACAATGATTAATTTATCCTTAAAACGTAATAGGTGATTCAAAGGAGAGAAAAATTGTGATTAGCAGACGCACACAATACATAAGCTGAGTCAGTACTTATTAACATAGATAGTTCCCTTAGTGAATTAATTTTTTCAAACAGCCCCCTCAGAACTTCTTTCCACTATTCTGCATGAAGACACGTGGAGTCTGTCATCTGGAATTACAGCTACATTGACATATAAGACCCAGAGTCACTTCTCACCAGCATAAGCCTCCAAGTTCCCATCTCCATGCTGGAAGAAGCCTTGGGCACCCAGCGGCCTCCTCCCTATGCCCTGCTTTCCACGCAGGAGTAGGCAAAGTGTGGGGCCCAGATGTGAGCGACGCTGCACTCCCAAGTAAGCAGCACCACCTGATCCACTGGCAGTAGGTTCTACAGGTGTGCTGCAGCGAATGTCAACGGATAAGCACAGGTAAGGCTGTAATGCTGCGGTACATCAGGAGGAAACACGTATTTTCTCATACTTCTCTAACCTTTTGAAGAGTCAACACCAGTGCAACCCAGGTAAGAGGTACGGGCTAGATAAATGCAGTGGTCTTTTTTTGCTAAAGAATCGCTACCGCTCCCTATGACATAGGGCCTTACATAGTAACAGCAAATGGAAATTGAGAACCCTGAGCCAAGGTTGTATGTGTAGCAGCACTCCTGCCTCACATATGCAGGGTAGTCTATAATTACACAGCTACAGACTTTCTTTTTTGCCAACAGCTTCAGATACTGTGAAGTCCTCCCACGATAAACATGACTACCTTTCTCTTAGGCAAACATAACATAGGCACTTGAAATCCTAAGGCACCCACAACTGAATGCAGATGCCTCGTGTTGTATTAGACGATTCAGGAAAATGTCTGGTTTTCAGCTAACACTGATTTTTCAAGTGTTAGCTCACATAGGGTTTGTTGTTGAAATTCTTTCTCCATTCAGTAAAGCAGACTGTGTTGGAATTACCCAGTGCAATGTTTTTCCCTCTTAACTGTTTCAATAAACAGTTCTGTCTGGTTTCTATTGTGTTTCCATCCAGCAGGGGAAGTGACTGGGAAATTAAATGAACCTGCACAGTATCCTGGACTGGTCTCTGCTTCGTCTGATTATTTGATCACAAATTTAGTTGTCTCTTAGTGTCTGTATAAGGCAGGACAATAATCCTTGCTATACCATTCTGTAAGAACTCAGAAACAACTGAAGGCAAATCTCATTTCTTCAAATTAACTGGCAACTCATTTTGGAGAAAAGATATTCCTGAACAAGATTATTAGAAGACTTTTACACAAAGATTATGCTACTGTTTTTAAACTCTCTCCCTCATAAAGCAATAATGATAACTGTACCATAATCCAGTGAATTCCAATCTTCATGAGAAAAACTATTCTCTCTAAATTATTTGGAATATAGTGTTCAATATTTTTTCTTATACTGAGGAGAAGAGTTTTCTGACTTATAAAATGCTTTTGGCATTAGAAAGATAATAATTACTTTTTTCTTCAGGTTTAGGAAACCTGAACACTTTCTTCATAACAAATGTATGCTGCTGGTGTGCCTTCTAGAGATGTGCTGAGTACACATCCCCATCTTTAAATAGAAAGTAGTCAAAGGATAATTGCAGCATTTAACAACACTGAAAGCATTCTAAGTAGGAGGCAAAGATGGTTCTGTGGTTAAAGTTTAAGAGAGTATCTGGGTTATATTCCCAGGCTGGGCAGATATTTCCTTTACAACCTTGGGCAAAATGCTTCATTTGTGCCTGTCCACATTTCCATATTTTATTCTGTGTAAAATAGGGATTCTAACCCTTTTCTGCCTCAGACAATACTAAAAATTTTTGTGCTGTGACGGACATCCTGAGATGGAAGGTGTTATCTGACTGTTATTATAAAAGGAAACACGGGATATGTCTACACAGGCTCTCAGTTAAGAGCTGATCTAATTACACAGAGGAAACCCAAGAAACAGAGTTAACAAACCTCATTCTCAGAGGCTCCAGTTACCATCTGATTTTATCTCTCGTGTGTATTTATGTCTGTCTCTGGGAGCCTGACTCTCCTAGGATATGCTTTTAACTGCCTCAGATTTTCAGGAGGGAGGAAATGTTGAGATTAGTTTCTAATCCACCAGCTATTATATTTAAGAATCTTTTGAATGGCATAACAAAAAAGAAGTTACCTGCTGAAAAACTACCCTGCTGCAGGAGAAGGAAACGTTCCTGCAGTTAGGAACGAAACGCGGTTCCCCTGCTAAATCACACACCTAACAATCAGCAAATCTTTGTAGCTCCAGTGCTGCTCTTTTTGTCTATAGCCCCTCTGTTGCTACCAGTTCAACAGTAGCGATAATAAGCTGTACTTTGAAATTCTATAGCGTCCTCTAATCTGAGCATCTGGAAAGATGTAATGTAGGCTTGGGTTCACAAAGACATTTACAAGCCTAAAACCCACCAATGTTTTAACAGCCATGGTGACATGCATTCCTACATCCCTTTGCAAATTCAGGCCTTAAAAGTCACTTTGTTAGACCAATTTATTGCACCTCTTAACTTAATAGAATATGGTAGCTTTTTAACCAGGCATAGCAAAATGATTCAATAGTTTAATGCAGGAAGCTGAGAAAAATACCGGATTGTCTAATTTAGATACATGGCATATTAATCATCAAGCTAGAATGTGGAAGCAGGAACGCTAGGAATTGTTCTTATTCTCTTAAGAAGGCTATCGAATGAAGTTTGTTTATGTCCTCACTTACAAATATATAGTAATATACACAGACTCCTCCTTATACTGTCAATGAAGTCAGTAATTTTCAAGAATTGTAATGGAAAAAAGCTCAGGCTGGTATGAAGTGGACTTTAGGACATGGATGATCTGCTTCATGAATATGAATGGTTCACTAAAGTGAACAGCAATTTTTCTTCCAGTATTTGTAGGAAGGTAAAGCTCAAGATGTATCCTGCAGTGGATATCGTTACTTTGACAGTCATTTTTGTCTGGAAATACAGCACATATTGTTACAAAGTGACTAATTGCTATACTCAAAATAAACCTGCAGGAAAGAAAATGAAAACGTTTTCCTCTATTTTTAAAATTGTTTACCCTATACATTTAACAGAGCTAGTTTCATCATTTTCTTGACTAGTTCATTGGAAAGCAAAAAATGCGTATCAGAAAAACTCTTCAGACACTGAGAGGAGAGCAGAAAAATCAATAAACACTTTAAAAAGCATTACAGATTGAAATCTTCAGACCGACCCCTTAAAGGAGTATACTGTCAGAAAACTGCCTAAATACAGCTAGTTCAAATACAATGACAAGATGACACTTGCTTATCAGTTTATGAATTATTTCCAATCTTTAAACAAAAGCATGGGAAGAATTGGTTCCTGTTTTGCTAACTGGTTGCTGTCTCTTCTCCCCTGTGATATAAGGAAAAACCCAAACCTTGACCTTGAGGCTTTCAGCTCACACAGATATGAGAGTTGCTATTGGCATGAGAAATATGCACCTGGGGAAATGAGTAAACAAAGTAAGGTTAATAAAATAAAAGAAAATAAAATAAATCTCTGACCTTATTGCTTTATAGTGAAATTAGCTAAAAATTACCTTGTCATTTCTGCTTGAACAGTATTGCAATGCTCTGTAGAGCTTTGGTTTTGACTTATGCTATATTTAATGAGTTACTTTTGCCTAGTGATATTACCACATTTATAGAAATATTCTCCTTACAAAAACATTGCTAACTTTTTTTTGATTGGTCTGCTACATACCAACATACCATTTTTGTATTCAGTGTCTTATTTTGATAGTTCCCACCCCTCCTTTGTCTAGGCTGAGAAAGATCAAAAGCCTTTGCCCTAAAATACTGAAGCCAGATATGGTCAAAACTCCTATTGAAAAGCTGATGTTGTATACAAAACAAAACATATATTTGGAAATATTAGCTCAGTTTTATTACAGAGCTTCATTCTCCAGGCTCCCTTCCAAAATTATTGCTCTGCTTTTAAAAAAGAAATAGTTGTCAGAAAGTAGCTTTGACTTTCAAAAATATTTTGACAGCATTTTGGGGGGTTTTGACAACATAGAAGTGTTCTTGCAAAACATTTTCACCAAATCACTTTCTGGTAGATGATTTGATGTGATTTCTTTACTGCAGCTCCATATATGTCACATGATTATGACACTATGAGCAGCAGAGGAACTTAGAAAATGTCAGGTAGTTTTACGCAGCTTGTTGGAATGCCTGTTTGCTGGCTGCAGTTATACTATTTGTTAGAAAGATGTATCATGCTGTCTATCCCTGTGTGATCAATAACATTTAATATTGAGTGGGCTTCAATGTGTGTGTGTGTCTGCGCATCTTCATGTTGGAAAGTAATTCTGTTTATGGATAAGAAGTACTGGACTGATAAAAATGAAACTTAACAGACAGTGGAGGCACCACCAGAAGAAAGACAACTGTTTTGAGAAGCAAAACATTAGTACTACTTCCAGTTTATAGGATAGCTAGTATTATTCATTTAAAGTTGTTATTTTACTGCAGATACTGAAAAAAAAAACCCAAACTAAAAAATGAAAATGTCTTTAATTTTGCCCTTATATAGCTGAAATCACAGTTCCTGACATCTCTTAAGTATATCAAAACACAGGTTTTGGTTTTGGCATACATGTCATTTCAATGGCCTTTCTGCAGGTATATGGCATTATGGAACACACTTCAGGCTCCTCAGTCAACAGAAGAACAGCTTAAGTGAAGAGTTTTGAAAACGGAGGGGTGGTAGTAATATTGTGAAAGTTACAACAGGTAGGCTGCAATGCAGAACCAACACACTCAGTGGGGTTAAACTGTTTGGATCAAACTCCCTCTTCATCTGAGCCCGACTCGGCCACAGGGAAAACATCCATCTGCAATCAAGTCACAACACCTCATCCTAAAATACATGGCCTTTCAAAAGTTAGATCTGCAAGCACCTTAATAACCTTTTAATACTGCAGTCTCAGCATAGCAGTGCTCTAGGCCATTATAGGGTTGCCTATGTGGAAAATATATGCTTAGGTACAGAAGCTAAATGGTGCTGGAGCCAGAAGAGACCCAGCTGCTGCTGCTCCGGGGCTGCCATATGCTAAGTAAGGCACAGACAGTATCCTCCACTGTCTCCAGCCACTATAATTCTTGACATCGGTTATATGACACAAAAAAATATGTCTATCATCTGGCACAGTGAAATGCTGGAGGTGTCAGCATGATGCTCTACTGACTTTGGTGTGTCCAACCAAAACAGCTAGAGCTATCTAAGGTATTGTGCCCTGTAGACATGACCATAAAGGAGTTAAGAAAACCCAGGCAATTAACCCTCAGGGTTTTTATATGGGTAAGAATCTTTTCTGAGCATTAGTGCTTAGATTTAGAAAGCTTAAGACCAAAAGGGACTATGACACCCTCAAGTCTGATCTTATGCACAACATACACACAACTCAGTAGCTTCTGTGTCAGTTTGTATCTGGTCACTAAGCCTGTAACAGAAGGCTGATTTAAAATGTTTGAGATATGGAGAAAGTGCCATGCTCTTAAACATATCTCTCTACTGATTAAATACTCTTATTGAATTAAACCTGTAATTTTTTCTAGCCTTATTTTGCCAAGCTTCAGTTTCCATCTCCTGCCGGATCTCATTGTACATTCTTCCGTTATAAAACTATTTACTATTAGAAATATGTTCTATATATAGCAGCTCTGACTGCGCGTCTCTTTAAGCCTCTGTGAATAAACTAAATTCCTTGAAAGTCACTGTCATACTTTTAAAAGCATGCATTTAACTATGCAAACTGATGCATTTTCTGCACTATGAGACATCTGAATGGCAATTACTTTATTTTTTTTAATTGTCCGACGCTCAGAGGCCAAGAAGCAAGGTGAACTGAGCTTGTAGTTATACAGTAAGAAAAAAGAGTTGATATTTTTTCTTTCTCGCTTTTCAAAAATGAAAGAAAGTAAGATATGAATCTGCACGTCCATAAAAATGCTGGGGGGATATCTTAGGTTGATTTATGTGATCATAGCTGTACTGGAGCTGGTGGAACCACGATAACCTGCATACACTAGCAACCTGCCTTATCAGACATTTCTAAGACAGGATTGCAGGATTAATTCTTTTTATTAAGAAAAAAGCAAGGAGTTCTGGGAGCAGCAGAACTAATGAAGCTTACTTTCCTCTATTTCCCAGCAATTGGCATCCCTTCTGCCTTTTTCTGACTACTTCCCACATTACGTTCAGGGCTCTCTGTCCCTTACACCTTCAGTTCCTGCATCCTCCATCCATCAGGCTGGGCAAGAAGCAGCTGGTACTGTAGCTGGTTCAGAGCTAGGTATAGTGTGCTATCCGGGCTGTGTTTATCAATTAGCTGGCTTGCTAATAGCTAACACAATAGGGAGAACTAAGTTCTCTTTACGTGGCTTTTCAAGAGGGTACTAACTTGGACCTTAGGACCCCAGCCACTGAATTCCATAATTTTTTTGGTTAAGTTAGTATCTTTAAGAACTCTATCCCTCTATTAAACTTGGTTGAAATTGGTGAAGAGATCCAACAGCTATGAGGAGGCACTGACACACAGAATAATTGTATGAGCCTTGTTTCCTTAGGAAAAAGAAGCTAGAAATGAAAGGACATATTCCCAGTAATGTAACAGAATGATCGGCTATTACGGTACTTCAGAAGCATAACGTAGGATGGGGTTTTGCTGAAGTTGAAAAGCTTAGATTAGTAATTGTACTTCTGCTTGCAGGCACACACGAGTGAGCCCATTTTAACGGCACGTTCTTATTGTGCTGCTCCGTAATGTGTTCTGATTTCAGAACAGTGACACAATTGCCATAGGTAAAACAGCCAGCATGACCAGAAAGAATTAGTAATATCCACAGTAACAGGATATTTGTGAGTGACTGGATTCCTTTGGAATTTAAAGATACTGTAAAGCAACACCACTTCCTGATATTATTGCCAAAGTTTTTTTTCTCCCATGTGAGCAACCATATTTGCTGCTTGACAGATTAACACCTTCCATGATGGAATCTAAACCTGAAGTGACCATCAGCAAAGAGCACTGGCTCTTTGTAGAAAAACAACTGCATTTGCTTCAGGTGGAGAACGGAACAGAGATTCTTCTGCTGCTCAGTACAAAAAAAAGTCAGGCCATCTTTGAAGTCTTTCCTTCAGAATTATTAGAGATGCAGCTTACAACCCCACCTTATTTATATGGGATAAAGTTCTGACAACTTTATTAATTTGGGGTTCTCTAAAGAAAAGCATCGCTAGGATTTGAAGACTTATAATGGGAGTGGTAAGACTATGACGGTGTTACTGCAGTATTCCAAGTAACAAAAACCTATACATCCTCAATGAATTTCAGTTCTCAGCTTGCCATCATGATTAGTTTCTACCAGTAATGCTAGTGGTGAGCCATCGTTTTCATCTATAATGTTCCCATAATGAAAGACCAGCATGTATGTGTCCATAGAAGGCATACATACAAAATCGTGGCTACACAGAGATAAGGAAGCCAACAGGAGCTGGC
>NW_009650084.1:1218577-1219624 GCF_000708025.1 Charadrius vociferus
CTGGCTGCTGCAGCGTTTCAAAACACCTTGTGTGGGACAGGGCAGAATTGAGTTAGACAGAGAGCTCCAGCAGCACAGGGAGAATAATTGTTCCTTAATTATGTATTTTGGGCCGGACCTAGCATGAATTTATCATAGAATCAAAGAATGGGTAGAGTTGGAAGGGACCTTAAAAGCCATTTAGTTCCAACCCCTCTGCCATGGGCAGGGACGCCTCCCACTAGACCAGGTTGCTCAAAGCCCCATCCAGCCTGGCCTTGAACACCTCCAGGGATGGGGCATCCACAGCTTTTCTGGGCAACCTGCGCCAGTGTCTCACCACCCTCAGAGTGAAAAATTTCTTCCTAGTACCTAATCTAAATCTCCCCTCTTCCAGTTTGCTTCTCTTCTCCAGGCTGAACAACTCCAACTCCCTCAGCCTGTCTTCACAGGAGAGGTGCTCCAGCCCTCTGATCATCTTTGTGGCCCTCCTTCGGACCCGCTCCAACAGGTCCATGTCTTTCCTATGTTGGGGGTTCCAGATTTACTGAATAAAAGAAACGCAAGACAGACACCTTGGAAAGTCAGCATCTGCATTGTGGGGCGATGAGCCTGAGGAGCAGGTCGGTGAGACCACCGCAGGCCGCCCACGCACCCGCTGCCCCCAGCACCCCGCTCTGCCCGGCCAGCTGCAGGCCGAGACCTCCCTGGGGGATGGGGCCGAGCGGTGCAGGGAGGATGTGGGTCGGGGATCTTCACACATTTTTCCAGATCTGCGTTGATTTGTAACTAGTTTGGGTGGAAAAGCTGCTGATATTAACAGCCAGTGCAGCCACCCCATGGCTGCGCTTTGGCCTCTTCTTCTCAGGGGAGGAATGAGTGAACCTGACCTGCCCGGGATTTTGAGGGATGAGGTGAGAGGTCTTTTTCGACAAGTCGAAAGCCGCTGCCAAATGGGAATTTTCTACTTCCATTTTGGGGGACATTTTTGGCCAGGGCTGTGTGCCCATCGACGGCCTCGCCAGCGGTGGCCTAGGCCCGCTCACCACCGCATTGCCTCAGTCCGAC
>NW_009650084.1:1220548-1222795 GCF_000708025.1 Charadrius vociferus
GAGGGTCGGGTCCCCGGGTGTTTTGGGGAGAAAGGTGGCTGTGTACACACGTTCAGGAGTCTCCGCCTTCCTCCGGTGTCTGGTCAAGTCGAGCCATTGACATCCGCTAGGTCCTCTACAGGTCCTCGGCATCTTGCTGCTGTGATGCTCCAGCAAGGGAATGAATCCCTTGCCTGTTTGCGTAAGTTTCTATCTGTTGCAATCAAGGCGAAGACTCCGTTTTTAGTAAGCAGTTGGAGGGTGTACACACGTTCAGGAGTCTCCGCCTTCCTCCGGTGTCTGGTCAAGTCGAGCCATTGACATCCGCTAGGTCCTCTACAGGTCCTCGGCATCTTGCTGCTGTGATGCTCCAGCAAGGGAATGAATCCCTTGCCTGTTTGCGTAAGTTTCTATCTGTTGCAATCAAGGCGAAGACTCCGTTTTTAGTAAGCAGTTGGAGGGTGGAAAGGAAGAGGTGCATCTGCTAAGTCTCCTTTTTAAGTTGCTCTGTTTATAAGCATTGATCAACAGACAAATTCATGCCATAGCTTTTTTGTTCTGGCTGTTTTCTTGTATGAGAGATGGCTTTCTTACCTATTGGTAGTGGCTCTAAAGCCTTTTCTGTGTTCTTTTCGGCTTTCGTGCCACTCTCTTCTGACGTGTCACTCCTGGTTACCTTTAGGTGTTTCCATGACGGCAACTAATAATTTTGGGTATTGACTTGCTCTAAAGAATTGGGTTCAAACTGACTAAAACATGGCCTGGAAGTGAATTACTGCTATATTAGAAGTCTAGAAAATTAGTGACAAGGTGCAGATACACTTCTTGTCTCTCTCTCTCTTTCAAACTTTGTTTACACCTATTGGAGACAGCATCTCATGGTCTCGCACACCATCCTTGTCTCTAAATTGGAAAAATACAGGTTTAATGGATGAACTATTCAATGGATAAGGAACTGGCTGGATAGCTGCATCCAAAGACTTGCACTCAATGTGTCGATATTGAAATAGAGATCAGTAACAAGACATGTCCCTCAGGGGTCTGCAGTAGGACTGATGCTGGTCCATATCTTTATTAATGACATAGTGGGATTGAGTGTACTCTCAATAAGTTTGCAGGTGACGCCAAGCACAGCGGTGCAGCTGATATGCTTGAGGGAAGGGATGCAGCCAGAGGCACCTTGACAGGCTTGAGGTGTGGACCCATGTGAACCTCATGACGTTCAGCTAGGCTGAGTGTAAGTTCCCGCATCTGGGTGGGGGCAATCCCTGGTGCCAGTACAGACTGGGGCATGAATGGATTGAGAGCAGCTTTGCAGAGAAGGACTCGGGGATATGGGTGGATGAAAAATTGGACATGAGCCGGCAATGCGTGCTTGCAGCCCAGAAAGCCAACCGTATCCCAGTCTTCATAAAAAGAAGCATGGTCAGCAGGTTGAGGGAGGTGATTCTCCCCCTCTGTTATGCTCTGCTGAGACCCTACCTGGAGTACTATGTCCAGCTCTGGGGTCCTCAGTACAAGGAAGACATGGGCCTGTTGGAGCGGGCCATGAAAATGGTTAGAGGGCTGTAACACGTCTTCAGTGAAGAAGGGCTGAGAGAGTTGGGGTTCATTCTGGAGAAGAGAAGGCTCCGGGGAGACCTTATTGCAGCCTTTCAGTACTTAAAGGGAGCTTATAAGAACGACAGAAAGAGACTTTTTATGAAGGCCTGAAGTGACAGGACGAAGGACAATGGTTTTAAACTGAAAGAGGGTAGACTTAGAATGGGCATAAGTAAGAATTTTTTTACTCTGAGGGCAGTGAGACACTGGAACAGGTTGCTCAGAGAAGTTGTGGATACCCCATAATTGAAAGTGTTCACGGTCAGGTTGCACAGAGCTTTGAGCAACCTGATACAGTGAAAGATGTCCCTGCCCATGGCAGGAGGGTTGGAGCTAGATGGTCTTTGAAGGTCCCTTCCAACTCAAACCATTTTGTGATTCTGTCATTCATCTGAGGAGCTTAGAAGAGTTGGGAAGAAGTTGGAATTTCTTTGTTTTCACTGAAATGTTGAGTAGGGACTCCTTCACAGAAACATTATGTTGATCAGTTGAACTCTTGTCATGTTAAGGGTCTTTTCTAACCTAAATGATACTATGAGCAACTGCTGTTGATTGCTGTGTTTTGTTTTGTTTTCCGAAATCCTTTCCCTCTGCGTTGCATGTCTTCTGCAAGGCCATACATTTCCCACTTTCAGAATTGTCAATCTGTAATAATTCTGTGACAGG
>NW_009650084.1:1222808-1237328 GCF_000708025.1 Charadrius vociferus
CAGCATGTGGTGAATTTCTACTCTTCCCCTATCTCCCCCAAATCAGTGGTAGCTTCTAAACTGTTTAATACCTAATGTGTTTTTATGTACCCACACGTTTCTTTTAGCAACTGTTTTAATTCTATATGAAAGGGTATTTCACATCAGCTTACAATTCTAAGGTGCTATTATAGCTTTGCTTTTAAAGCTGTTTTCTTGCTTTTAACATCCCTTGGAAACTTTTTCTAATACAATTGTTACATGATCTTATTTAAGAGCACTTCAGACTTTTTGCTACCAGAAATCTCAATTGATTGTTCTAGTTCTTCTTCCAAAAAGAAAAAGAGGGAAAAAAAAGATTGAAAAATTGATTGTCTTGCTTTGATGGCGTAGTGGAGGCCTCTGTGAGGACCTTATTTCTATATTGCCTAGTCCTGTTTTCTTCATGACTTTTTCTTAGATTTGAAAGGGATTGTAATCTAAACTCAATCTAAACTTGTTTCTTGATATTGAGTATCTTATCAAGGTCTGTGATATTTATAAAACTTAAGCAGCATGAGAAGAAACCTCTGCATTTATCGATCAAGGTATGAGTATTGAGGAGAGATGGCTCACTTCTACCAACTTTGGGTCTAGCCTTCTTTTTGACGTTTCTATACCTCTCCATCTCTTCTGAGCAGAATAATAAGTTTATTTGCAAGCAGTATGTGAGAAAACATGGAAGAGAACTCTGATTTGTGTTATTTTTTTTAATTAGGTATTGAACCTATTTCTGTATGCTGGGATTCTACTCATGTAATTAAAATCTCATGTGTGTGTGACTAAGGAAAGGGGAAATTTTGCCCAAATCACGGGAAGCTGCTGAGTGCAGGCTGTAGCCCACTGTGTTTGTTCACTTGTGGGTTATCTGAGGACTTCTTTGAAGTATTAACTTGAAAAAAAAAATATATATAGTGTGGGTTGTCTGCCACGTTTATGATCACCCATGCTTTTAGTCATGTGACAGATAGGAAGCCACTTTGAAGTATCAACTTGAAAAAAAAATATAGTGTGGGTTGTCTGCCACATTTACGATCACCCATACTTTTAGTCATGTGACAGATAGGAAGCCCATCCTTACCCTGCACTTTATTCCTGTGTTATGAGGGACTCTAGCACTGAAAGCTCAACCTTTTAACATAAGACTTCTCTTGAAACAGTCAACTGTAGTACGTATGTTAGTTTTGTCCTCAGCTCAGCTATTGATTTAAAGTGCATAGAGACTGATAAATCAAAATGTCTGTGAAGGAAATCTCAGTTGTGAAATGTGTGGTGGTTGTTCACCGCTGGTTTCTATGTCCAAGCAACAAATAAAGACAATAAGGGAATCTTGTTAGTACCAACATCCTCTGTGTTGAGGTAGATGCATGTATACCTAGCTGGTAAGGAAGCCAACAGACAAGTTACTTAGCATCACACGGGTTTTCAAGCTTGTAACTCTGATTTCCTTTCAGCACAGGATAAGTTACAAGTATGGTATTTGTGTGTGGTTAGTGGCCTACATCCAGCTTCTCCTCTCCTTGTGTACTGATGAAGTTAGGGTGCTTTGTGTATGCACGTTGTCTTTTTTGAAGCAAACTTTACAAGTATTATCGCTTTAGTCTTTGGTAAGTAATTTATGGTGTTCAATTAGTTTTACAGAGTTTAGGGAAAAAAGCTTAGATACGTAAGAGATCTTTAAATTTGTTAGAGAAATTTCTAGTACATTTTAGTAACAAGAAGCTGAAGCTAGGTATAAACAGCCATCTTTAGCCATTTATGTAGTTAGCCTGCTATGAATTTCTTGAAATCCCAGCTTTTGGTACCTTCCTGGAATAAGTGCTCCAGTAAAATACAAGGTACTGATGTGATTGGGTAAAGTGTAATCGGCAAGTAATAGAAAGGAGTTGAGATTCGACGGTCTGATGGTTCTTCCTGCCTGTACTTTCCCTGATTTTGTACTTCAGAAGGTTTGATGTACTTGGCTATGTTCCTTTTCAGCACTTGTGTTTTATTATGTCTGTGAGGAAGCCATGGCTTCAGAATGAGCTGAAGGATTCCGTTTATGTAATGTTTGTATTGTAATAGTTCACTAACAGCTAATGTGGGATGAGTGGTCTTACTCTGCATCTGTGTCTACGTTCTGCGATCCCATGCCTGAAGTACTCTAAACCTGATGGAGCCTGTTGTCTGCTGGGGATTCTCTTGCCTCTGCCCATGATGGCCTGAGAAGGCCTCCACCTTCCCCACTTGTTAAAGATTGATGTTGAAGTGAATTTGTGCAATGATGGAATGTGCATGCAGAGGCTCCCAGTGGTGGAGCTATCCTCTCTCTCTCTCTCTCTCCTCTCTCTCCTCGCTTTTTTGAGACCATCCACTAAGTAAATGGCTTGCTTAGTTTCCAAAATCAATCATCTGCATAGGCCTAGTTACTGTTTTTCGCAAACAGCTCTGCCCAAAATGTCTACCTCAACTTTTTTTTTTTTTTAATAGAACTGAGGTTTGAAAGCTCTTTGTTCCTATGCTTTAGCCAGTTCTCAAGTAAGAGCTTTAAGCTCATTTCACGTGGCGCTATGTGTCTGTAGTTGGCTTGCTTAGTTTCCAAAATCAATCATCTGCATAGGCCTAGTTACTGTTTTTCGCAAACAGCTCTGCCCAAAATGTCTACCTCAACTTTTTTTTTTTTTTAATAGAACTGAGGTTTGAAAGCTCTTTGTTCCTATGCTTTAGCCAGTTCTCAAGTAAGAGCTTTAAGCTCATTTCACGTGGCGCTATGTGTCTGTAGTCACCTACTGCGGTTTGTTGGGGATCTCTGCACTTGGCAGTTGGAACCATTGCTGACCTCTTTCTGACGTCTTCACAGTGTCTAAGAACTAGTGTACTAGTTTTGCGCTATCAATCCTTCTTTGTTTATCCAGGCTATCCACCTCACCTTTATACTAATGCCTGGTCTTGCAGAGGGCTTGCCTGCCCGTGCAGTAATTTCCATGATTACTTTTTTTTCCCCTTATTTGTGGACTCCAGCAATTATACAGGGTTACATGCCTCTCTTTGGACAGTGAATTTAGCCCTTCTGACAAAAAGCTTCTTGTTCTTAGCTGTCTTTCACAAACTTCTTGGTAATCTTAGTCAGAGACTTAGTAGACTGCTGTACAATCTTGTCAGTTGTAGGAGCTCTTAGTGCATCGAATGGAATCAAATGGTATTACAGCAGAAGCACATTAGGTGTTCAGCAAACACTTTGTTACAGTAAATAAGTTTGGTGGTGTGGTGGTTTTTTTTCTTCAGCATGTGTCAGATGGCAGCATCTGTGTCTGAGTAGTTTGCAGCAATATTTGTTAGCCGGTCAGTGCCACACATAGAGCGTTGAACGCAGTTTAGTGTGTAATCGTTTTACAATAATTTTGTATCTGCATTTAAGCAAAACTGTTGTCTGGGGTGACAGACAGCTGACTGGAAGAAGAGATAGTGGTGAAAGTCTGCTAATCTCTGAAGTCTTTCTTGAAAGAAAGTGATTACTGTCTGGTTGAGATAAGTTTTCTTTAGAATTGTCCTATAGTTTAGAAATTATGCTTACAGACAAATAAAAATCACTAGTGTCTTATTTGCAGGAAACCAGGTTTCTCACAGTTATGATACGTTACAGTTCGGAAACAAGGTTTCAATTGCTACTTAGGTTTTTAGGACTTGTTTTTGTTTTTCTCTGTAGACTTCAATAGATCAATAGCTGATGGTGTTGAAAGAAATGCGTAAGGCTGTAAAGTGAATTTCAGATAACTTCCTAAAATTATAGGTAATGTTAGAAACTTCTTTTTAGCAAAGACTTGCTGGATCTCGGCATTTCTTCTGAAATACTGGCTTCTTGGAAGTATGTTGGCCAAGTGTCTCTGTCTTTTGAACTTTTCCTTTAAACTTCACCTTTTGGCCTATTTCTGCTTGCTTTCTCTACAACTGAATTCTTCCTGTATATTGCTTCTATATTTTTTGCATGTGCTACACTTGTATTTTCTGCAGCTTTAAAATGCTGTTATCTACCTTCTGAAGTAGTTCAATTTTAATGCTGCGTTGTTCGTAGGAAAGCATGAATGGCTAGGTGGAGTACAGACCTTTGAATTATTGATAGATTACTCTCCTCGAAGGAGAAGGTTTAACTTTTATTTTTGGTGATTGATAAGTGCTGTTTGTTTGTCCAGCTGTATGGCTGCTTACCAGTATCATTAATCGTATCTGTGCGTATTACTGAAGGGTTATAGTCTGAGGGGGAGTGTCTGTCTTTATCTGCACTCACTGCTCTGATCAGACTCTGGAAAACGAGTGATGACCAGTGTTGCTTCCCCCCTTACCCCACAAACAGCTGCATTAATTTCATGCATCAGATATGTTGAGCTTGCTGTTACATAATACATTCATGCCGCAATCAGTTTTTGATGAAGAAGGATGTACACATACGTAGCTGTGTATTTTAAGCTCGTCTGCTGTCGTAATGAGGAGGGAAGCAATTAAATGTGTCTGTTATAAACTGTGTGAATCTTTATTTTACTGACAGATATCCGTGTTAAGTTATGTTTAATCGCTTTAGGTACTGAAGTTATTTTACAGACTTACAAGAAATAATCTTCTGAAGAAACTCCCGCAGCAGGGAGTTTTGTTTGTAAAAGAGAAGCTGGACTTTATATGAATAAAACATGAAAATCTGAATAAAATATAATATAAAAACAGTCTTGCTATGATGTTACTGAATTGCCAGTGCAAATCTGTATGTGTAAAGAGCAGATAACTTTGTCGTATCGTTAGTTACATAACAGGTTTAATAATCGGAATTTTTTGATCGAATTGTAGTCTTTTAACTGGAGGTCTTTCTCAGATGCCTTGTTAGGGCATTATGGAAAAGACTATACTAAGTTTCTGTGCTTTAACTAGTCTTGTTGTGGTTGGTGTTGAAATATAAAGTTACATGTCTGTCTTAAAACTTTACCATTACAGGAGAAAAAAAAAAAAGCTACTTACTATTAATAATGTATGAGTTGTGTTTTTTGTTAGATTGAGGATTTATGTTTAAAAAGGCAAGGTTTCTGTCCAGAAGCTTTCACATGTGTTTCTTTGTCTCTCAGTCTTGCCGTCAGTACTCCTTTGTACCACAGAACTAGAAGCATAGGTAATCTCTAAAAGCTGTAGTGTCAGAGGCAGATTGGAAAACAGACAAATGGCAAAGTCTGTGATTTTCTTTTATCATTTTGATGTAAATCCCTATTCCAACATCATCAACCAAAAAAACCCCCACCCAAACTTGTGGCAATGTATAGGTGTCTTTCTGAGTCAGTTCTGGAGAAATGAAGTTCCAGAGAGTCTCTAGAGACTTTGTACACGTTTGCCGGATTTTGCAATTATCTCATCAGGTGACTAATGACAGTAAATGCACTTGATTTCTTATTGTATGGGTCTTTGTTTACTTGAATTTAATCTAGACCCCCCAAAACATAAGGAACAGCAGAGAGGAAACACAGCACTTAAATCTTTTTGATATGAACAATTTTGTTCAGAAAACAAAGAATTTTTAAACAATGAATAAACACATTAAATATAGCATTGCTTACGTGGAAAAACCGTGCATTGTCATTCAGTGTAAATAAATAAAATGTAATGCTCTGATTTTTATTTTTTTCTCCAAGCATTAAACTTACTGATAATTACGGTATAACTCATAGCACATACTGAAAAGTTAGCAGAAACAGTTAAATGAATAATGCTCAGTTGTCCAAACATAGCAGAATTATTATTTTTTTTAAAATCAACGGGATATTTTCTTATTCAACACTTATTAAGATAAACGTACTGTGATATACTGCAAGATCATAAATGTATAGGAAACAAGTTCATTCATTAAAGTTAAATATGTCTATTTCCTGTGGATTTTGCGTTGCAAGTCTTCTCTTCAGTAACCCCCCTGCAGACCTCAGCTGCAATACTCCCAGCTTGTATTTTCATTCCGTGTGGCTCTCTCCAGAAATCCCTCTTCCCTTATCCTCCAGATCTCTGTTCCGCTGTGGTCGGGGCAGGATGCAGTACCTGATACTGCTAATTCTGAGCTGGCAGACTGGAGGGACTACTTAAACACTGAAATTTCCCTGCAGTCTTCCTCCCCAGGGAGAGTTGTTTGGATGTTTGTTCTACCAGTCCCCAGTTTCTATGAAACCTGTTTAACTTGATATCCCTGAGACCTCTATCAAATTAGTTTTTGTAAAAAAAAAAAAAAAGTGAAAGGGCAATTCCTAAGGGATAGGGTCATGCAGGTGGACATAGAAGTTAATTTCAGAACATGGTTTTCCTTGGAAAACAAGGTAATGTGCCTAGTGAGCTAGGAGGAACTGTAGGGGGATGTTCTTGTGGCTTTGTTATGATTGGTGGTGTGCATGTCTATGTGTTCATCATTGTTTTTTGTTGTTTTTTTTTGTTTTTTTGAGAAGTCATCTATTTGTGTGAGGTTTTTTTAATTGCTTCTTTCTCTTTATATTTTTCTATAATATGTATTGAACTAGTTTCGTGGTGATCCATTCTCTCCTGCTTCTTAGTGGGTAAACAGTAAGGGAGTTTATTATTTAATCTAGATACATGTCATAACTGATGAAGTACTTGGATATCAACCCTTGATCCTTCTCTTGACTTTAGTTCATCCAAGATGCTTGACCTGGAACTCTTTTAGCAATTTTATTTTAAATTTGTAGCCCATGTTAAGTCATTACAACAACACGCTAAAAATATGTGGGAATTACTAGGAAAGCCTGGCTCTTACCTAACTGCTGCTGGTTGTGGAATAAACGCAAGATAAAACTCTGGCTGTTGTTTGGGATAACTTAGTGCTGATATTTGACTTTAACTGGCCTTGCAGAATACTTTTGGAAATCTTTAGTTGTTCTGTAATGACATGCATTATACTTATGTGGAATTGTTTCTGAGTAATACTTAACTTTTCTCACCTGGTTCATCCGTTCATTTTAAGCTATCAATACCTGAACTATTAAATTATTTTACATTTGTATTTTCAAGTCCTTATTGCAATTGAAAGGTTCCATAGTCTAACAGTAGAACTGTTCATTCTGGGAGGAATTTAAGTCATGCAGATTTGTGGCCTCACATTTTCTTCCCTGAAAGCAGAATGATACTGTTGTTCTTTTGTAGTCCAATATTGTCAAATACTGTTAAATACTAGTGATTGTGTCTGAGCAGACTTTTTTCCCCCTTGTGTGAAGTACTGCTTTGTGTCAACTGGTTAATGTTTGCGGGTCTACAGTTGTATTCTAGTACATTAGGACCAGTGGGTGGCATTTAAATCACAAGACAGTAAAAAAATGAGCATTCAAAAAGAATGTAGCGCGTTCTGATTTCAAATTTCTCCTTTCCATAAATTTCTGGATATTTTCATGCATGTAATCAATAATTGACTCCTAGTATCTCCCAAGTGATTTTTTTTTTTTTCAGTTGTAAATATTAGTGAATTTAAGAGATGATTCAACACTTAAAATATTTCTGCTTCTAGTGGATGTTTACCCTATTCCATTTTTCTGTTTCTTTTATACATATTTGTCCATGCCAGCATCCTTTCTTTTTCCTCGGCTGAACCATTGCTTCATTACTCTACAGTTTTCTCTGAAAGTTGACTTCTTAACTGACTAAATGAAGCACATGAGGACTCTGACGCATTTGTGCACATAATTGTTATACACAAACCAGACTTAATGTGCAGAATTGCTTAGATTATTTTTTTTTTCCTGAAGTCAGGAAAGGTAAGGATTCAAGTAGTTGACAACACTGCATTTACACTTACTTTTCTTTATGTACCTTTCCCTTCATGTTATTACAGTTATTCCTATATGAGGAGTAGAAATTTATCTGACATTTTGTGAGGGCACTTGACGTGCCTGTAGGGTTATTGTTTGATTGATTTTTCAGGTCAATAAATGGGAACACGACTATGTTGTAGAAGCATTAATACTGAGCTGGCCCTATCTCACTGTTACCAGACTACTAATCTTCCCAGAGAGCAGAGATTCTTGCACTAAACCAATACTGTTCAGCCATAATATTAAAAACAGAAGTATTGCGTGATGAAGGAACAGTGGAGGGAGGTCACTGGCTTGTGACCTCTCCATTAGTGTCTATATTTTGCATTGGAACGCGATGCCAGTATCTCTCAGCTAGCTTTGAACCTCGGTGGTAAAACCATGTAAACTGGTTTAAAAACAAAACACGTAAAACTAACACAGAGACTGGTAAAACCACTGTTGTGGATCCGAGTAAAGATCCACAGGTAGGATAATCCAGTTTTGGTGTCTGGTGAGAGAGTGTGCCTGGTGGACAAGGCTATATTGTTCCTATGTGTGAGCTGAATCGCGTGACTTCGTACCAAGTCCCGCAGAATTTCGGTCTGTGGAGAAGGGCAGAGCCATTTGAAGTATGCTAATGCTCTCTCGTAAGTAGGTAGGCATAAGTGTCTCCTCTGTCAGCACAGAATAGGAAAGGCTTGTTCACAAATTTAAGCGCAATTATTTTGCGGAGTGCAATTATTTTACTACCCTCTGGTTAGAAGTGTGTCTAAGGATTATAGTATAACATTATCTGATCTAACCCAGGTGCATTTCTGTCAGATTCAGCCATAGCAATGCACCCTCATGTCTAACTTTTAAAAATTAATTTGTTTTAATAGAAATGTAACACTCTGCTTAACTGAGTTTTCCTTTTTGTCTTTCAGCTGATGCAGCCCAGCAGTTTCAGTATGCAGTGAGAGTTATTGGAAGCAACTTTGCTCCCACTGTTGAACGGGATGAATTTCTTGTAGTGGAGAAAATCAAGAAAGAACGTAAGTGCATTTTTGTTTGTTTCTTAGAAATAGGAATGGAATTTCTTCAAGAACTTACCTGATTAGTTTATTCCTTGAAAATGGGACAACTCTGCCTCACAGATAGATACCTAATCTATTACTAATGCTCACCCCCTGAAATCTCATGATGGAAATTCCATTAATTCCCCAGTTAATATTCCTGAGTGACTACTTGTATTCACAGCTCTGATTTTTCTGAATGCTCAGCTTAGTCTTCCCTTGCTGCCACTTACTTCATATTTTAGCTACCATGAAAACAAGGATCGATTAATAGTGCACTTCTTTCTCTTTAATAGTACTCAGAATTTATGAATTCATAGTTCTTTTTAGAAGACTGGTATTTTTGTGGTGTGCACTTCAGAAATATTACACTTTGGCACAATTAACTTCATGAGCACCTGTGTGAAACTAGCTGAATGAACCTCCTGGGAATTGATTGTGGCTTACCTGATATTTCTTGCCTTCAGTTCCTCTGCAAGTTTTAACTGCAACCACCTTCTTAAAACCAAAACTTTAGATGGTGACAGTGTAAGTCATGTTGCAGTTACATTCCATTGTGCTCTATGCTGCTCTGAGTCAAGTGTTGCCCTGTGTGAATCCACTGCGGATGTGATGCATTCTTCTTGAAAAGCCAAATACTGCTTTCAGCAGATTATTTGCTCTACAGTAAAATGTCCAGAAACAATTACTTGAAGTGTGCTAATTAAATTAAAGCTTCATATTTGAGCTTTGAATATTCAGTCAGGGAGATTGAATTAGGGTAACTGAAGTCAGTGGTTGTAACTGTTTTAAAGTACGCGTGTATTTCTTGCTGACATAAAGCTTCCATGCAAATAAGCCCATCAGATTTGCCCCTAGGTGCCACTCCAAAACATTGTATTCTACAGTATATATTTTCTATGTGTTTTAGCTAGTACTAGCCAGCACAGCATTTATTCTTTGGGTCTATTGCCAGGAGTTTTGAAAAGGGATATATCCATCATCTTCCTTTTCCCCAACTTTAGCTTGTAGGCTGATGTTAGTGGTCATGAAACAAGTAACTGGATATATCCTTCTAACTTTGCGTTTATTTTGGAGTTACGAGGCAATAAGTGACTTACTTGGCAAAATGTACTTAGTGGCTTTTGATGCCAATTAACATTTCTAACATTTAACAGCCGATTTTTTTATTATTAAGGTTTCTTCAGAGGTCTTTGTTTTATCTCTTTTTTTTTTTTTTTTTAAGCATGGATCTTTCTGGTGTAGCATGGCTTGTCTGAAGATATCTGAAAGCTTGAAGATATTTTTCCTCTAAGCAAAGAGGCAACTGTAACTGGCAGTGATCGAGACTGTTATTTTTCTTAATATATAAAAGTTGTGTGACCTTGAATTATGCTTGACTTTCAGCAGGTGGCATTACTACCTTTTTTCTTGCTTTTATTGCCTAAAATAGGAACGATTACACTTAGTTTTGTGAAGGGCTCTGTAGCATTGTTTAACCCATGTTTGCTTTCAGTCATGTTTTAATTCATTACAACTGCAGAATGGCAGACTAGACTTTAAAAGGACACTTTCTGAGAAGATGTATGTTCTTATTGCTCTAAGAAAAACAGGTACTTATATTGCATTGCTTTTGATGCAAGAATATTCAGGGCTGCAATGCAGATAACATGAAAACAGGCAAAACTGTATGAGTAAATCAAGTGAAACAGTTAAGCATCATTATACTTTCTTGGGTACATTTTCTAATATACCACAAATATATAGTTGCAGATATGACTCTCATACTTTTTTTAAATTTTTAATCTATATTTCTTTTTCTTTAATAGTTGTGCGACAAAGAAGGGAAGCGGATGCTGCTTTGTTTTCAGAACTTTACAGAAAACTCGGTTCCCAGGTAGTAATAAATATATAAAGAGTAAAGAAACTGAAAGCACACACAAGCATCCTTCTGATGTTGTAGAGTTGTTTTGGAGAGTTCTCAAGTCATTAACAGCATTTTTACTGAGAGGATGGTTAATACTGGAACAGGTTGCCCAGGAAAGTTGTGGAGTCTCCATCCTTGGAGACAGCCAAAACCTGACTTAACAGATTCATGAGCAACCTGCTGTAGAGGACCCTGCTTTAAGCAGAGTGCTCTATAGAGCAGAGGACTAGACAATCTTCAGAGGTGCCTTCGAACCTCAACCATTTTGTAACTTCTGTGTAAAAGTTTACAAGATACTTTTTTTTTTTTTTATTGTAAGATGTTTGGTATTAATTAGAAATTAATTTTGATTTAATTGTAAATCAGAAGAGAATAAAGGATACATTTTTAGTGTGAGTCCAGTTACATGAAGGGGCACTTCATATGAAGAAAGGAATTCTGCAAAAATAGTATTCATTTTTTTATATGTAAACCCAATTAATTTTCTCACTGTCACTTATTTTACAGCAACACCTTGCAAGTATATTGATTTTATTAATCTAGGGTTTAAACAGTCCTCATGGTTCTGAATTTTGAAGTGCTCCAGGACTCTAATGTTGAAGGTTAAGGGTTTGCTGACTTTGATTCTGTTAACACCAGTGTAACTGCTGTTAACATTACTGCATGTTGATCTTCTGACAAAAGATGTTAGTGTATAGAAAGCCCACGATGCAGGAAGATAGATCAGGTGAAAGGAGGGAAAGATGCTTAGAAGTTTAGCTGAGGTAGGTGAAAAATGGCCGCTGCTAATCTATTCTGGATTCTCCAATAAAATCGAGTATTTAGCAGGGTAGAATATGGTGGGCAGTAATAAAATAACATTCACAGTTGTCATTTGCACATACCTGATTTTTGGCAACAAAAATTAGTTAATGTAAAAGGTGATGTTTTTCTATGTAACAGAAAATTTGTCCTTATTTTGCTCATTCTATTTAGAAGAATTTTTTTTCTCTGTTCTGCTTTTTATTCATGAATTTACGTATAGGTCATGGCTGAGTTTTGCAGGATAATACTAAGATTTCAAGATTACAAAATAGTGATTCTGTGGAGCGTATTGACTACTTGAAAGTCGGTTCTGTCCCTCCCTTCATCCATACTTAACTTACTAGTTTGTTAGTGCTTGGATCTAAAGTTAGTGTGTAACTCTTCCTCTATTCCTTATGCTGTGAGTTTGTGTATTATTTGCGTTGGTTTGTACAGTAAAGCGAGTGTCACTGGTTTGCAGACATCTGTTCCGATAACCTCAGCCATTGTTTTCAGCCTCTTCTTGCATGTATTGTACTATGTGATCTTGCTCTTTTAATACAGATTTTCTGTAACGTGTTTCTGTAGCTTATGTACTATGTTGCCATACCGTTGCATTTGGCAAGCAAAGTACCTGCAAAGCATGATGGCTGTAAACTTTGAAACAAAATGCCTTGTCTGTGTTCATATCAGTTTGATTATTCTTCCAAATGTAATACAAGCTTACATCAGCTATCTCCTCATATTTCGCTGCCTGCTCAAATGTTTGAGGTTCTCTTAACCTTCTGTGTTGTTTTTTTTTTTCCCTGTGCTAGCATATTGTGTACATGAAATGGTATCATCTGAATGCTGCCTTCTTTAAAATTCACTCTACCAATTATTATTTAATCTGCTATTTGGTTTATTACTAATGGTGGATAGTAATTTATTTTCCCTGTGAGCCTAGGGAAGGACACAGAAGGAATATGTGTTTTCTGACTTAATGCATTTTTTTCTTCCTCCAGCAATTCTCTTGAAAGCAACTAGAAGAACGAAAAAAGCTTGTGTGAATCTGGTTTAGCTTTGTTTCATCCATTACTCTAAAGAGAAAAGGAGGCCGGTGCTTATTTTAGTGGCATCTTGCCAGTTGAGGAAAGCATCCTTCTTGAGGCACTTAGACTTCTTTTATCCTGGCCAGTAGAAGAAGCTGCTCCTTCTTCAGCAGTTGTTAATGAGTTGCTGGATTAGTTATTTGCAACAGATGCAATGCCACTACTTTTTGGTTGTTGATGAGATCAAAGCAGAAGATAATAGACTTCTGTGTACATAATAATGTAGAGAGTCTCCTTCTACTCTTATATAATAATATAGAGCTTTGGTAGGTTTGGTTAGTGGGCTCTGTCCTGAAGAAAGAAATGTTCTATGGCCAAAATTCTTATGCCATGTAACATATACACACAAAATGCATAATTTGCAGAAAACCAGGAAAAATAAACACATTTTCATTCTCACCTTTTTCTAAAAAACAGAATTTCAAAGTGACCTTGAAAGTGCTTTTTGCAAGATTGATAGCACTAAATTATGTTGCTTCATAAGGGATGGAATCTTTGTTGAATCTTGGTATGACTGAAGTTTTCCTTTATATTCGACATTGCTTAGTATTCCAGACCATAGCTTGATCCATACTGTGAGGGAACTTGCATGAGTTTCTTTGACTTACTCTGCTACTTAATTTCAGTATAAGGTTCTTTGTCCTTGATCAATTCAGGTGCAAGCGTTAGTGTCACAGAACTAGAGTAACATATCTAGAAACATGCTATCTAAAAGAAAACATTTTAATATTTGCCATAATTCTTCTCTTCAAAGTGAGCTTTTGTAGTTTGGGCTTTAGCATTGTTCTGTCTTCTGCTGGTAAGCTTTCTGCTGAGATGTAAAGCGACTGAGAGTGTTATTCTAACAATCTGTATGTATCTGCATATTTGTCTGTTTGCTAGAGACTATATTGCGTATTTCTCAAGTTTTGTGTTAATGGTGTCTCTATTTTAAGCTGTGAAAATTTTGGTAGCTCTCTTAAATGGCATTTAAAGTAATAGAAATTGAAACCCTCAAACTTTTGATGCCTCCCTGTAAAGGAGAGTGAAGGGAAAAGTGGAGAAAAGACCTGCTTAAAATTATTCCAAAAGTTTTCTTTCATCAACTTAAAGTTAGAGTTGTGTCCGTGTCTGAGATGTTTTAAATGGTGAGAGCGTGTGGAAATGCTGGTGAAAGTTCAACTCCATATAAACAGCTTTCCTAGTAGGTATGAGTTTTAAATTGAGTGTAGTTGCTGATCTCGGAGCAGGTGAGAGTTCATGATTTGAACACAGCGGAGAAAATTCATAAAATTAGCAATACAGAGGCTGCACTGCACATTCCAAATATACTCAAGATTGTGGCTCTAAGTTGGTCTTATTTGTGTGGAAAATCGATTTATATGTGTACATGATAGTAAGCTGAATAATTTAAAAAAAAAAAACCAAACAAACCCAAAACCTTTCAATTAATCAGTGTTTGTCTTCATCTTTTTTAAAGGGCATTTTGAAAAACAAATGGTCAATTCTCTACCTCCTGCTTAGCCTTAGTGAAGATCCACGTAAGCAGTCTAACAAGGTAGGTGAGGAGACCTTTGTTACTTCTGAGGAACAGTAAATGTGTATGACTTATTTCAGATGTCATTTAGATTCACTATCCAGACTTCAACAGGTTGTGTTTGTGGTGGCTGTGTGTGAGGCTGAAAGGAAGAACCCACTTGACACAAGTATCTGCAGTTTTTTAATACTAAGTAAATGTAAAATTCTGAGCTGTCCAACATTTGAGGCTGAAATTGTGACTTTATTGGTGGGTGGGTTTTTTTGTTTGCTTTCTGCTTGGTGGTGTGATGTCTGCTCATGTGCTAATGAGTTTGAAATGGAGTAGAGAAAGCAAAATTCCTCTTTTGGTT
>NW_009650084.1:1237338-1243163 GCF_000708025.1 Charadrius vociferus
GTACCATAGTGCTTTTTGCAGCTATTGCTAATGACAATTCACAGGCAAAAATAAGTTATATTGCTAAAAGTACTTTTGCTCACTGCAGGGGACCTTTTTTGTCATTATAACTGTAACAACAAATTTTTCGTTGCATAAACATGCAAAGTCTTCAGTTATTTTTTACGTTCTTGAATATGACACTCCTGTTAAGTAAAGACATGACTTAAAGTAACTCACAAATCTTTTCTTTTTATTCCTTCCTTTTCAAATCCTCTCCATTTCAGGTATCAAGTTATGCCACACTTTTTGCTCAAGCGTTGCCACGGGATGCTCACTCAACCCCTTATTACTATGCCAGGCCTCAAAGCCTTCCATTGAATTACCAAGACCGCAGTGCTCAGTCTGCCCAGAGTTCTGGCAGCATGGGGAGCAGTGGCATCAGCAGCATCAGCCTGTATGCCCTGAATGGGCCAACGCCAACTCCACAATCACTCCTGCCAGGGTAAATTGAACTGTTTTACCTTACAAATAAGTTTGAAGAAGAATAGAGAGGATCTGCTTTTTTTTTTTTTTGCCTTTTTTTTTAACTTCTTTTTCTTTCCCCTACCCTCCCAATTTGTATGCCGTTGGAAATTCCACTATAGTTGCATAGAAACCAAGTTCCTTGGCTGAACAATTCTGAATATCAAGTGCTGTCATATGACTGTATGCAGCCATAAATGGCTGGCCGAGTGTACCCATTCTTAAACTTAATCTTGGCTATCTGCTGAATAGCTGATATTTTACTGGATCCACTCTTTTGGATTCTAGTGCTAAGTGCTAAGTGCTAAGCTAAAATTTTCCAAATTTTTCAGTCCTCTGAAACACTTTAAAATAGTCTTTATCTATCTTCTGTAAAGACCTTGGATTTAGAGTCCTTGCCCAGGTTCCTTTTATGAAGCATTCCTCAGCCAGTGTCAAATGGAGGACTTAACATCCTCCATTTTCAAATAGGTGGCCTTTCTTGTATCGTCTGCCTTTCTTTTAAGCACTTTCACAGCAAGTTGGCTGTTATATTAGAGCAGTCTCATGTCTTGAGGGGACAGGGTTGGTTTTTTTTTTGGGGGGGAAAAAAATTATACAAGAGTTGAATAAAAAAAGTTACCTATCAGGAAAAAAACATACTAAAATACCTCCTGTTCAGCAGTGGTTTAATTGTCTGTTCATACCAGGATGAATCTACATTTGGAACTGAAACATTCAAATACCAAATAGTTCAGATTTTTCATGAGTGGCCATTGTAAGCTGTAAGATGATTACCTGAGCATTGACTTTGTTAAATAAGCCAACACAGACAGTTACATGCTCAAACTCTGAGCCCTTCTTGTGTCCCTGGATATGGTGTTGTGGTACCCTGCAGCTCTACAAAGCCTGGCAGAGATGCACTGCACACAGTCTATGTTCTGTGGAGGGAAAACGAACGTGTTTATAGTCTGTGAGAGGGAGTGGTTCAATGGTCATTCTGTAGTATATACCTGGAAATACATTGCTTCGCAGAAGTTGAGCATGGAAGAGGGATCAGAATCTTCCAACATTTGTAATAGTGAGGACTGTACTTATTTGCATAGCTGTTTCAGCCTTGAACGAAAAGGCCTGGAAATAAAGCCTACGTCTTAAAGTGACAGGAACATCACTTTTCAAAAACTGTGGTTAGCGTCAGAAAAACTCAAGAGAATATAATAAAATGATAAAAAAAATATCATCTTAAGGAATGCAGAAATGAGCAAAGCCCTATTATTTTGTCCTAACGGAAGATCCATGGATTGTGATTTCACCAGATTCCTAATATAAGGCTAATTTATGGACATTCTTATTAATTTCTTTCCTTTCTTGTAATCGGAAAAGAGAAAGTTACTATACTCTTTTCTCTTAATTCTCCTCCCCACCCCCAACAGTCACAAAACAAACACAAAATTGGAATAGATGCATTTTCAGAAAGTACCACAGCTTTATTTTGAGTTGAAGATATTTATTTTCAATACAGTGTATTTGAGATGATTTATAGAACTCATAATATGGAACTACTAACCAGTGCTGACACAACTGGATTTTATTGTTGTTAATATGCTTTACAATACAAATGCTTACTTGACTTTGTCAGTACTTGGTCTGTATGGTATATCTTGGATGCACAAGTAGAGGATGCCATTAAGTTAGGGACACTGGGGGAGGACTGTGCCCTACAACTGTGTGAGGAGGTGACAGACCAGGTTAGTAAACAAGGTGCAGGGTGATGTGGTCAAGAGAGACCTTGAAACCGACAGAGGAGGGCAGAAGGGGGTCCACCCAAGTCTGTGCACAGAAATGAGGAATGTGGAGAGGGCAGCCTCATAAGGGAATTCCTCATACCTTTTCTGGGACGTGAGCAGATTTTTGCTGGAGTGCCTACACACTAACACGAACAGCATGGGGAACAGACAGGAAGAGTTAAGAGGTCTGTGTGCAGTACTAGGGCTATGATCTCATTGGGATCACAGAAACGTGGTGGGATAGTTCATACCACTGCTGTGTTGCAGAGGGTGGATACGTGCTCTTTGGAAAGGACAGGCTAGGATGGCAAGGAGAGGAAATTGCTGTTTACATGAGAGAGTGGCAAGAATGTATGGAGCTTTGCCTAGGGATAGATGAGGTGCCAGCTAAGACTTCATGGGTTAGGGTTAAAGGGGAGACCAACATGGGTGTTGCTGTAGTGGGCACCTGCTGTACACTGCCTTATCAGGAAGAAGTAGATGAAGTCTTAAGACAACTGGAAGAAGCCTTACATTTGCAGGCCCTGATGCTCATGGGGTGCTTTAATCACCACAATATCTGCTGGAGGGGGAGTGCTGCAGGGCGCAAGCAATCCAGAAGGTTTCTGAAGTGTACTGATGATAACTTTCTGACACAGGTGATTGAGGACATGGTGAGGAGAGGTGCTTTGCTGGACTTGACTTTTTTACAGACAAGGAAGAACTGGCTGGGGGCAGCCTTGGCTGCAGTGATCACGAGATGGTGCAGTTCAGGATTCTGAAAGGAGGAAGCGAGGCAAAAAGCAGGATCCCATCCCTGGACTTCAGGAGAGGAGACTTGGGCCTCTTCTGGGAGCTGCTTGGAGGAATCCCATGAGAGACCTCCCTGGAGAAAAGAGGGGTTCAGGAGATAATAGAATAGAATAGTTCAGTTTGAAGGGACCTACAAAGTCCCTTGGTAGGGGACAAAACTAAGTCCAACTGCCCGGCCTCAGAGCTGGTGGATATTCAAGGATCACCTCCATCAAGCTCGAGAATGGTCCACTCTGACAAGCAGGAATTCAAGCAAAGGTGGCAGGAGGCCTGCATGGATGAAGAAGTTGCTGACAAAACTTAGACATAAAAAAAGTGTACAAAAAATGGAAGCAGGGGAAGGTGCAGAGTGGCATCCAGAGTGCAGGGAAAGCCCAAACTCACCTAGAGTTGAATCTACTGAGGGACATGAAGGGAAACAAGAAAGAATTCTACAAGTATGTAAGCAGTAAAGGAAGGCTAGGGAAAACATGGAACTGCTGCTCAAAGGGCAGGGCTGTGGTGACAGAAGGTGTGGAAAAGGCTGAGGTACTTGGTGCTTTCTTTTCCTTGGTCTGTGCTGGTAAGACCAGCTCAGGACCCTGAGACCCTCAGGAAAATCTTCATTGTTTCTACTTTACCACTGGCAGAGAATGATCAGGGCCCGTGGGACATGATGGGATCCCTCCACAAGTGCTGAGGGAACTGGTCACTGTAGCTGTGAGGCCATTCTTGGTAATGTTTGAAACATGGCAGCTGGGAGAGGTTCCCCAGGATTGGAAGAAATCAAATGTTGCTACTTTGTTCAAGAAGAAGGAAAGGATCCAGGGAACTATGGGCTGGTTAGCCTCACCTCAACACCTGGGAAGGTGATGGAGGAACATCTAATCATGGAAAGCATTTCCAGACACATGAAGGACAAAAAGGGGACTAGGAGTAGTCAGCACAGACTTAAGAAAGGGAAGACATGCTTGACCTACTTTACAGCTTTCTATGATGAGATGACTGATTTGGTGACAAGGCGAGAGCAGTGAATGTTATTTATTTCAATGTTAGTAAGATTTTTTGACACTGTCTACTAGTATTATCTTTATTGACAAACTTAATAATATGCAGACTAGATAAGGTGTCAGTAAGGTGGACTGAAAACTGACTGACCTTTTAGGCTCAAAGGATTATGATCAGTGACACAAAGTCCACTTAGAGCCCGGTCACTAATGGTGTAGCCCAGGAGCTGGATCCCATACACCTTCATCCCACCTTCCAGGACAGCGCAGTTTTGCAGATGATACAAAACAGGGAAGGGTGGTTGATGAAGCAGGTGATTCAGCTGCCATTTAGAGGGACCTCGATAGGCTCCAGAAATACACCGACAGGAATCTCCTGAAGTTCAACAAAGTCCTGGACCTGGGGAGGAGCAACCCCATGCACCGGTACATACTGAGGGCTGACTGGCTGCAAAGCAACTTTGCAGAAAAGACCCTGGAGTTCCTGGTAGGCACCAACTTGAACATGAGTGTGAAATGTGTGGTAAAGAAGGCCAACAGCCTGCTGGGCTGCATTGGGAACAACATCACCAGGGGGTTGAGGGAGATAAACCTTCCTCTCTGCTCAGTACTGGTAAAAACACATTTGAAATCCTGTGTCCAGTTACAGTACAAAAAAAGAAATGAACAGTCTGAAGAGAGTCTGGAGAAGGACTGACAAAACTAATTAAGGGGTTGGAGTATCTGATGTGTGAAGGGAGGCTGCAAGAGTGGGGACTTCAGCCTGGAGAAGGAAAGGCTCAGGGGATCGTACCCATGTGATTATACCTGACCAGGGGAGTAGAGAAGACTGAGCTGTACTTTTCACAGGAGTGCCCAGGGAGGGGGCAAGAGGCAATTGGCAAAACTTTTAAGACTGGGAATACCAGTTAAACACAAGGGGAAAATCTCCTTTTGCAGTGAGGTGGGGTGTGTGTTTGGGGCAGGGGGGATGTTGTGAAACACTGAAGCGAGTTGCCCAGAGAGGTTGTGTAGTCTCCACGCTTGAAAATATTCAAAACATGACTGGACAGTGCACCAGGTAACTTCTCTAGATGACCCTGCTTTGAGCAGGAGGGTTGGAGGAGGTGAACTTCAGAGGTCCCTTCCAACCTCAACTATTATGTAATCCTGATACAGTATACAAAGATATGTCAGTGAGATTATTTTGTATATCTGCTTGCTTAAAAATATCACCCTGTTCCTGAAATATTCTTGGTCTGACCTGTTCAGACTGTTCCATTTTATAGAAATTTCACTGCTCTCTCTTTAGTCCTATAGTCTGTGAGCTGGGCAACCCAAATTAGATCTTTCTATGAGCTTCATTCCTCCTTAACTTCTCTTTGTACATGTTTCACGTTGTTCCTAGAGGACATTCTTCTTGAAGGGTAACGGCCAAAATTCAGTGTTGTACTGTAGTTGAGGTGTTAAAAATGCTAAGCACGACAGAGTTGCTCTGTCTTGGAGGCTGTGTTCTTGTTCATTAGCTACAATCATGTAAGAATGAGGTGTGGTTGAGAGAGGAACGTCATTCCTCGACTTTTTTTTTTATGTGGACACTTGTGTTGCAATCTTCACAGAATCACAGAATTTTCAGAGTTGGAAGGGACCTCTAGAGATCATCTAGTCCAACTCCCCTGCTAAAGCAGGATTGCCCAGAGCACATTACTCAGCACTGCATCCAGGCGGGTTTTGAAAATCTCCAGAGAAGGGGACTCCACAACCTCCCTGGGCAGCCTGTGCCAGTGCTCTGTCACCC
>NW_009650084.1:1244944-1282642 GCF_000708025.1 Charadrius vociferus
CCTTGCTTCACCAAGAATTGAAAATTCTACCATTTCATGATCACTGAGCCCGAGACGACCTCCAACCTTTACATCCCACGCAAGACCTTCTCTGTTAACAAACAGTAGGTCCAGTAGGGCACTTCCCCTAGTCGGTTCGTTCACCAGCTGTGTGAAGAAGTTGTCTTCCACATACTCCAGGAACCTCCGGGATTGTTGCCTCTCTGCTGTGTAGTATTTCCAGCAGACATCTGGGAAGTTGAAGTCCCCCACGAGAACAAGGGCAGATGATCGTGAGACTTCTGCCAGCTGCTTATAGAATATTTAATCATATTCTACATCCTGATTAGGGGGTCTATAGCAAACTCCCATCACGATGTCTGCCTTGTTGCCCTTCCCCTTAATTCTTATCCATACACACTCAACACTGTCATTCACACTGTTAAATTCTAAACATTGAAAACTGGCCCATCTTTCCCTGCAGCTATGCTTTCACAGCTTTGTGGAAGTATATATTTTTTTTTTAAATATTTGTGTGTTTCTAAATGTTTATGTTCAGGTGGGAGGAATGGTCAGCAGCAAAAATCCCTTGCAAATATTTTCAGCTTTATTTTTCACCATCATGATACAGAAATAATCAGAAAGTTAACTTCTAGTCTTAACATTTTTCACGTTTAAGGCTATTTTTGTGAGAATAATTGACAAGTTTGAGAAGGAGAGAAATTGGAGCTTGTGTAGGTGCTCCCTCCTTGATCACATCTTCAGGCACTCGATACAAACTCCTAAATAGTAGAGTAGCAGGGAAGGGAACTTTCTCCTCTTCCTCTTATTTCCTTTTAGTTCTTTGGCATGTAACTACAGTTTCAAGTAATAACAAAACTTAATATTAAGTTCTGTTGCTTATTATGACTGTTGTTTATTATTATAGTTGACTTGACTTTTAATCCATTTCAGCATATCTACACAGTTCAGTGTGAACAAAGTCAATCTTTGATGTAAAATCATTTGTCAAATTCATACCTCCTTTCTTTTCTACAGTTGGGCTGTTTTGTTTTGTTTTGTTTTTTTAATGTAGCCTTATAGGAACTAAAATAAATTGCCTGTGTGTTCTGCACCCTTTTTTAAGGTTCCTTTATTAAAAAAAACCACAAACAAAACATCCACAAAACCCAAACTCAAGCTTGGGACATTTCTCAAAATTTGCATACCCCAAACCAGGTGATGGGTATGGAATCAAAGTTTTTAAAGATGTGTCTTCCCTTTGTTCTTTCAGACAGTCCTATCAAGCTCCAGGTGTTGGAGATTGCCTCCGTCAGCAATTAGGGTCCCGTCTTGCGTGGACTCTCACTGCAAACCAGCCTTCTTTACAAAGCACTACCTCAAAAGGCTTTTCAAATCCTGTCTCCCGTGGTGTGCCAAGGTCAAGGCGAGAAGGTGATACAAGCGGTGAGCAAAGATGTATTTGTAAAAGATAACTTTTTACAATTGTTATGTATATCCTCTATTTTTTTATGATTTTGAAAGAGTTTTATAATATGTTGAATTTTTAGAGGAATGTTTTGCTAGAATGTATCCGATAGAAGGATAGAGGCAAATATGCAAGACCAGTATATCTGGCCACAAGCTCTTTGGCTGGTTGTTAATTTCTTTTCACAGTGATTGGTTTGATAATGTGTTCTGGTCCTCTTAAAAGACTGACTTCATTGCAGTGTTTGTCAAAATCAAGTGACTGTGGTTTGTGAGTAATGATCACTCTTGATGATCAGAAGATGCTACTGCTTTTAGAAAGTCAGAAAGCGAGCTCAATGAATAGAACTTGTTGAAATAGACTCATCCATTTGTGATTCTGTCTTTTAAAACTCGGAAATGTGTACTGGAATGTACAGCTGTTAATTATTTTTTCTTTAAATTAGTGCACTGTCTACAGTGGTTGTATTTAGACAAATTGGCATAAAATATTGTCAATAAAATAAAAAAATCTTAAATATTACTGATTTGCTTCCTTGATTAAGTGGCTGTAAACTTGAAACTGATGCCTAGAGGATCTATTCTGAATTTACGTAAGTGTAACTAAGGAGAAATTGTTTAACAGATGATCTCTGTGGCAATTATGTAAGTTTCAACCCACTACTTGTACTGCAAAAGTGGCAGACTTTTCTGAGTGAGAGAGTTAAGGGCAGATGATGTCATCCTTCAGTGCTATAACTCTCTGGCAAAGAAAGAGAAGACGTGGGTTTTTACGGTTGTTGGGATTTTTTTGGTGGTTCTTTTTTTTTTTAATAACTCCTATATAAAAAGTGTGGATAGTTAGAAGGTAGAGTTTATCTGCCAGCCCTTGCATCTTTATGAGTAACAGTTGCACAAAGCAACAGCTTACAGACCAAACAGAGTGGTACTGGTATATCTGAGGGCAGCATTTGACATTTAGAACCTAATTAACAATACTGTTGATGTGCAAGAAGACACATGTGTCTATATCTAGATAATATTTATAAATATGTATTATTTTTATGCGATATATTATATATACACACTTATAGAAAAATACATAAATCATATAAACTCTAACACTGCCTCTTATTTTTGTTATACTAATTGCCATAAAGAGCAGTACAAACTTGTTTCATTCAGTCAGCCGGCAGCTGTGACTCGATTCTTATGCGGAGTGGGTATAAGGACTGACAGTTGTCTTAAACGTTGTCACTTCTTGGTTTAGAAATAGAAGCAGACCAGCATTCAGAATATAAAAAGCTATTGTCAAGAAGATATATTTCTATGAATATGAAATACTTTTAACTAATTAAAGGTTGTTGGGGTTTTTTCTTCACAAGTTGGTTGCTGTTAATTGGAGTTTTCTTATTGCTACACCTACATAGACAGTATAGTCAGGAGCATTGTATGGTTGGTATTAATACCTGTTGTATTAGTTACCAATTAAAGAAATGTGCGCTTGAATCCTACCATTTCACTGAGAGTTCCTCAAAGGGACTAGCTACTCTCATACGCATGTTAGTATTATGAGGGGAGTCTGAGTTTTAAATTGAATCAAGGTGATGGCTACTTTTGTCAAAATAAGAAGAGAATTTATTTTTTGTTCTTTTTATTCTGAGAAAGTGGATTGTTGTGGAGGCAAACTGATGAGAGTAAAAGTGCTGTCAAATTTGGGAGAAGCATGTTGCAGTACCTCGATTTCTGGATAGTCATTACTGAAATTGTTTCATTCTTGATATCTTAAATGAAGTTACAAAAGCAGATGGTGCTGTTTTGCTCATAAAAGGTGGGAGTGGCCTTCACAGCACCTTTTTCAGTCTTCTGTTTCCTTTAAATCGCTAAATATCCAAAGTCTCAAACATAATCTAACCTCTAACTAGAGATAGGAGCCAGAAGCAAACTGTATGCTGCAAGAGCAAAAGCTTTAGTAAATCAAAGGTATATCTATCTTCAGTATTTACACTTTTCTGTTTGCCAGCTCTATAGCTGTTATGCAGCTGGCAGTCTCGTTTTGATCAATCTAGTCACTGAGCAGTGACTGAAAGCCAGTGATTGATGTGATTGAAAGCCAGTTTTAAACAAGCAGCTCTTCTTTCTGGATTAACTCTGTTTTCCTAGCTGAATGTAGAAGAGATGTTTCTGTAAGTCCCATTTAACAACTTCAGCTGCTTGTTCAAAGAAAAGTAAAGTTATTGTGATGCTTGCCTCAGAACTTACACCAGTGATGGAATCAGAAAAGATAACAAGTTTTAGAACTGGCTGAAGTGTTGGTTAAAATATAATGTGCCCAGTGTCGTACAAGCTAACCTGCTCTGAGAGAATTCCACGTATCAGTATAGGCAGGTAAAGGGAATTCTTGGCTTTCTGTCAGGTTGTTAAGAGGACTTAAAACATTTCTTTACAGGTTATAAACACAGGCTTTCTCTTTTCTGTTTTTTTAAGGCTTCTATATAGCTTTTTGAAGTTGTAATCAAAACTAATTGTCCCAACAAACCTAAATGCTGGTTGTTGTTTTGTTGTTTTTTTTTCTTTCTAGGCTCTGTTGAAATAACCGAAGCAAACCTTGTAAGAGATGTTTTGTATGTCTTCCAGGGAATAGATGGCAAAAACATCAAAATGTGCAATTCTGAAAATTGCTATAAAGTGGAGGGAAAGGTACTGTACGGTGACTTGTATTTCATATGTGAGCAGGGAGGTATGTAGGGGAAAAATAGCCAGGAAAAATATGTAAAAAAAGTTAAAATATTATCACAAGTGTTTACTTCCCCCCCCCCCCCCGACTTTTTTTTTTTTTTTTTCTAAAACAGAGTAATTTCAACAGTAATAATTTTAAATTGATTGGGTAGATTAGGTCCCAGAAAGAAACTGTAGCATTTCACAAGATGTGAGTAGACTCCCAAATATTAAGCCAGTACAAAGACTCCTAAATTATGGCTTAATTTGAGGATTTTTGTCATCATTTCTCCTCCCCAGTGTATAAGAATGAAAGCAGATGCAGGCTTTTGACCACATTATTACTAGGATTAAATTTAACAGCCTGAGTTGGGGAATGGATGCTAGCCACTTGATGTTACGGGCTTGATTACAACTTACAAGTGATCAGATGGGATCTTGCAGATCACCCAAGAAAGGACTGGTGACGGAACTAAAGAGAGTGCTTTTAACTCCTGTTATTGATAGAAAATCCAGCTGATGTGAATTTGAAGGAAAGTGTCAAATAGGGGGCAGAGGAACAGGAGAGAAGCCTGAGAGAGAGATCTGGGTTTAAGGTGATGAGAGGTTAGGCATATTTGAGATATCTCCTCCTTATTCAGTGTTTAGACAGTACTGCATCACAATTCGGTTTCAGCTGGCTAAATGATTTTCATGTTCTTGTTCAAATGGAAAAATAGTGCTTCCAATTTTCACTTGTATTAATAACTTTGTACTATGACATTATGGCATAGCCCTAAGATGGTGGGGAATTGATTTTGGATGATTTCATGCGCCAGGAGCACAGTAGACTTATTATCTTAATGTTGATGATAACTGAACTTAACTTCCTTTTCTTCTCCATAATATCAAAAAAATGAAATGTATAATTGTTCCTCCTGTAACTTTACAATAACATTTAGGGCTGCTTAGTGGAGGGAAAAATGGGAAACTTAAATCTTGTTAAATCAGTTAAATCTTGTTCACAAACAGATTCTTAAGGATGTCTTCCTCTGCACCTGTAGATACTGCAAAGTTTGTAATTTCTCAACACCTGCACTGAGTTACTTATATTCCATATACATAAGTTAGATTACATATGGCAAAGGGAAGGTAGCATAATAGATTTTTCTAGATGTATGTGGAGGAAACTTAATCAGTGATTGCAAGATTGCACTATGGGTTTCACTAGTTTTCTGTGTAGTTTTCATATCAAATAGGCTAGTTTGAGGTGAAAAACTGTTTTAGCTTGAACTCCTAATTCTGTTAATACAGGGGATTTGATTATTCACGTGGTTGTGGTCAGTAATGCTTTGTGTCTTGAGTTATTTTTGTGAAGTCAGTTGTCTTCCCCCCTTCTGCCTTATTGGCACTTGTCCTGAGCTACTGGATCCGGTGAAGATGAAATTATTTGACTGACTAAAGCTGGAGCTGGAACTCTTTCTGATGAACAGGGAGGACCAAGATCATACCTCATCTAGCGGCGTTGACTGCACGTCAGGCAAAAAAGTAGTCAAAGCATGTAGTTTTCCCTCAGCTGCACAAAGGAAATGTCATTGTACACGGCCTGTTTTTTCCAGAAAGAAACACTTTCCAAGCTGTTATTCATGCCAGAATGTTTTCTGATGTCAACATTAATATTAGGTCTGTTGGTGACGATCGGCACTGTATAAGCTAGCAGCTTCTGATTTGATCTAGGAGATACAAATGTAATAACACTAAGCCAATTTTGCTTGTTCCTCATTTGATTCCAGCGGATGTGTATTGTACTTAACGCTGGCCAAGCGCTCTGTGGTTGCAGAATTCTAATGTTCTTATGTCATCTCTTTAGTTTTAGCTGCGGGCAGAGTTTCTGTGTCCAATCATGCTGCTTTGGGCAAGAATTTATCCTATGGAGGTTGTTCAAGAAGTTAAAGCTGTTCGTGTATACCTAAACACGAGGGCCAGGGACGGAACTCTGGTCTTGCAACCAATTGCTGCCGCCTGGTTCAAGCCCACACTGCTGTGGCTAACACACTCTGTAGCTGATGTTTATCTTGGAGAATGCCTGTACTGCTAACTAAAAGGCTTAATAAATGATCTTAATTTCTAGTTCTTGGGCAATCTGTTCAGCTTGTTAATGCACTTCCTTGCTTTGGTTTGGACTGTTCCAGCTGGATCTCCAAGTTCAAATTGCCTGTAGAGATGGAATAGGCCCAGTTGCTGTCAATCTCTGCCTCTTAGCCTAACGTATCAGTCAGATTGATTGTTTTTCTTTGTCCAATGAGATTTTGAAAACTTGATGGTGGTGTTCTTGGGTGATGTGACAAAATGTTGTAGAAGCAAATCTCAAGTAAGTACAAGAGGAACAGTGTCGTATGTGTTGGTACTTTAAAGGAAGAAATGTGGTGATTCAGGTGAAAACAGTAGTCCTGATTAAAGAAGGCATTGGGACTAAGGTGGGCTTGCAGGGTGAAGTGAGATATCTGGTATAAGGAAAGTAGAAACAGACTAGAAGAGCTCAGAGGGGTGTGTGATTAAGTAGCTTATAAAAGCTGTTGCTGGTGGATTAGACTTAAACTTGCAGTTTGGGTTCTGTAGGTTTTAGTTCCTGATACCTAGTCTGGCATTGGGTTGTTTGTCTTCTCTTAAAGGTTTGTTTCGCGTGTAGTAGTAACTAATTATTTTCTCTAGGTTTCTTTATTAGTTTCAGTCACTGACTCCTATAGCTCTAATATTCTCAGTCTTGCTGATTATCGAGGTAAGATGAAGTGTGATTCTACATCATAAAATTTCAGATTTCTTCCCCTTTCCTGAAGAACTTTTTGTTACTGCCATAGTTGCCTAATGTAAAAAGAGCATATAAGTACTGTTAGGTTAAGTTTTCCAAAAGGGAAGGTCACAAAGTTTCCGGTACTTTGTTGTTGCAGCCTTTTCAATCCTTATGTGTATAAACCTAATGCTAATTACACGGTTGTCTCCTTTTTGGTGCTATCTGTGCTGTAGAATGTAAAATGATTGTTTCCTGAACAGGCTTGTTTTATGAGAAAGCGGGGCTTTTGTGAAGAAACAAGTATTGGCATGGTAGATCTGAATTAATTGCAAGTTATTGTTTCTGTTAACTTTGCAGGTGAGCTTGTCCAAATCTCTCAGAGATACTACAAGTAGACTTGCGGAGTTGGGATGGCTACATAATAAAATACGAAAATACACAGACCAGAGGAGTTTGGATCGTGCATTTGGACTTGTGGGACAGGTAGGTCAGCTAAAAAAATTGATTTTCCTATGATGTTTGGTCTTGTTTCCATTAGAAACTACTGAGTAAAATGCAGTACTAGAATGGTGCATAAACTTTGGAGCTTAGATCATTCATCCTTTGATTTACTCCTTTTATGGACTGCCTCTTTTGGTATGGGTTGTAGTCTGAAGGCAAGGGAAAGGCATTTGGTCTTTCTGGTGGTAAGGAGTTGCCCCTGTCATTTGTAGCTGGAAAGTCTCATGCATAGATTCCTTTTCTTAATCTCCTCTTTTTTTTTTTTTCTTTTTTTTTTTAATTCATATTTTTTTTTAAGTACTCATGCATGTTATTAAGCAAAAACATTGCTTAAATGGGATGGTGGCATCCCTGAGCTAATTAATCACCAATTCGGTGGTTAGTGGCCTCTGCAGGAGACACTCTTGTCAGCTAATGTTGATGTTCGTGTATTAATACTGCACTAACTTACATAAAATGCAAATGCCCCGTTATCTTCTGCCCTTTCTTTTGAATGCAGCATCAAAAGAATATTAATTTTTGTTTTTGTAGGTTTCATCATCATGATTTGTAGTCTGCAGTAACTTCACATCTGCTGTAATACCCAAAACCACATTTACTGCTAAGGCATTCCCGTTTCCTCTCACTTGCTCCCTCTGTAAAACTGGATATTATCCCTTCTGAGTCGACAGAAATGTTATCCTTGCCTCTAGCCATAACATCCTACCTAATCTGCCAAGAAATTGAACTGCTTCTCCCTTCAATCTAATTTTTCCTAAGAGGTCAGTAGAGACACTGTAGTGCTTCCTACTTTTCTAATGTTTTATTCTGTTCCCTTCTGTCTCTTATTCTAAGTAACCCTTTTAGTTACATATAAATAATTACTTTTCTAGTGATCCAATGCTGATTTCCATGTTTTATATGGTAGTGCTACTGTATATGCATTTTCTTCACACTCTCCCCCTTATATCTGGGGGAAGTTTCCGATTCTTTATCTAGTAGCTTCCTGCGTGTGCTTATTTTTACTGTCTCTGGCTTTAATCTCCCAAGTTTACAGCGAGGGGAGAGCTTTAATTCTTCAGTGAATTTAAATGTGCAATATCTTAGCTACCACGTGCAGGTTTCGGATGCTGTGCAGAAGGCTGTGCAGTTAGCTGAATCTGCATAGCTCTAATGCTGTTAATTTTGCTTGACGCAAGCACTTAATATATTTCTAGGATGTGAGTGTACAAATGAAAACATACATTCTACTCCTGCTGTCAGTATCTGGGCAAAAAGAATATATACCATTGGTCTTCATGGCTTTGAGAGCTGACAATTTCAGGTGCTGCACGCTGCATTAAGAATTTAGCAGAAGTTGTATTCTAAAACAACTTTCACTTGATGTTTTAAAAGAATGCTTGCGTAAACCCCTGTTCAAATCACAGGCAGGAGAAGATGTCTGTCACCCTTTTTATTATGATTCTGGTGACTGATTTTAACGTGCAAAATGTTAGGTGTCAACAATTATTAGGAGTAGAGATACTACACTTTAACATGATGTTCTTCTACCTTTGCTGCTTAGTATCTAAGGTCTACTTTCTCCTCAGAAAGCAAAAAGACTAATCAGCAGCGAAATATAGCTTTTGACATTTTTCCCATTTGGATCCAGTTGAGGTAGTGGGCATTTTAGATTATTTTTTTTTTCTCTTGAACAAGCATTCTGTTTCCTTCCTGAATTCTCTTTTGCTGTAGATCAAATCAGAATTCTAGGATAATGTCCAGTTTTCCGTAACAGTTTGGGAAAAAAAAAAATCTCTAGTTTGTGGTGCAGGAATTGGCACTGGATGTAAATTTTAACTTCGGAAGCTTCTCTGAAAAGTTGATGGCCAGTTAGATCCTAAATCCTTTTGACTACTAAAGTCAGGGATTATTATTCTCACTTTTTGAGTAGATGTATAGTGCCTTTGAATGTTTCCTTGGAGGCTCTACTCTGCCCTCTATCTTGGCAAGTGCTACTTTAATAGGTTCAAAAAAGTACTGAAGAAGCAAGTGAGAAGAAATGAAAAGTGGAGTCACATGTAAGGGGGTTTCTTTTTGCCCTTCAGTATTCTCTGGAATAAAATGAATTTCAAATTTCTTTCTAATGTATAACATTGAGTTGAAGAAAGGAACCTTCTTTCCTTATAAAGGATACAATGGCAAGATTAATGATTTTTTTCTTCTAGGCTTCTTAGCCTCTTAACAGGTAGGCCTCTTAGCGGGAAAGACTTATTTCTCCTTGTGCCTGTAGTGGTGATTTCTCCCTTGTACATACTCCAGTGAATAAATATTGTACTTTAAACTCTTGGGTCCTTTTTGTGAGGTTTTCCTTATTTTTTCCAAAATGCTTTGACTGTGATGACTTTAAAAGGGGTTGAGGGGAAAGTCCTGGGGAATTTCCTATTAAAAAAAAGTCCATTAAAGTAGATACCAAAATCATTAGCTGAGAATTGGTTAAGAAATCAGTTGTGAAGAATTTATGTGTGTGTACGGAAGTACACTTCAAAAAAATAAACAATTTTATAAACCCCCAAAAGTGCTGAAAGTCCAAAGTTTTCAACTCAGTCCAAAATTAATGAGCTATATTTTTAATTCTGTTTTATGAAATGTGTTGCGGGAGGTTTTATTAGTCTGTATCTTAGGTTAAGACCATTACAAAACAAATCAAAACCGCAGAACCTCAGTGGGAAAACTATCTGTTATTAAATGAGTATTCTTTCAGGAACTGTTTTTAAAATCTACCTGTATTTATTTATTTTTAAACAGCCCATAGTAGCTGTGCTTAGAAGAGTTTTACAAAAAAGAATCTTTGCTTTAGTTCAGGTCTGTTAACTTCTGCACATTTTACAGATTTCTTAGGATGTACTTAGCGTTACTGATTCTTTCCATGTCAAGTCAAGAATCATATATGACTGTCAATTGATAAAAGGCTGAAAATGTAGAGTACTTGATCCAGCAGTGCTTACTGGGAGTATTCCTTTAGGAGCATTGTGTTTTCTTGTTCATCTCATATAGTCTATGCTGTAAATATAACGATGGTTGCCTCACTTCTGTGTTCTGTTATTAGAGGCCTTCCTGAAATTGCAACTCTAGTAGTTTACTACATACTGTATTTTACATAATTATCAAAGAAAATGTCTTCTGGGTTGTGTTATGATTTGCACATCCCTACGGTAATTATTAATGTCTTTGTTGAAATGATATATCTATTTGGAGAGTTATGCTTGTCATAGTTTAATCTGTTGATAGAATTAAGACATCAAGAAACAGAAAGTCACTTAACAACCTGTATATATTTTTGGAAAAGATCTGTGCATCTCTTAGGGAAGCACTTATATGTTGGCCAGTTTTTAAGAATTGGCTTTTGTGCTGAAACTTGAAGCTTGATTCCTTTTAGGAAATTTCCAACTACTTTCATAGCGTGGTGATAGCATGAAAGTTATTCTAGATTAAACCAGAAAGATTTTTTCTGATTTTTCCTGATTTTTTTTTTCTTTTTTTCCCTTTTTTTCCCCTTTTACAGAGTTTTTGTGCAGCCTTACATCAAGAACTTAAAGAATACTACAGACTTCTGTCTGTTTTACATTCTCAGGTAAGTTAAGTGGTTCTTAATTAACTTTCTTATTTTGCTTTACATTATCTGAATATCTCCTAAAATGTATACCTAGGTATCCTGTTAGAAAGGGAAGAATGTACAGCAGTTTCTATTGACAGTACACAAAATTCTCTGTAGCTTGTACATGTCTTACTCTTTGGATGTATGTACCAATGAATATTTTTTTCCCTTAGAAAATTGCTGTTATTTGATGTATTAGATAAGCAAGGTATAGAAGCCTCTGTCCCTTTTTTTGCATCTTTATTGTCAGTTTCATCTTGCATGGTATCTTTATCATTCAAATCCCAAACAGCATAACACATCTTTGAAGGGTCAAAAAAACCTGTCTGTATTTCAAGCAATGCACAGTTCAGCAGCTAGTAACAGCAGTTCCAATGTTTTGTTCTGTGTGGAGCAGTTTGTGTGTTTTCCTTGTCCCTTCCATTGTATTGAGTGAGTAAGATGTTTCAGTGCTGATAATCTTGTAGTTTGTCCACAAATATTTATAGGTCTGTGCACCCAGATGCTAGCTCTAAAATATTTTTTTTTTCTTCTGCTTACTTTTTTTACACAGGACTTTCAAGGAGTTCATTATTTGTTATTGAGCAAAATTTATTCTGAGAGTTGACCTAAAGTTAAATTAAAATGCTATTTAAAATTCCGACTTTAAAAAAAATAAATCTGTAGTTTAATTCATAAGCTTCTGTAAATGTTTTCAAGGCATCTATTCCTTTTGACTCACCTGCAGTTCTTAAACATTCCTGACTTTTGGAATGTCTGTCATACATACTTTTTGCTTGTTTTTCCTGGCTACTCTCCAGTTACTCTTTTTGTAATTATTTCCCGCTCTGTCCAAAATATGTTTGCTGGAGCTTTGATTTCTTCTAACTTCTAAAACTTCTCGACCATCAAAATATTTATGATTTCTTTGAACTACAGATTCCTCTGCCTTTCCTGCTCCACTAAAACTTCCAAAAGAAGAGATCAGTCTGGTGGGAGGGGAATCATGTATGGGGAAAGTGAAAGGAAAGTTCTGGCATCGCATATTTTCAAACTGCATTTGTCTTTGTGGTGGGTTGACCCTGGCCAGCAGCCAAACACCCACCCAGCTTCTCAGTCACCCTGGTCTCTTGGGGAATGGGGAGAAAATAAAAGGAAGGTAAAAAGACAAGTCAATCAAGTTAGTGATGGTTTAATAGAGAAAGCAAAACCTGTGCGTGCAAGCAAAGCAAAGTACGGAATTCATTCACTACTTCCCATCAGCAGGCGGATGTCCAGCCGCTTCCTGGCAAGCTGGGCATCAGCACACTTAACACTTGCTTGGGAAGACAAACTCCACCACAAATGTTCCTCCTTTTCCTGAGCTTTTCTTCCTGATAAAAGCTTTTTGTCCTCCGTATGTTTGGAAATGGTTTCCAGGATTAGTCACTCTGTTGGCATCCCAGGGGATGAGGTGAGTCTCACTGCTGCGTTGTTCTATGGATCCTTCCTCTTGAAAAGAGGAGTGGCATTTGCTTTCTCCCAGTCTTCAGGAACCTCCTCTGATTGCTGTGGTGTTGCAAAGATAATCAAGAGTGGCCTTGCAGTGACATTGGCCAGCTCCCTCAGCAATTGTGGGTGCATCCCATCAGGGCTCGTAGACTTAGGTATATCCATTTTTTTTAATGTTCCCTAACCTGATCCTTCTCCACTTGGAGTAAGTCTCCCTTGTTCCAGTCTTCCCCTCTGATCTGAGGTGACATCTGGTATTCTCAAAGGCAGATCTTACAAAAAAACCCCACAAGGTATAGAAGGCATCGGGCACCTCAGCCTTTTCTACATTTCCGGTCACCACTTTCCCAGCACCATTCAGTAGTTGAATCCATACTTTTCCCAGTCTTCCTTTTGCTGCTTTTCTTGTTGCTCTTCATGTTCCTTGCCAGATTCGTCTCCAGTGTTAGAGTTCATGAGTGCACTAAGCACATTGACTGTTCCCTACCAGAATGCATTTAATCAATACAGTGTCTGTAACATAAAGATTTGCTGCACTAGTAGACTGGAGTTTCTGGGGATCCCCCTCAGCACCTGACTGAGAGGAATCTCAGAGGATTTTCAAGAAGTCCCTGGGAAGATTCCTCCCCAAAGGCTGTGAAAGAAAGGAAGGAGACCCAGCAGTGGAGGAGAGACTCTCTTGTGACTTGAAGGCTGGGAAGCACAATTTCACATTGCAGGATGGAGAAGGGTCAGTAGTGTGCACCAAAGATAGGTGCTGGCACTGGTTTTAATTGATGTTGTTGACAAGGTAAGGCAGAGTGAAATGTCCCAGGCTGTCAATGAAAGCTTCCTAACATTGTTACTGTGGATGCTCTGTCCAGGGCAAGGAGCAGCATGAAAGAGAGTGTGTGAGGAAATAGGTGCTGGGGAGCCCCAGTGCGGGAATTACAGAGGATTTTTGTCTGGAGGAAGGCTAATCTAACTCATGCTTCCTCATTGCTGAACTTGGTTTCAGCAGGCCCAATTTGGGAAAAACCTTGGTGTCCTCACAGGTGGTTGTCTGCACTTCTGGACTTGGTGTGCATTTGGGTGCCAGGGAGATGGGCACTGGGAACAAAGCAGCAGGGATCATTGTGACACTGGAGCACTGCGTGCAGTCCTGAAGGCAGCATCTCTGACTGGGGAGCTAGAGAGTAAGGAGGGAGAGTCAGCTAAAATCCTCGAGAGCATGGGACAATTGCTGTGAAGACGGGCTGAGTGTCTTGAAGAGGAAAAGATGCTGGGAGCTGTGGCGTGGACTTCCAAACTAATGAAGGATAAGTGAATTGGTGAATGGCTACAAAAGGAAAGGAGGCACTCTGTGAAATTAGCAGGAGGTTGATATAAGCCAGAGAGGAGTAGCCAACTTGCAAAATTTATTTCCCTAGGATGTCATGGCAAAAGGCAGTATCAACAGGTTGAAAAAGGGATTATACAAATGCATGGAAGGCAGGTCTGTAAACTGCAATTAGAAGGGCTGAGTAAGGACGCTGACATCCTGAACACTGCAACTGGGCTGCAAGGAGCCGAAGTGGGACAGACTGCGGAAAGGGGTCAGCTTCGGTTGCTCTTCTTGTAGAGCACTTCCTTTTGTCATTATTGGAGATAGAGCAGTGGTTCATCTAGTCAGGGTTCTGACAGAGGGCGGCACTTCTTATGTTTATAATTGATGGAGCAGAAATCTTTAAGAAAAAAGTGGGCATTCTCAAGACTTGTGCCACAAAACCCCACAGGTGAGCTTGGTGACTTGTCAATTTTAAAATATAAAGTGATAGAAAAAAAAAATCTCCTTTTTTGAAAGACACTTTCTTTACAAAACTGTACGTTTCAGTTTCTTGAAAATTATGTCTTGGAATTGAGTGCATGCTGCATTCCTATATTCAGGAGATCATACAGGCTGCCAGTTTAGGAGCTGTTAGCTGCAGTTCCAGTTAGCAGTTCAGGCATAGTAGTACATAACAAGAATCTCATCAAAGGGTTCTGTGCTGCCTTTCTCTCTATAACTTTATATTATGTCTGCAGAGCTTCCCACAAACATGTTTCTTCCTCTGAAAGCATCTTCATGAATGTACTGTGTACTATTCCATAAGTTTTTCAGGTCTTTTCCTTCCAGACTGTTTTCAAGTTGTCAGCATCTTTAAAATTTTCATGATGAAGATGTATCTCTATAATCTTTTTCCTAAAGACAGTGGGCAGTTCTTCCTCATGTATCTTTCTTGTCATTGCCAATTTACATCTTTTTCCAAGATGAGTTCAAAAAAAACAAAACAACCCCCCCAAAAAAACATGGGTACACGAGCATCCAGAAGCCTAGGAATTGAACTGGCTTTAAGGCTGAGCTTAATGTGAATGACACTAGTCTTAAGTTTGACTGATACATTGTGTTTGGCAAAAAATGTGCGAGACCTAGAAGCATGGCATGAATAGGTTGTGGCATGCTGGAAGAAACAGAGCATCTTATAAGAGTTTATCTGCTCGGACTTTTCTAAGAACTTCCCTCTGTATTCTCAGGTTGTGTTCTTGTCCTGCTTACCCCATCCGTACTTGTATGAGATGTGCATCTCGGATGCAAATATTAGGCTTTCATTTTCTGTGGTATTGGAAGATTCATGGTAGCCATGTGACAGACTCTTCTTGTCATAGCTTTTAATGTTTTTTTTTCAATGGTAGCAATTCCTTAATCTCACTGCATACCTTACTTAAGTTCTGATGGCTTCTGGAGGAAGGCATTGAACAGAATTTGTCCCACATTGATCTGAAGTAAGCTGGCTGTGCAGTAGTAGAAATTTTAACCTCCTACACCCTTCCTTTCCTTTGGGTGTTTTTCTTTATTTTTTTATGAGCCTCTCGCTGGCCAGTAGATACTGTCTTTCAGGTCCTCTGTTCTTTTTCGTTTGCCCTTCTCTCCTTTTGTGACTATTTATCACCTTGCTTTCATTAACTTTCTCGTCCTTTTTACTCTGTCTGCCCTATTACACTTCTGCTTGTCTCTGTCCTTTCACCTGCACTTGATTCTCTGTTTCCACCTATATGGTTCTTGGGTTTTGGCCGAATGTTTTAATGCAAGAACATATAACACTGGGTATTTCAAGTGTATGAGTAAAAAGCTAACTTCAGAGCAAAAAAACTATGAAACAGCAGTTCTGCTTTGGTTTTGCCATTTTTGTTCCTTGATAATGTCTTTCTGTTTCTAATTTGATCAGTTGCAATTGGAAGATGATCAGGGAGTGAATTTGGGACTTGAGAGCAGTTTAACGCTTCGCCGTCTTCTAGTCTGGACGTATGATCCTAAAATAAGGTTAAAGACCCTTGCAGCACTTGTTGATCACTGTCAAGGTCTGTTTAACATTCATTTAACATCTCTGGAGAAGTTATGTAATTTTGAGTGGTTGTGCATGCAAAAAGTGGATCTCAGTAATATTACTGTTATGTTTTAGAAATTTATGAGTAGCTAATCCACAGGATTCTCTCTCTCTTAGTTTAAACAAAAATGTGATGAATTTTTATGTTTTATGTCGATTGGAAAAAGTGGGCTTTTCTTTTTTCAAGACATTAATGAAAATTTTTATTGCTACAGCCTGCGCTGCAGGGAACTTTTAAGCTGTGCAGCATAACAACAAAACAAGTACTAGATCTTTTTTTTTTTTTGATGGTCTCTTACTTTTCAATTGCAAGAAGACGGGTGATACTGCCTAAAACAACTATGCAGAGAACTATAACCAAGAAGCAGGAAAGGTGTGTTTGTATGCACACAGAACATCTGAAAGAGAGTCAAGTACAGGAGAGAAGGAAAACATGCTGAAACTTCTTTAATGCTTTTCTGGTGGGGGCAGTGAGGAAGAAAAGAAGCATAGTCAACATCATCATGTGTGTGTGATCTGATGTCTTGAAATTTGCATTCCTCCAAGTTACCGTAAAGTAGACAGAATATAGTGTCAGCGAACTGTGCTTAATACTTCAGTAAGATTAATGTTTCATGCCTTAAAACCTAGGAATTCACTGTCAACATTTAAAAAAAAAAAAAAAGAAAGTGCTTTTGCTACGTTTTAGAATTGCTGTTCAGCAAGTTCCGAGTGACATATGAATAGCTAAAATCAATGGCTGCTGAATTTAAGTGTGGTGTATATATCTTTCTTTCATACGTTTTGCTTCCTCTCCCCTATGATCTTGCAGGGAGAAAAGGGGGTGAACTAGCCTCAGCAGTTCACGCCTATACTAAAACAGGAGATCCCTACATGAGATCTCTGGTTCAACACATTCTTGGCCTAGTATCCCATCCTGTACTGAACTTCCTTTATCGCTGGATTTATGATGGAGAGTTGGAGGATACGTACCATGAGGTAATGTATGTCATACAATAAATATTTTATCTGGTTTTTTTGCTTTGTGGGAGTATAATCTGTGGGCAGCTTAGAGGAGAATTTGAAAAGTAGACTGTGATAGAAATGCACAATATGTAAGTAATGTGTACAGTAACAACATGAAATGTGACTCTTCATGGATTCAGTCAGCGTGATGTCCGGAGGTTGCAACGATGCACTACGTTGTTTGCAATGAATCCTGGGTCTGTTTAGTAGAGGCAGAATGGTGGACTAACAATAGATTCTTGCTTCTGAAGAGAGACAGTCATCTCTATCTTTTCTTGCTTAGTGTAACAATAGTAATGTATGCAGGGTTCTTTGCAACTGTTTATTCCAAATACAAGGCTTGCATTCTAAAATTCAGAATATTCCACTCTACAGACTACCTACTGTTATCCTCAGCTTCATAAATAACTTGAGTTTGTCAGATTGGGTAGAAGAGGTTTATGGTTCCAGAGTTCCTCTAGAAACTCTACAGAGTTATTTGTTCTGACTTCTGTAACAGCAAATTCTAGTAACTGTCACTTTTTTAGAAATGTTTTTATGCTTTTTTTTAAGTTCTCCTAACTCTTTTTCTTGTTTCAAATCAGTATGCGATTGTTAAAGTGACTTTTTTTTTTTTTTTGGTTTCCAGAAACAAAGAATCATTTTTTAAAATTAATTGAGCACTTCTGAGACAATCTGAGTAACTTTACTTGAGTGTGAAATATGCTGTCTGTTTTGTGAAACTGTCCACCTGGGTAAAAATTTAAATGAATACAAATATCACCCACAGCTGATCTTTAAGGTCAGCATTAGGAGACTTGTGTGAGATGTCTGTGAATCTTTATGGCTAGAAGTGTAAAATAAACTTTCTTTTTTTCCAACTACACCTCAGACATGTGAGGTGGTGTCTCTTTTGTTTTTTCTATCATTCATTAGCTTTCAGCTCTTTTGTTTAAAACTTCACATGTGCCCTGTAAGAGCGTTCTTAGTACTGAAAATCACTGTTGGATGTGATATACTGAAAGCTACAATTTTCATGCCATAGACACAGTTTTTGAACAAAGTTGACCATTCTTCGTGGAAATGGTATTTGGAGGCAGTGAAAAAAGTTCTTGTCCAAAAAATTGTTATCTTATATGACAGTATGAGGACAGAATCTATCCACATGTTATTTTAACAAAACTGATTATGTGGTTTAGTTTCTTAGGAATAAAAGTATTCTCTTGCGTGGAGTTGAGAGACATTAGCATTTGATCACTAGATCAATTGCAGGATTTCTTGGTTTTGGGTTGTGTGGTGTTTGGTTTTTTTTTTCCCCTGCAATTCTACATCTGTTAAAATAGGATAGCTAATGCACAGAGCAAATTAAATTACGTGATCTGTTCTTTAACTTTTTTCATCGGAGTTCATCTTGGTCAACATACAAATTACATATCAATTGCCAGGACAACTCTGCACGTTAGCTATGAAAAAAAAAATTACTTTTTAAGTTAAAAGAACAACTCAGAATATTTTTACAGTTTTCTGAATACAGAAATTAAACACTAGAGGAGAAAGTTTACATTCATCTTTTGGTTTTAATATTTATTTCCATCTACAGTTTTTTGTAGCTTCGGATCCTACAGTTAAGACTGATCGGTTGTGGCATGACAAATACACTTTGAGGAAATCAATGATCCCTTCTTTTATTACAATGGAGCAATCAAAAAAGGTATGAATTCAACAGTTAATCTGATGATTTGTTGGCCCTGTACTGCTGTTTAGATTTCCATTAAGGAACTAGAGACCAAATTAAACAATAAAACATCTTAAAACTAGCTACATTAATAAAATTCTTTGAGGAAGCCTATCAGATTGTTTCTCCTTACCATTTTCTTACTGATAAACTTTGTTTAGGGAGATGTCAAGGGAGGAAACAAAGTTTGTGTTTAAGACCTTTTTATGTTAGTATTGAAGTTCCGGATTGCTGTGGTTGTAATTATGAAGCTAGGAGCACAGAAAAATGACAAAATATCCTGTTGTCCTGGTTGTTGTGGGTGGCTTTGCTTTATTTTTGCCTTTTTTCTTGTATGCAAATCAATCCTTTTGTGTTCAGGTCCTCCTAATAGGAAAATCCATAAACTTCTTGCATCAAGTTTGTCACGATCAAACACCATCCACGAAGATGATTGCTGTGGCAAAGTCTGCAGAGTCTTCAAAAGATGGTAGAGTATCTGTGTTAGTCAACTTCTTGCCTTTGAGCTGAACTCTGTAAAATATGTGGTTTAGACTGTAAACTGACATTTTGGATAGTGGGGTGGAAAGAAATACAAAAGTCCTATCTGCCCCATAATATTGGTGTTTTAAAAACATTTAAAAAAGACACATGAAGATGCACATGTGTAATTTTTCTTTTCTTAATTTGATAGGTTTGCTGGATGGTTGCTAATGTACTGGATTTCTGAATGAAATCAGAATGATCAACCTGCTTTCACCTGACTTTCTTTGGGAAGGATAGGTTGGGCAAAGGGATATTCTTGAATGCTTCAGTAAAAATTTAATGCTTGCAACTTCTCATCAAATATACTTCATCATACCAGTCCATAATAATACTGAATTAATTCTGTGATTAAAAAAAAAAAAAAAGATAAGCCATTAGTTGTAAATAAGAAAACGAGCAGTAAAAACAGGCAGGACAGAAGCTTTTCTGTAAATGCACTAATGTGTCAAAACAAAATTGGTGTGTGGAAGGTTAGTAAAATTGCTTTCAAAGTTTACTTAAAACTGGGGTTGCCAGCTGTTGAACATTAAACTAATGCTTGACTATCAGAATTGCTTTAGATTCTTTCTTTATATTTATAAGAGATTTCAGTTTTAATGAATGAGAGCTTGTATACCGTTTGTGTTTATTCTTTGGTGGTGTATTCTTTGCAATTAAGTTGGCCTTGTTATGATGAAAGGCAACAAATAGTAAACATCTAAAACCAGGAGTCTTTATGTGTAAATATTTAGCAAAGAAAGTAAGGTAATGCTTAGGATGCTGATCTGGGAGAAAGGACAACTTGCTTTGTTCTGGTAAAGGTGATACTTCAACTTATTTGTATAACTCATTTATTATACCAAATAGAGTCTAATTGTAAAGATGTAGATCACTGGGATAATTTCTCTGATTCTATGTACATAGTTTTTAGAAGTACAATGATGTCCTGCTATCATATCCAGCTTTTGCTAAGAGAAGAATTGTCTAAACATTTGGTTTTCTGTCAAGTTCTTAACTTAGTTTTCTAAGAACCTCCTTCTTTGCACTTTTTGACATCTTGTACAATATCCTTTCTGCTATTCCTGTTCTCAGATAAGACTTTATTATATGCAACTTTGAAGCTTAATTTTGTGGGATTATCTTTTCTTTTCTTTCTTTTTTTCCCTCCAGATTAACCTTGCATTAGTTTTTATATTAACTCTTCACAACATGGACTTTTAGCATGAGTACTTCCATGAAAGGTGTTCTGATAATAAAATCCTATTCACGTCTGCAAGCATATTTCATCTAATAATGTGATTTTTGTACCATGTCGGTTGCTTGCTTAGTCAAAGATGCGCTTAAAGTGCAGAGAGGGGTCAGGGTTAAGTGAATAAGGGCTGTAAATGCATTTGAACCATCATCTGGCCAGCTACTCCTGAAAAAGGTGAAAACATCCTTTGGCTACACTACTTTCGCCACTTTACACAGTATTTATGCCCATGCTTTTCCAATATTTTTTTTTAATTTGCACTTGTGTTTCTCTCTCCTGGATTGAATGGAAGATCTGAACAAATACAGGTTCCCCATTACGTAGGGCATAAGAGCTTCAAAGGAAGTACATTATCTTAAGTGCTGAGAATACCGTTTTCAGACAGAAGCGTAGTTTTAGAAATGGATGTTATCCACTATGTCTGCACTGTGCTGAAGGCATGCTGAGCTTCTGGTCTGTAGCATAAATACCTCATAGTATTGCACGGAACTGCGTTTGTATTTACGGCATTCTACCCATTCAATCCGGAGGGAACATTCTGTGTCAATGATTTTGGAAATGCATCCTGTCCTCCTTGTTTTTGCCATCTGACAGTATCTGACAGAGTTCCTTCAGATAATTACGTACAATAACATGATGGAAAGCTAGAATGCCAGCCTGAATTCTTGATGCTTTTTTCTCATTGTAAATCTGAGAGTTTCATTGGTTTGGCTGTATTTTTTATTTCTTTAATTTGGTTTGGAACCTTAACTCTCATGTTTCCCCAGTTTCCTTTTGATGCTGAAGTAATCAAGACGTAAAAAACTGTCTGAACATGTATTAAAACAGGAAGTCAGAGATGCAGAACAGTGTAGAAGTTGGTCATCTTGCCTGACAGGGGACTGTAGCAGACATTTGGGGAAGAAAGACAGTAAAGAAGGCAGATAAAGTGATCCCAGCTCCACCCTCTAGCTGTCCGCAGTTTGGGAACTTCTGACCCAGGAATTACGTGAGACCGCTACGAATTACATGAGACCACTACGTTCAGTAGCAACTCATGGACCTGTCTGTCAGTGCTTTTTGCCTGATCCTTTCTTGACCCATTTCTGGTTTTCACAGTGTCCTGAGGTGATTTTGCACAGCTTTAAAAACTTGTGCTTAGACCTCTTGTTTGTTGATGTAAGCAACGTTTTTAAGTAGTTTTGAACGTCAAACGGGGATGGTGCATTGCCTATGCTGGAGTGCATGTATGCAGAGATGGTGTGTTAGCGCTACACTTGTACCCTTGAATTTTCCTTTCTCAAGGCAAGGTGTGGCACTAAGGAGAAGGGAAAGGCTTTTTTTCTGTTTGGGATAGCAAGAAGTTGAGACCGGTCCATGTTTCCTCAGGCCTTGCATGTGCGAGCATGTGTACCTCCTTGCACATGCTCACCGCTACTTGAGTGGAGGCAGGACCAGCATGTGTGACTTGGTAGGCTTGCCAGAGGCAAACTAGGCTATTGCCTGCTGCTTTTGCCTGTGCCTTCAGCCAGTCCTAGGCCAAACTTCTGTGGCCAGTCACTGAGGGTATTAGCTCATAACTCATTTTGGGGTTGGCTTGTTCCCTCTTTTGCTTTGCCCATTAGGCTCACAGCATCTTGTGGAAAGACACTCATAGGAACGGATCATTGAGGTGGTGTAACTTACTGTGTTCTGTCTATGAAACTCCTCTTTTAGCTTCCCCTTCCCCCCGTTCTGGAAGTTCTTCCTTCTTCCTCTAAAGCCAGCAGTGAAGCCATGTGGCAGATCAGATGGCTGGTACCACTATGCACACAAGCATCCACACTTCAACCCATCTTTTGAAGGTAGCAGTTAAGAGGACAGGATATGCTGACGAGGAAAGACTGCATGAAAGTCAGAATTGATTGGACATTCTCACTGCCCTGTTGCCCTGTACCAGTGAGACAAATGCATTTGCGTGAACTGATGTTTTTCCCTTTTTTCCATCAGTGGGAACACTGCTGCGTGCTTCTTCACCTGAACAATGCAAGAATTGCTTTGTCAGGTCACACCAGATCTCTGCTTTGACCAGAATGAGCAGAGACCTTGGTGAACTGTCTCTCCTGGTTTGCTGTCAGTGACTGGAAAGGACACTTTGAGAATTCCTTACTACAGGCTGTCACTTGACTAAGTAGTATTCTTCTAGCGTAGAGATTTTGAGCACAGCAATGTATTATTATACCAGTGTCATCTCTTAGACACCTCTGCATATGCCTGCACTTGTTGTCTTAAAGAGAGCTTCCCAGGTTGCTGAATGAGAGTTTGGAAACCTTGGGGAATGTTGTTGAACCAGACACTGAGATTTCCCTCATTAAAGGGCAACTTCTTCATTAGAACAACTGTTTATTTCTTCAACTTAAAAGCATTTTATTAATTGAGGCTGAATCTCATCAGAACAACGTGAAACTTGGTTTTAATTTTTCCTGTCTGCAGCACAGGTTGAAACTAATTCTGGAGCAGGCACTACATTGTCTTACACTAATTTGGTACCTGGATCTTCATTTTTTTACTTTTAAAGCAATAGTTGTGTAATTAAAAATTGCTGAAAGTGGGAGTATATCCTTTAATACTGAGGAAGGTCTGAATCTTACAATAGGTAGCAGTCCAGTATTTGGAGTTTTGCTCTACGTTGCCTGAAGAGGCCACAGTTCTTGCTATCTTGTAACAGCCTTACTGCAGTCTCTTTCTTAATAAGCTTGTAGTTGTAGAAAAGAGTGAAATATGCTTCCTACTAAAGGGTGGTGTCCTACTTTTTGCCCCCAAATTGCCATGCATTAAAGGTGGAGAAGAAAACATCAGGTTGCTGCCTGTCCCCCAGATAATGCACGCATATTCCCTCCTCTCTCATTCTTACTTATATGTGGAAACTCTTTTCTCTTGAAGGTTCTGATGATTTCTTTTTTTTTTTTTTTTTTTTTTTTTTGCACCACTTAAAGAAGTGACTTCTGATTTAGATCCCCCCCAACAAAGCTCTTCCCGAACTCTGAGCTTTTAGATCTCCTTCAAATTATTTGATTCTGTAAACTGCAGTACTTCAGCAAGCAAAAAAAAATTAATACTGCTTTCTGTGTATAAGTGATGAAATAAAACAAGCTCTTGTTGGAAAGTACAAGCTGGGCATAGATTAAAAGTAATACTGTTGAAGTATGGGCTGATTTAGACTTGCTTTCACTTTGGCTATGCCAAATGTGTAATATAGTGGACCAGAATAAATAGCAATTTCTCTGCTTGTCTATTTCAATTCTAAAGCTTGTTGGGCTCAGTCTTGGAAAAACACTTACTTAATTTTAACTTTTTTCTCTTTTTTCTTTTTTTTTTTAGCTGCTGATTTGTTCACAGATCTGGAAAATGCATTTCAAGAGAAAATTGATGCAGCTTATTTTGAGACCAGCAAATACCTGCTGGATGTTCTCAACAAAAAGTACAATTTACTAGAACACATGCAGGCTATGAGGCGCTACTTACTACTTGGTCAAGGAGACTTTATCAGGCATTTAATGGACTTGCTCAAGTAAGAGAGTAGTAAGGGTAATTATTTTGAATTTCTGATGCTTGCAGATGTGCATGATCAGCACAGAAACAGTTGTGCTTTTGGAAGAGGACCCTTTAAGTATCTTATTACTCAAAGGTTTAATTGAACAACTTTTAAATTCTATTTTGAGTTTAATTTCTTTGACCCTGAGGCTTAAACTTTGTTCTTCCTTTTTGGTAGGAAGCACGTCCAGTACCATTTCACAATGTCTTGAAACATGGCATTAATAAAGATAGTTTTACACTGGACCCTGTGACAACCTTGAGGATGTTAGCACTTCCCTTGTTCCTGTCAGCAAGTTTAACCAGAGGAGTTCTGCTGCTCTTGATACCACGAGTTAACATTACTGTGAATGTTAGGCTTCTATATTTTAGAGGTGTCTTGTCCAAAACATTGCGTCAAAACCCCTCAATGCATTTTTAAAAATTAAATTGATGCCTCACCAGCCTCTGTTTTAAGCACTCAGGTGCACCCACGAGTATCAGTTTCAGTGCTTAAAATGTATTTGCAAGCTCACTGCTTTTACATGCTCGTGCTACTGATGAATCTTAGTCTACCAAAAAATGTCCTTTACAAAGCTTTCCTTTGGTATAAAGTCAGGTCTTGTAATAGAGCTTCCATTAAGTTGATTGTAAATCAAAATCAATGTTGTATGGTGACAATTTATATATGACCATGTTTTTTAAAGTGAAAATTAGTGTGAAACGGAACAACATTGGTTTGTGGAGTCAGTACTACATTTGAGGCAGAAGTCGTGAGGGGCTTTCCAGTACTGATCATGTGGGAGAGTAGTGCAAGGTGCTTTTTACTTGCATGTTGCAACTCCTTGGAAAGTTTAAATTACATAGAGGGTATGGGTTTCTGTGCTTTTGCCAGCACTTCTAAGCCCATGAGATGGCTATCAGTAAGTCTCTCAAAACTGAAAATAAATTAGTGGTTTCATGTGTTAATGATGTAATCTGCCTCATTTTAGATATGAATGCAACTCAAATTACAGAATAGTTATGCTAGCACTCCTGGTAATTTCAAATTACTGGCATTAAGTGAGGATAAAGTTACTCCTCGTGCTGATATTCAGCTATATAGCTGCCCATGAAGACAGTTTGAAAGATTTTGCTCGTTGATTTTCTTTGTGTTTAAAACTGAAAGAGTAATATAAGAGCTTTTGAAAGTCTGTCAGAAAAGTGTTTCACTGTGTGCTGCAGTTACCACTGAATTGCTGCTGCAGAATATCTCAGTAATATGCCATCACTGTTTGTTTCACAACCACCAGGCCAGAGCTTGCACGACCAGCTACAACTTTATATCAGCATAATCTAACTGGAATCCTTGAAACAGCGGTGAGGGCAACTAATGCCCAGTTTGATAATCCTGAGATTCTCAAACGATTGGATGTTCGACTTCTGGAGGTCTGTTGCATCATGGTGACTCTGTCCTGAAACATACCTTTTTTCGTGTGTATATACATGCAGACATCTATATGAAACAAAATTTTCATATGTGTATGTAGTAAATACATTACCCCCCACCTTTCCATTGAAGTCGTGTTGCATCATGGTGACTCCCCATTACCCCCCACCTTTCCATTGAAGTCTACTTTGAATTCTTTAAACCTTATTTAATAAGTCTTCTTTTCCCATTTCCTGCCTATTGTCTATTTGTATTTCAAGCTCTGGGTTTACAGCCATTTCATTGACAATACGAAGTGGAGTATTTGGGATCTAACAGTAATTGATGCTGGTGGCCCTGATCTGAGATTCTGCAAACAGCTGCTACTGCTGTTGCTCTTAAAAGAATCTGGGGGGGGTCTCTTTGTCGCTAGTAGTTACAAAGAGTGAAGCAATGAAAGTCCGTTTCATGAAGGAGACCTCTGGTAAGAAACTTGAGTTAAGGAGAAAGCTCCAGTCCCAGAGGTGGGAGTTAAGTGGTGTACTGTAGTATCTGAAATAAGTCTGTACCTTAGGCTGAGTCCTGCCTAAGAAGTTTTTCCTTCCCTTCGTTTTCTTTACTAGCTTCAATGGAAAAAAAAGGATATTACAAACATCAACATTTGGGTGAGATGAATCCCACCACTGTGTCGAACTTCGCTTCATTTTTGCTTAATCTGCTTTTGACAAGGAACTCCTGTGTCCCGTATGGATGTGGACACTGGATTTTTCATAGGCTGTGGAGAATGGAAGAGCAAGCAAGAGTTGCTCTTCAGCACTGGTATGCTCTGGTTATACACTGAAAGTAACCTATCTTTTTGATACAGGTATCTCCTGGGGACACTGGATGGGATGTCTTCAGCTTAGACTATCATGTTGATGGGCCAATAGCAACGGTAATGTCATATACTGCCAGCTGTGAACATCTCAGATACTGAATTGAATTGCTAAATATTTTTTTTTATTGAATAACCCTTTTTTTTATTGTGGAGTGTAAGATCAGAGAGACTTCTTTTGGCATCTAGGATGCGCCCACTGCATAAACAGTTGAGCTAAAATCTCAGTTCTTATAAATTAACTGTGAGTGCTGAAAAGCTACATTTAAAACAGTCATTACTGAAAATCAGTAATTCATTTGTTCCAGCAGAGGTTTTAGCAAGTACTTAATAAATGGAGTGCTTGTCTTCTTCCATTATTACTAGTCTGTAGCTGCTAATTTGGGATAATTTGCAAGGAGCTGAAGAATGCATTTGAGGAGAACCTATTTGTACTGTCTAAATTGAAATTTGATAGGCAGTGTTCATTAGAACTACTGAGAAAATAGCTGCACTATTGATCAGAATGCATTTAGACTCTATAAAGAACTTGTAAAGAACTTCTTTTAAAGAGGACATCAAAACGTGAGTCTGACCAGCAGAAGGAATCTTCACATACGTATGTAGTTTGAAAAGAGTGAAACGTTTAGGCTTTGTCATGTTCACCCCTTCTTACACTTCCTGCAGTGCCCTGTGTTACCTACTTGAATGTTAGGTAACTCAGTTCAGCCCTTGGGGGAGGATCTTTCCAAAAGCTCTGGGGTTTGTTTTGACAATATTTACCAATAAACTGCGTGGGTCAGATAAGATGGACTATGAAGAGTTTCTTGGTCCTTCAGAACACATGGTATGTCTGTTAAATTTGTGCTGATATTTTGTTTGTCTTGTAGGTATTTACACGTGAGTGCATGAGCCACTATCTAAGAGTATTTAATTTCCTTTGGAGAGCGAAGCGAATGGAGTATATTCTTACTGATATATGGAAAGGGCACATGTGCAATGCAAAGCTGCTGAAAAGTATACCAGGTGAGAGAGGCCCAAATGAATGACATACTTGTAAGCTGGATTTAGATCACTGCATCTTACTTTAAACTGGATTAAGGAGTGGGGGGGAGGGGAGAGCCTGTTGGAACAGATGAATTTTATATTTTGTTGCTCCTCTTGACTGACTGTTTAATGGTAGATGATGATGAAGATAAAATAGCATCATTGGAAATGAAAGTTTTCTGCTTGTTTTACTTAATCCTTGGTTGTGAGTTTTTGTAGCAGTAAGCGAACGAAACATCCTTTGTCTCTGGGGGAGACCATTATTCTTCCGTCTCCTTTTATGCATCTTCGTTGATGCCTTCCTGTCTGTACCTTGTGTCTCCCTCTTTCTTGTCCTGGAAGTAGTAAGTCTCGCACATGCACACTTCTGAATTTGCTAGTTTTACCTTCACTCAATCCCTGTGCTTTTGTTTAGCTAAGAACAGAAGAAGCTAAGATAAGAAAATGTTTGAGAAGGAATAGGAAAGCTCTTAAGTGTAGTGGCCCTGGTGTATGTTTAATGAACTGTGACTTTTTGATCCTACTTCACAGCTGAGAATATAGTCATATTTGTGAGCGTCTGTACCGGCTCAATCTTCACTTTTTTTCCTATCTAAATTTCTCTCAGTAAAAAATAGCTATGGAGGTTTACGTTTCTTTGTGGCATAGTAATATTTACAAAGATACATTTATGTTTTTATAATTAGGAACTGTTTGGTGGGTGAGAGTGGATACTTTGGCCTCAAAGGTTGCTGGGAAACAAGCTCTTGTAAAGTCTGCTTCAGTGCACAAGGCTGATCTCTGGAACTGTACAGGATGACTAGGTTTCCTTTCTGTTTCTGTGAGATAGGATTTAGTTTACTGTCATTCCCCTGTCCCAAATAAGTGCTTGCTTCACTCAACGCCAATGGTCTATTGGATTCTTGCTTTCTGTTCCCTTTGAGACTGAGGTGCAGTTAACAGGTTTTATTCTCATCGCCTCAGGGTCTTCAGGCTGGAGCTGTCTCCCTTTGCTAGGGCTTTGTTTGTTCTTTTGTTCTCAGAAGGAAGTTTGGGTTTTCTTCCTTCCTACCCCTGCCCTTCTCCCCATCGCTCTTTGGGAGGCCCTTCTTATGCTTTGCTGTGGAGCAGTCTTCCGAAAGTAAAAGCTCAGTTGCTTGTTGCCTTTAGGTTTGGCTATGTTTTAAGTAACACAGACATTTAAAGTGCTGGCCAAGCTCTTATAGCTGTTGTTGGCAGAAGGAGAGGAGTGTTGTATTTCTCAGTTTGTGCTTCTGACAAAGGAGAGTATGTTTACAAAGACCTGTACTGCCTTCTGCCTGGAGGGACGGGAGTCTTTCTTGCTCACTGGCATGTCTAAGTTGGAAGCTGTGAGTAGAATTTTTTTCTGAAATACATGGAGAGTCCACCCCAGCACTGATTTATAAAGAAATAGTAGAACTTGCTTTTATTTGCTCTCTCTCCCTTCAAAACAGTACCTTGCCCTTCCAGTCACAGAACGCCAAATGGAAGACAGTAACTGATAGGAGTATGCAGCTGCAGGATCTTTTTTTGTTTTTGAACCACAAAGAGACAGCACTGACTTTCAAGGATAGCTTTATTCACAATTCCCAAAAAGTCTTAACAGCCAGGAATTTTAATGCTTTGAAGGAGTACTTCTAGACAGTAGTGTCAGCCTTGCTCTTTTCCCATCAGTAATTTGAAGAAGAAACACAGATGTATCCAACTCACCAATGCTGAGGAATTTGTTGTTTAGCCAACCCTGGAGTTTTTTTCGTTGACCCTATTTAAAGTAGATGCAACATAATGTGTTAGGGATAGTCTTCCTGTAAAGGCATAAAAAATTAAGAACACAGTAGCTTGTGATATCATTCAGATCATTGGGTAGTTCTGTAACACCCCATGATACAAAAATGTAGAGTTCTTCTGTAGTAGTCTCATAGCTTGTCTGCAGTGGCAAATTATTTTGGCAGCTTTTTACTTCCTCTGTCTGGATATCACATAGCCTGATTCCACAAGGCTAAGTATCTTCGCTCCAGAGAATTTTTGCAGTTGATGGTAATTTTGGTAATACCCTTCTGCAACAGATATACCTTGTCTTACAGGTGAGCAGCTGAGGCCACTAGTGACTTACCTGTGGGTCTCTGGTGGATCGGGGAATTGAGCCTGGACCCCCTGAGCCACAAATTCCCTACCTCTGTCACAACCACTCTCTCTTTTCGTCTTAGTGTAGCTGAGTAATGCAAAATATGCTGTCGGTGGTTTGAAGTTTAATGGTACGAGATGAGAGGCCCCAGAAGCGACTGTAAATCTGTGGCCTCAGATTTTCAACCAAAAGAACGCATAGGACATTTACTGTATTTTGGTCTCTTGGGACTGAGAGGGTCTTTTTCAGCTGTGATACTCAGCAAGTTTCCAGCACTGTCTGAACACGCAGTCTTTGGCTCACATTTTCTACGAGTTAATTGTGCAATGTTCTTTGCTCATCTGTTGCCAGCCAGTATTGCTGCTACCATCCAAGACTAGTGTCTGTTTTATGAAGTATTCAATTTTGTAGAAGTAGTTTACCAAGCTGGTTTGATGGCTCTGCCTGTCCTTGTGGTCTTTAACATGCCATCTCTTTGGATTTTTTACAGAGCTTTCTGGGGTGCTGCATCAGTGTCACGTTCTGGCATCAGAAATGGTCCATTTCATTCATCAAATGCAGTATTACATTACATTTGAGGTATACTCTATCCACCCAATTAGCTGTTTAAAAATGAAGTACTTTTAATGTTCTGTATGTGTTGTGTGTCTTAAATTTCAAAGAGCTTGTCATCTAGCAAATCAAAACAGCCCAATCCTGAATCATTGCTCCAGGTGCTTGAATGTTCGTGGGATGAACTCTGGAACAAGGTCCAACAAGCACAGGACTTGGATCACATCATTGCAGCTCATGAAGTTTTTCTAGACACAATCATAGCTCGATGCTTGCTGGATAGTGATTCCAGGGTAAGTCTTCTCTTTTGCGTTAAATTGTAGCTTTGTGATCTTGGCTTATGTGTTAAGAACATCTTTGCTTATGTTGTAGGAGCAAGGGGAAAAGTCATTTTTTTCTTCCTCTGATATAAGATCTTATTGTGGTAGGGTCTATACATACTCCCCACACACAGTGACAGATGCTGATTATAAAACTTGTTACGATGTGGGCCAGTTGCTTTTAGTGCTAAGAAGTTGTGTGATCGTGCAACAACTGACTTAGGGCTTTGCAAAACAGTCTCTCTAGCTGTGTGTAAAAACATTTAATTTACTCATGTTCTGAAGAATGGTAGTAACTTAAAACTCTTTTGCTGTACAACGCTTTCATTGTTTTGTTGCTTAACTGTCTCACAGGTACTTCTCAACCAGCTTCGAGCTGTTTTTGATCAGATCATTGAGCTCCAGAATGCCCAAGATGCAATGTACAGAGCTGCTTTGGAGGAGCTGCAGCTGAGGTTGCAATTTGAAGAGAGGAAAAAACAGCGTGAGCTTGAGGTACAGTAGGGATAATGTTAGAACATGAAAATGCAGATATACTTGTTTTTTGCTATATGGAGGATTTTAGATATTGTTAGACGTACAGCAAAAATGAAAACTGCATTTGGGACAAATATAAAAGTCATCAGCAGTAGCTAGTGAATTCAAACAAACTTGCTGAATGGTGGTTTTCATTTGTCTTGTCCAAAACCTCTAGGTGAATAGATTCTGCAGTGGGTTTTGGAGGATGAGAAATTTAGGGCTGTTCTAGGTGAAGGAAATTGAAAGCTTTTAATATTCTAAACCCTGTTGCAAAACATGCCACAACTACCTCCCTACTGTCAATCTGAGAGACTTACAGTACTGGTGTGAGACTCACCTGTTTTGCTAACCCCACATTTCTTTCATGTGCTGTACAACCACCAAAGGGACTGATAGTTTCAATATCGGAGGCTCCGTGTTTGGCTTTCTATGGCAATGGTTGGTTTGTATAAACATGGTGGTCTAGCCAGGCAGAAGGCAGCCCAATTAGCAACTTTTATCGCTTGACCTCTTGACACTTGACCTCTTAACTCATTTGGTCTCTGTGCAGGGCAAGTGGGGTGTAACTGCATCAGAAGATGAAGAAGAGAGCAAGAGGATGAAAGAATTTCAAGATTCAATACCCAAAATGTGCTCACAGCTGCGAATACTCACACACTTCTACCAGGTACCCCTTAGATTATATTTTTTAATATGGATGCTGAGCTTTGATATGTAGAAATAAATTTCAGATATGGAGTGGGTGTAACTTCTGTATTTGTGTGCAGTTTGCGAATCTAGGTCTTCTTTTTTGCTTCTCTACTTAGAAGTCTATATTCACTGTTCTTCAGTAAACAGCAGGTTTTGTGATCATCTATGTTCCCCTGACAAAAAGGAATAGTCTTTTTATGTAAGTCTTCTTTTTTTCTCCAGTAGCGGAAGTAATAGCTATCTTCTGGTGTAATCTGAAAAAAAAAAAAAAATTGAATTCCTTCTGCATTCCATTTTTTCTCACCATCCTTGCAAGTCATTGCTATTAAAGACTGCAGAAAGGGCCTAACGCTTGATTTTAAGCGCACTGAGATGGGAAATGGGTAAGCTGTTTGCGGGAACATGCACAGACCATCTTCTTTGATACTGTCTTTGTCTTGATTTGTTATATCTGATTCTAACGCTTCTATTACCTAGGAAAATCAGCTGTTAGATTTCAGGAAAAGCATTCCAGAAAGCAATGAAAGGGGAGGACCCAGCACTATGTGCCAAAGCAGCCTTTCGGGGTTAGACCCCAGCTCAACTGAAAAAACCAAAACCCTACCCCAACTCATCTCTTTACTTTGGCACATGAGATACTCTTGATGTCATGTAGTGTGCCTTTTAACTTCTCTTATTTATCACCTTTGGCATGCCTGAAGTTAGGATTTTTTTAGTGTTGTTGATACTGAGTTTGACTTAAAGTTGTAGGGCCTGGTTTCTTCTATCTTGCTGCTGATATTTCTTGTATCTTTCTTTGTTCTTTTAATATTCATAAATACACATTTAGACAAATATTAAACATGTTAGCATGCATCGTTTCCCTAGGTAAATGAATGAGGCTGAGGTGGTTTTGCTGTGTTGTTACCAGCATTTACCTTGTAAGAGTACAATTTGTTCTTTATAGCAGTTATAGTTGTGACTTAGCACCTGTACAGCATGTGCAGAGAACTTCCCAGTCCTTCCCTCTGGTGGTTTCCATCAGATCCATTTCTGTATTGCCTGTAGCTTTGCCAAGCTATAGCTACCCTAGACGAAGTGCTGCATTGTCAAAAGAGTTCAGTTCATGTGGAAGTTTGAATGAAAACAGAATAGGGCACCCAGGTTATAAAATACTGGTGGCTCTTGTTGCAAGCTCTGATGTGACTTCAAATCCAGGAGGAATTTGCTTCTGGGTCCAAATATTGCAGTTCTCCCTCCCAGAGAAAAATAGAGCCAAATTCTTTAAGAAGCGTAGACTGTAAAGAGATTGTAGTTTGTGTGGATTGCTGCTGGTTGGCAATGGAGCTTTTGCTCCATTGCTTGGCCTGTATTCATGCTGAGGTCTACTATGGATTTTCCATGCAGGACTTCCCTGGCCATCCTTGGAAGTTTTGGGGTGCTCTAGTTATGGGCATATCAATGTTAGCATTTAGTGGAGATCAGGAATGAGCTCTTCAAGTGAGTCATCGCATCCTCCCAAAGTCCTCTCCTTTCCTGCATGCTGCTGAGCTCCTGCAGTCCCTTGGATAGAGACGAATGGGAGGATGGGCTGTGGAAGCGTTCCTCCCGCATGCCGAGTGCAAGTCCCACGTAAAAACCGCTCCAAATGCTTAGAGTCTAGCTATTGGGTTGGTAGCACGAACTGCCCTACTGGGCAGATGCCCTGCTGTTCTGGGTGCTGCTTGCTGCTGTATAACCTACATGAAAAAATGCATTTCTGAAGCAAGCAGTGGTCTAACGCTGGCCTGGCATGCATCGTAGATGCAACGTGGAAACAAGGTGAGGTCTCCTGTTGGCATGGGTTGGGTTCTGAATGGTCTCCCAGGTATGGTGGGGCTGCCTTGGGAGGGCCGTAGCAGCGGCAGCAGCTCCCCTGCAGCCTGGGAGCCTTCAGACAGCTGGAGGGTGCCAGCAGGGCAAGGGGGGGGGACCGAGCTGTTCACACTAGAGACTCTGAAGTTCATGGCAGACATCTGAAGATAAAATGAAGCTCTGGGTTTTTACAGAGTGAATCCAGCACAACTCATTTGCTAACAATTGGGTATAAATGCTTGTACTTGCCCTTTCCCGGATTCCCTCTTCCTCCTTGCCAGGCCTGGGGACCACCTGGCATCCCTGTGCAAAACACACCACCGATGTCATCTTAGCTGTCTCTTGGGTTTTTCTTTTTCCTCCAGGGAATCGTCCAGCAGTTCTTGGTCCTGCTGACAACCAGTTCTGATGAAAGCCTTCGGTTTCTTAGCTTTAGATTGGACTTCAATGAACATTATAAAGCAAGAGAGCCAAGGCTTCGCGTATCCTTGGGTACTAGAAGCAGACGAAGCTCACATATGTGAAACAACCGCTAAGGACTGCGCCTCGGTATCTGAAGGATGTTGAACCTCTTGTTGGACAAGGCAATCAGTGTTGACATAATACAACCAAATTGTGCGTGATCGCTGTCTACCATTTCTGCAGGCAACATGTTTCAGTCATGTGATTGTGTGACACTGTATAGCAGAAAGCAAAAAAGTAGGGTTTTTTTACACTGACATTTCCAGAATTACCAGGCTAAATGGGCTGATTGAACCTCTTCCAATCAACTTCTTAAATCATCCTTTTAAACAAATGCCAATTTTATTTGAAGCTTTCTGAGCTCTCTCCACTGTAACTTATATCCGTGTCCAGGAAATCACATCTTTTGTTTATAGGAAGCACCATTTCCTTTTTTTAACAAGAAAATAAGAAGGTTATTTTTTCTATATGTACTTGTTCTATTTGAAGAGAGCTTTTGTTAAAGCCAACAGATTAGGACCCAAACCTAATGTCCTTGTTAAGATGCTATACAGCATTTCATTATGCTGATTTTCAGTGTTGTGATGTGTTTGACTGTGTGAGAAACTTTGTATCAGGAGACATAAACTTATATTTAATTTTTTTTGTTGTTTTCCAAGTTAACAAACTGAAATAAAAAATTTAGTAGGGAAATTCTATGGTTACTGTACAGGAGAAAACTATAGAAGCAGAGCAGGAGTGTATCTATTGCACATAAGGTCTAAAAAATGAAGTTATAGCCTCAGTACTGTGAAAGGAAAGTGTTGGTTAAGATTGAATTGAATGAAATAATTGATATTCAAAATCAGATATGTAGAAACAAACTGACTTGGCTAATGTTGACTTCATTCTCTTCCCTTCCCTATTTTTTCATTGTAAATATTTATATATTGCTGTTCAGACGTTGGGGAGAGGGGAATTCTTCTTTTGCAAAGTTGTCATTATATCAGGTCATTTATTATGTTCCACAAGTGCAAGCTTAGAAAAATAAAAACACAATTATCTTTCAAACAAGTGGTTTGCTTTTTTAATTGAAAGATTATGCTTTTTCCACAGGGTAAGAAAGGAGTAGTTTCCAGTTAGGAGTATATTAATTTACAGATCCCTACCCATTATAGGGTTTTGGTACTAGGCTTATCTATACTTAGAGTTGTGAGCAATTCATTAATTAAGCTCAGATCAACCAGGTCTGTGGCCTTTTTTGCCTTTTGCCCTTACTCCACTTGAACCCCTGGGAAGCAGAGGCATGTGCCAGGCCATGCAGCTGAGGCTGCTGTGAGTCATGACAGAGGTGAACTCTGGTGGGGATGATGCACCGATGTGCAGCTCTGGACTAGTGGGTTTGCCCTCCGGACACCAGGATTCCTCTTACTGTGCAGGCCTTGGAGTCCTTGCTTTTGTTAAAGAACACATGCAAGGCTTTTAACCCTGTGCCCTTAAAGGACTTGCCAGTGCAGCTACCCTCACAGTGGTACTTGTAGGTAGCATTTCAGCTGGAAGAAATTATGGATCCTGGAGCAAGTGATATTCTGTGTGCCAAAAGAAAGCTGAAGGATGCTGAGCTTGGCATCACAAAATCACAGGAGGACTCTGTGTTTGTGGGTGTTGTGGGAGCATATTGTTCTTTTAAAGTCTGAAAGAACTACAAAGCTGATGTGATTGTATTTTGACTAAAATCTATCCTCCAGCTGAAACTGTTGGAAAAAAAATTTAGCTGCATGGGCACTCTTGGGCATTGTCTTGAGAGACGTGTTACGTGATCCCGTGTGTCATTAGACAATCCACAGGCAAGAGATGTTGCATCAGTGTCAGAACCAGAGGACAAGTTTTAGGGGAATTTTTCTTCTCAAACCAGAGCAGAACATTGAGACTTGGTGCACTTATGAATCCTTAAAAGGCAAGGCGCAGAATAACCTGACTAGCTCTGGAAGTGGACCAGAACTGTTCCTGAGATCTTCAGTTTCTCTGGCAGTGGCATCCATTCTTCTCTCTTTCTCAGAGATTGCTTTGCCCGTGCCTGTACCTGCGGAGAGCCATCACCACTCTGGGACCCCCCTCTGACTGCCAGGCTGGGGCAAAGGTTCTGAATACCTGCCATGGAGTAACTGGACCAGGTCTGCAGGAAGATCCCCTGGAAGTGGATGGGAGCTAGCTCTGTCATCTTCAGTTTTATTTTATTTTTTTTTATGGCAATTTCCGCCATTTCTTTCTTCCTTTTGCTGATTTATATTTGCTTTGCCTTCACCTGCAGCTGGTTCTCTCCTCTTTGGGGCACTGTCAGCATTACTTCGTGCTGCTTCTCTGCAACACAAAGCACGGCTTTTGTGAAACAATCTTCGTTGATATGAAGGAGGAGACTGATTTTATAGAGCTCTCACAACAGAAACGCTCGCAGTGCTGCCCACAGCGAACTGCACTCCAGGATGCTGCCACTGGAAATGCTTCACTGCGTGAAGCAGCCATCCAACTAAGAATGCTGGGAAAACCAACTCGCCCTTTTCTCTTCTTCAGCAGCAATTTAACCAGGTGACCCAAAGCTGAATTTGGAAGAAAAAAAAAAGTGTAGGTAAAGTAGTGGGATAAGCAGATAAAAAGGGCTGGTTGTGTGTTTTTTCTAGTCTTGTCCTTCACCTGATGAATGCAGTGCAGCCTGCAGTCGGGGATCTTATTAACGCTTACCAATACTTAAAGGGAGGGGGCCAGGGGGATGGGAACAGTCTTTTTTCAGTGGTGCCCAGTGATAGGACGCGGGGTAATGGGCATAAACTTGAACATAGGAAGTTCCATCTTAACATGAGGAGGGACTTCTTTACTTTGAGGGTAGTGGAGCACTGGCACAGGCTGCCCAGAGAGGCTGTGAAGGCTCCCACTCTGGAGACATTCCAAACCCGCCTGGACGCCGTCCTGTGCAATCTGTTGTAGGTGACCCTGCTCTGGCAGGGGGGTTGGACTAGATGATCTCCAGAGGTCCCTTCCAACCCTGACTATTCTGTGATTCTGTCCTGTCTTGTTACTAAATCCCTCTCCCTTTTCCTGAGTGTGTGCGATGGGGGTCTGAGTACAGTGCCTGGAGTGGGATTGCAGGTGGGAGGTATGCCGGTGGTGCCAGCAACTGCAAACACTGCAGCGAGAGGACATCTATATCCAGAGGTGAGAGGGTCCCAGGGTTATCTTAACTTCTGACTGGACCGTGTCTAAGCTCAGCTACCAGAGACATCCGTGTTTGTACTTTGAGCCTTGCAAAAGGTGTTGTATTCAAGAAGCTAGTGATGTTGAACAGATGTTTCTGCTCTATTGGGTACCGCGCACTTGAGCAGCCTGAATGTCATCACAAGCAGCCACTGTATAGGAACCTGATGGAGTGCCCCGTGCCAACCCATCTGGCGCAGGAAGAAGGAAACCCTCCAAGGATGAGATCTGCACAGTGCACCGTGGGAAAATCTGCTCTGTCCAGTGCCACGCAAACGTGGAGTGCCCAGCATCTGGCAGGGCATAAGTTTTACTTGCTACCTGTATTCTTTTTACCTCATTTATATTCCTGTTTTTATTCGATGGTATTAAACCAGCTATTTTGTTAAGCCATTTATTGTCAGGCTTTTCTTACTGAGATCTGGAAAGAACCCTGCACCTTCTCTCTCTCGCTGACCTCCGGGTGCAACACAACATTCTACTTTTATATAGATATAAAACTTATTTTTATACATTATATATTAGTGTGAGATATCTCACACTAATATGTAACATACCTATATCTCCCACTAACAGACCTCCATCCTGCTCAGCCAGAGGGAAGCAGGATGAGGCCCTTGGTGCTGCCTGTGTTCATGGGAGTGCTCTGTGTGTCTGTCTGGGTTGACCTGTGTGGCCAGATGAGTATATATACATACATGGTGTGTACGTGTGCTCTGAGTGCACGTGCCTATGGGAGAAGCAGCCTGAGCCTTCCTACCGGTTGGACCCG
>NW_009650084.1:1282731-1338059 GCF_000708025.1 Charadrius vociferus
CCTGGAGACCAATATTCTACATAAATGTGTAAAGGTACACTTTTACTTAGTGTAAAAGTTGATGACCTCCTTCTGCTGTGACTGCACAAGTGGCTTACCTTTCAGTGGGTGGCAGCAGCACCTTTCAGGTACATTTCTAAAGAGAAACACAGGAGTTTTACCTTTTTACTTTATTTTTTTTAACACTGAACTGCTTATCTACTACGATCAATGTTAAAGATTATCATTCTTAACACAGTTTACTCCTTCAAGGCTATTCTTTATTTTGTAAGGTATGTAATACAGGCTGCTGGCTGGTATTTTCAATGTTTTTCTGTTGGAGCTACAGCGTCTGACAATATAAATACAGCTTGAGGGCTCAGCTCCTCCTGCCATCTGCATCCTATCCCAGAGCCATGGCCAACTCGCCCCGCACGCTTGGCCTCCTCCTTTTCAGAGTTGCTAAGGACTAAAGAAACTTCTGAGAAACTGTAGTAGAAAGCAGAAATGCAGAAACTGAGGATAAAATTATCACTCGCCTTAGGATGTGATACAATATGCAAAACTCTTCTGGGGTGAAGGGCTATCCATGCGGTGCGACCAATATCATAAATGCAATTAAAGGAAAAAAACTGGAAAGTGTTTCTGGCTTGTTCTTTTAAACTACAAGGGAAATTTGTCATGGTAACTGACATGGAAATTATATCTTAACCAATATGAACTCTGAAGAAGAAAAAGTCAAAAAAGCAGCCCCTGAAAATTTAATCTCCCTCTGTCAGTTACAGCAGCTCGTCTGCCTCAGGGTACAGTATGATGCAATTTAATATCTTAGAAAGATCCACTAGGAAATGCAGAAGCCCAGGACAGAATGTATTTTTCAGCAAATTAGTTATAGGTTTAGGGTAGGAGATCAAGGGCAGAATATAATCATAATCTGGTTTTATTTTAGTGATTCTGTTTTTCATTCAAGGCCCTGTGGGTTTTCTCCGCTTACACCAGATGCAGTGAGTGAATGCCAAGGTCTCTCAAGTCTACATAGGAGGATACTTTATAAAACCCCCTAAATCTACATGATTTATTTTGTTAAAGTTAATTGTGGAAGGATTCTGTCTTCCTCCTCTCATGGAGGCAAGGTGTTCAATTTTTGGACAACTTTTTTTCAGCCCTTCAAAATAACATTTCTATCAAGAATAACCAATTACCTTTGGTCAGTGTTAAAACTGTGGCTTCCAGTATGCTACATCTAATAATGATTTTCAGTATTAAGGGCACTCTAAGTGCACGTGTAAATTGTTAAACACGTTAAGAGTTGAAAGTTAATGAAGGATTGAAAAAAAAAAAAGAGAGAGATATCTAGACACAAAATTGAAGCTTATTTTAAAACTTCTAGACTTCAAGATTGGAGTCCTCCTGACATTTCACGCTTGTTTCCTAACATTGACCTTAGAAACCAGCTGTGGGTGTACACACATCTGTACTCATTTCAATTTTCACCTGAATGAGCAGCCTCAGAAATGACTGAGTGTATTTCACACACAAGTGAAGGTGCTCAGAGGCTGCTCAGAACTGCCTAATTCATTTTGAAAATCGTCTTTTGGCTGCTTGAAACCTAAAATATCACTTTAACTTCTAATGAGATTCTACTGATTGGAGAGAGGAAAAAGGATTTGGGAGAGCTGAAAGAGATATGTGCAAATATTTGTAGGTAGAACAGGGACAGTTACAAGACCTTGCTGTTTCAGAAGTCAGAGGAAATAATTCTGTATGGTTTTTGGAAGGGCTTTGGAACTCTCACCTGTTCTATCCAATTTAACAAACCAAAATTACTTACAGAGCGAAGGGTAACAATAGACAGCCAAAGTAAGTCCTATCTTTCTGTCTGTATTAGTTCAGAGTGCAAAATCTCTGCCCCCATTGATTTACCTAGTCATTTGTCTCTCTGAGGGCTTGCTGAACTGCAATTTTAAAATATAGTGAACGTACATGAGTTTTATGTTGACAGGGAATGGTAGAAATTTAACATAGGAACCTCTCTGTCTCTCTAAACTATTAAGCGAGGCTCCCTGACATAGTGTTTTAACTACTTTATGTTAGTTTGGAGCAATGCAGTCTTCAAGGCATCAGAATCACTCGTGAGGGTTAACTTCATACTTATTCTATTTCACCAGAAGAGCAGCAAAGGTGTCTAAGTCAGTAGGTGTTTTCCTACCTTTTATTCCAAAGTTAGCTTTTTGCCAATGCACTTTAACTGCCCAATACTGAACATTCTCCCATAAAATCATTGGGCCAAATCCTGGGCTCCACGTTGAGTGGAAATAAAGACTCAAGTGCAGTGAAAGATGAGCAGAGGTGTAGTGGGTTGGACACAACACAGAGGTCATGGAAGCTGAAGAAACTGAGGTGATGGATGGTCGCTTGCAAAAGGAGAGAAGGGCAGAGGAGAAGAGCGCAGGGATCCTGAAAGACAGCAAATGGTGACTGAAGAGATACTCAGGAAAGAGTAGAGAAAGAAAAACATTAAAAAAAATAATCTCATGAGTGTAGGTGGTGAAATTTCTATCACTGTACAGTTAATTTACTTGAGGTCTTTGTGGAACAAATTCTGTTAAATGTTTTCCTCCAGAAGCCAGCAGAACAGCAATTAAGTTAGATAAACTTTAGAGCATGGGAAATGCAGTTGGAGTGATTGTTACCATCAGTATGAATATTAAAAGGTATGATAGGAGAAAGCTGTCACAAGGTGTTTACCCCGTGTATGGAATCTTCTGGTGCCGTGCAGAATGAAACCCAGTTACTTGCAATTGTGATAAATGCCACAAGAACAAGGTAGTAAGACATCTAGGATCCCTCTCACTTCTACAATAGGAACGTTCCCAAAACTAGTCAAGGCCACTTCATGGCCCTTTAAAATTTTCCCCAAAATTGCCAAGAGAGAGGCAGTGAACAGAGTCTTCTGCTTTGCTTCCTAACAAGGCAATGCATTCAGTCTTTAAAAGAGTGTGTTTGTACTGAGTTTTACCTCTTGTTTCTAATGAACGGTGCTGAAGGGCGTAAAGAAACAGAGTGAAATTACAGACAGGCTTACAACAGCGACTAAAAAGGCAAACGGGAACTTTCCTTTAACAAGCTGGTGTGTAAAAATAAGAATTAGAGCATATTATAATGGGCAGAAAATGAAGAAAATAAAATTCTTTAGAAAACAAGCAATTTAACCATTAGATGGATAGAGGTAAAATTGCACCATTTAGTGGAAAACAAAAAGCATAAAGAGAATCTAAAATGTGGGGTGAAAATAATATTTGATAAATGAGAAAAACAGGAGAATTCCCACTCATTGTGACTTTATGAACACAGCTAAAGTTTAAGACAAAACCAATATATTTTTGATAGCTGTGATCCAGGTTGTTAAAACATCTAGGAATAAACTGAACTATTTTGTTTCTTGTCCCGTAAAAGAGATTAACGCAGTTTAAATTTATACTCTTTGTGTATGTATATATGTATGTACATAATATATACACATAATTAATAAAAGCATCAGTAGACTGCTATGAGTATAATTATTATGTCATTCTATTTGCTAAGGAAAAAGACAGGATACAGATTTCGCAGCTACAAGAGAATGGATGAGCCAACACTGTTTCTCTCCAAAGCGGCAGACAGGGTGTTAGACACTACAGAAAATGGGTCTCATGAGCACCGCAGACAAAACAAGTGCTGTGCTTCTGCAGGAGCCATTTGCATCTTAGCTACAGGAACCATTGGAGACCAGCGTTTCCCAGAACAACTGAAGAGGAAACGTGTAGTCCCTTTACTACCTAAACTTCTCATCGTTCTTGTTTAAAAAGAAGACTGAGAAATAAAGAAGACAGATGCATTCTGAAAATGGCATGTCACAACTTCCCTTTGGCTGTGGTTTCCCTTCCCACCATCCTCACTTCTCCCTTTCAGAGGTCATGGGGAGTTCTGGGATCCTCAATACATTTGGGAAGGAGTGTTTAAAAGGACATTATAAATGCAGGTCTTGACAGATGAAGTTCATAGAATGGTTTAGGTTGGAAGGGACCTTGAAGATCATCAAGTTCCAACCCCCCTCCCATGGCCAGGGACACCTCCCACTAGGCCAAGTTAGTCAAGAGTTGCAAGACATGTGGATCCTTTAGAAAGCCATAAACAAACAAATAATCATGACCACAGCATTACACAAACACCCTCTCTGAATTGCCCAGGGTGCTCTCCCAACAGCATTCAGACGCTGCAGAGCCCTGAGCTCAGATTGCCTTTGTACTCCCGCATTATATGGTACAGGCTTACAAGCAATGTACTCCACATCTTTTGTATTTCCATCAATCAGGTTAACTCATTGCCCACAGGAGCAATTAGTTGATTAGATCTACTCTATAAGCGCCTGTGGGCAAAAGAAGCAGATATGCATTTTGAAAACCCCCAAAGAAACAAACAAGAAATAGGTTTGGCATCATGAAGAGACACTTTTACTAGTAAGATATCCCATCTTCGAAAAGTGGCAAAGAAGCTGTGAGAGGTGGAGCAGCACAGGAATGGTACCTCTCAGATCCAGGCTTATCCCAGAGTTAGAGCATGTGCACAGATTCCAATATTTCACAGACAACAAGTTTTGGAAATGAAAATAAATAAAAGCTCCTGCAAACCAAAAGAGCAAACCAGACATTAATAACAGAATAGGAAATAATTACAAAAAGAGTAATTGGATGGTAGCCAGGAAATATAAGACAAGAATAAATGTTACCATTTCCTTAATTAAGACCGTTAAAGGGCAATACTCTAAGTGACTCAGAAGAAACAGCTGCATAGAAGAAGTTTACGGGCACTTTTGACTTGAACTACGGGGTTTCTTAATGGGCAATTATATAATTGTAGGCTTATTTTAAGGCCTGACCTTTCTCCGTTATAAATAAAGAACTCCTCAAGAGCACCTTATAAAGGCATAGGCAGGTACTAAACAAGATCAAATTTTTAAGGTCATCCTGGCAAGCTAATTTGGATGCGCATTACTATTTGCAGCAGGTGGCCGGACACGCTGAGGGACTTCCAAGCCTTAGCAGCGGAGTGAACTGTATCAGGATGCAGAATAATAAAAATCCTGCTGATCCCACCCCTTGCCAGAGACGGTGATGCTGCCAGAGCAGCATCCCACACCCCACAGCCGTGGTATCTCCATGTCTCTGGTCAGACCGACCTCTTGTAGCGGCTTGTAGAACTCCAGCTGAAGCTCTGCATAAACCTGCTTTTCTTCAACCCTCTGGCTTGTGCTCTGGCGCATGAACACAGAGCAGAAGCAATTTGCTGTTCATACTCCGAGGCTGAAATTCCCGGAACAGCCTTTAGAGGACAGCGGAGAATTGCAAATGACACATTTTCAGCTCTGGCCTCATAGTCTGGGATCCTTCGCTGTTTTTATATGGATTGTGAATTCTGATTCAAAGCACAGACAAAGTGTAACTCCTGTATTAATGTGTGCTATTGATGTACTGTGGCTTTCTAAGATAAGGTTGGGGCTCGTAACAGCCATGTATTTTTAATTATATTGTAGCCTTTTCTATCATTAAGGATTCCAGTTTCCACCCGGCTAAGCTATAGCCTCGATGAACAAACTACTGCATTGTCAAAGGAACTCAGTGCTTCATGTTCAGGTCTAATGCAAAAGAGAACAGTGTGCCCAGGTAAAAAATACTCGTGACCATTGTTTGAGGCTTTAGTGATCCCGGACTTTGACATGGGGACTTGAAATCTGTGAGAAATTTGCCATCTGGGTCAAAATATCGCATTTCTCCTTCTCTGGGAAAAGTTAGGCCACATTTTTTTAAGAGTTGTTAGCAATAATTAGGCTGAAAATGGAGTTTGCTCTAAATTGGTAGAAGCTGGTTGGGTCAGCAGCACCGACTGCCCTACTGGGCAGATGCTCTGCTGTTCTGGGTGCTGCTCCCTGCTGTATAACCTACATCAAATACGTATTTCTGAAGCAAGCAGTGGTCTAACGCTGGCCTGGCATGCATCGTAGATGCAACGTGGAAACAAGGTGAGGTCTCCTGTTTGAAGGTGAAACTGCTGACAACCAAGTCTGACAAAAGCCTTCGGTTTCTTAGCTTTAGATTGGACTTCAATGAACATTATAAAGCAAGAGAGCCAAGGCTTCGCGTATCCTTGGGTACTAGAAGCAGACGAAGCTCACATATGTGAAACAACCGCTAAGGACTGCGCCTCGGTATCTGAAGGATGTTGAACCTCTTGTTGGACAAGGCAATCAGTGTTGACATAATACAACCAAATTGTGCGTGATCGCTGTCTACCATTTCTGCAGGCAACATGTTTCAGTCATGTGATTGTGTGACACTGTATAGCAGAAAGCAAAAAAGTAGGGTTTTTTTACACTGACATTTCTAAATGAGCTCATTGAACCTTTTCCAATCGACTTCTTAAATCATCCTTAACAAATGCAATAGTTAATTTGGAGCTTTCTGAGCTCTTCCCACTGTAACTTGAGCCTGTGTCCAGGAAATCACATGTTCTTTTGTTTAAGAAAGCACCCTTTCCTTTTTTAACAAGAAAATAGGATTCTTTTTCTATATATACTTGTTCTATTTGAAATCACTTCAGTTAAAGCCAAGAGTTTTGGACTCAGACCCAATGTTCTTGTTAAGAAGCTATATAAAACATGCAGTTATGCTCATTTTCAGTACTGTGATATATTCATGACAATCTTCCACACTTTTATCTGTGTTTGTTTTCAAGGTTAATATTACAAATAAAAATCACTTAATAGGCAAATTCTACAGCTACTGTACAGGAGCAAATGGTAGAAGCAGAGCAGGAGTGACCTTATTGTGTATGAAATATCCTAAGCACTGAAGTTAAAACCTCAATACTGTCAAAGGAATGTGTAGTTTATTTTTAAAATCTTCTGTAAGGAAGAAAATTACTTGGGTAATCAAGACTACTTTATTTCTCTTTCCTTGCCTAATTTTCTGTTGTATATATTTGTATATTGATGTCCAGATATTGAGAGAGAAAATCCTTTTTTTTTTTGTTTGCAAGGATGTCATTATATCAGGGGACTGAAGTATCCATATATTAAGTTCCAGAAGTACAAGCTTAGGAAAAGAAAAGCACAGTTATCTTTCAAACGCCAGGTTTGCCTTTTTCAATTAAAAGACACTAATTTTTTGTGCAGGGTAAGCAAGGAGAAGCCTCCAGTTTGGAGCCCGGTTCGTTTACAGATCTCTCTAGCAAACAAACTCATTACAAGGCTTTGGTACTCGTATTAACTATAATTACAGCGGCATACAATTCATTAATTAACGATTGCCCTCAAATAAACTAAGCCTGTGGCCTTTTTTTGCCCTTTCCCTTACCCTGCTTGAACCCCCGGGAAGCAGAAGCACCTGCCAGGCTATGCAGCTGAGGCTGCTGTGAGTCGGGATGGAGGTGAACTCTTGTGGGGACAACGCTTCAAACCCACAGGTCCAGACTAAGAGGTTTGCCCTATGGGTATCCAGACATTGCTGATGGTGGAAGCAGTGCTCCCCGGTAGGTTGTCCTGCAGGATAACCTGCCTTTCCCAGGTGGGACGGACACAGACATCTCAGTTGCACTGTGTGGTGTAAGATGGACCTGTAGAGAAAAACAAAAATTCAGGGGGTGAGTGAGTCCTGGGAAAGGGGGTGGCAGAGGGTGAAGGAGGTGGGGATTCAGCTGCGACGTCATTTTCTTTCTGGACAATTAGACATATCGCTCTCAAGAGGAAGCCTTTTAAATTGAAATCAAAAGGGGAAAATTAACATTTTAGCAGGCCACCAATCCCTTGAAACATTACACTGACCAAGACTTTGCAGATTCTGTAGTTGGAGCAAAGATACTGTCTTGCCTCCTCCCAGCTCCAACATAACGTGCCCTGTATTTTTCACCAGACGATCTGGGTGATGTGACCTGCAATTTACACGGCCAGTCCATTCGATTTGTCTGTAATTTTGCTGTGGAGGGTAACCTCTCAGCACCCAGGAACTGATTGAGGCCAGGGAGGAGCAGCTCCCTGATGACGCAAAGGTCGGTATAGAATAAACGTGGGCTAAATTGGCATTAGGCTTCTGAAGCAGTCAGAGGTCAATCTCTAAGGTTAAGTAAGCAGTTTTACTACCAGGAGAGGGACCTGCCTTACCTCAGCCTGCTCACTCTGCCCATGGGGCACCTGCATTACAGCATGGCTGAGCTCTGTCCTCACCTGGGTAAGCCCTGCTGAGATTCTGATCCTTGCTTGGAAGCGGTTGTTTTTAGCAAGGTAAAATGTAAATCTCCAAGTTTTGCAACAGAAACATCCATTATGGCAACGTATTTGTTAAAACTAATAGTGAGCTATGTAGAGGATAGAGACCTGCAATACCAAACCATTGTGTCTTTCAGTGTCGCTTGCAGGTGTTGTGCTGGTTTAATGAAGAGAGTTTGTCTTGTCTTTTCTCCCACTCCCTTCCCTCTGTTTTGCCCCCTCTTTGCTTCCCTCGGCTAGCTTTAATTGAATTGTTGCCATGTGCTCCCCCTGGCAGCAGTACAGCCCTCTGCTCTTCCCCTCCTTAGGGATCTCCTGCCATGAGCTCCTGGGACTTGCTCAGTGCTTCCCTGAGCCTTTTAGATGAGACTTGGGGTTGGACTGGGGTCTAGTTTTGTTCCTTTTAGATATAGTTAGAGCTATGTTTCTGCTTTAAATCAGAACTCAGGCTTTTTGCCTCTTCCTTCTCACTCTTCTCTCCCAACTAACTAACCCCTTCCATTTTTATTAAGCTGTTTCAGCAGCTCTCTAGCTTCACCAATGAGACTTATGAGTTCAGACATGTTTTAGGGATTGAATCCTTCACTCCAGTGAAATAAAACATGTAAAGTTTTTATTTGCATTCCTCTTAAGTGACCTGCCGATGCAGATTCATGGAACCACTTGCAGGCATCTTTTCAGCCAAAAGAAAATTTGGTCCATGAGGCAAGTGGTGTTTTGTGCGCTCACGGGAAGCTGAAGGATTCAGAGGATTCTGGTTTAAAGAATTGCCAAAGTTGCCTTTGGAAATCAAAGTGCATTTACAGACCTCTGGCAGACATCCTGAAGGGCTGGTGACAGTACAGGCACCTTCTGCAAATTACTATTACAGTAATTGTGTACTGAGCTACATCAGCTCTGGCCACTTGTAAAAACTCAATATTAATTTACAGGCATGCTTAAATAATTAATGGTCTCTGTATGTGCTACTGTAACTGTTGCAGAAGTGCCTGTGGAGCCCCAAATATTTATTCTCTGCCAATTGACCTCATCTAGCAAATGCTTGCAACAAGTGAGACCCCACCTGGAGTACTGCATCCAGCTCTGGAGTCCTCAACATAAGAAAGACATGGACCTGCTGGAGCGCATCCAGAGGAGGGCCACGAGGATGATCCGAGGGCTGGAGCACCTCTCCTGTGAGGAGAGGCTGAGAGAGTTGGGGCTGTTCAGCCTGGAGAAGAGAAGGCTCCAGGGAGATCTTATTGCGGCCTTCCAGTACCTAAAGGGGGCCTACAGGAGAGCTGGGGAAGGACTTTTTACTAGGGCATGTAGTGATAGGACGAGGGGGAATGGATATAAACTGGAAGAGGGCAGGTTTAGATTAAACATTAGGAAGAAGTTTTTCACTTTGAGGGTGGTGAGGCACTGGAACAGGTTGCCCAGAGAGTTTGTTGAGGCCCCATCCCTGGGGGTGTTCAAGGCCAGACTGGACGTGGCCTTGGGCAACCTGGTCTAGTGGGAGGTGTCCCTGCCCATGGCAGGGAGGTTGGAACTCGATGATCTTCAAGGCCCTTTCCAACCTAAACCATTCAATGATTCTATGATTCTATGAAGTTCTATGCTGATGGACTCAAATACCTGGACAGAAATCACTGCAGCCACCAAGAATGTGCTCCATTAAACCAGACATGTTTATTTTGGAGAGGAAAAGGGAGATTTAGTTCATTTGTCGCTGCTACCTAAGATGCTCTTAATATGTAATTAGTTCTAATATCAGCAAGTACACAAGGCTAACAGAAAAACTTTTTTTTTTTTTCATTAGTATGATTACAAAATAAAACTTTCAGCAATTGTAGGACCATGCAGCAATCACACCAGGTAAAATTACAGATGCTGAGCTCTCGTGGTACAAAATGACTAGAACTGAAATGATCAAGTGAGATTGCAACTTCACTGTTGTGAGGCAGGCACTGTGGTTCTTGTAAGCTTTCGTTTCTGAACAGCAGCTGTGGATAACAGGTATTTGTGAAAGCTGCTTATGGTTTTGAGGTAGGGTAGAACTGCAGAAGTTCTGGTCTTTTCATCATTTGTTTTTGATGCTAAGTTATCATAGGATGTCTCATGAGCAGGCTGCTCTTCTGAATCTGCTGAGTCCATACCATTGCCTTAGGATTCCTCTGCTGGCAGTCACAGGTAGTTGAATGCAGTTATTGTTGAGACTTGCATTTTGTAAGGCAATCACACCCTATTTTGCTTATATTCCTGACTTTTGTCTGTGCTCTTCTGCTTTTGATTGTTTTCTTCTATAGGCAGTGTCAGTTAATATTTGCCATAATAAAAATGTTTCAGAAATGGACGCTCACTGGTGTGAATTAAGAGGCCAATTAAAAAAAACCCAACTCTTTACAGCAAAGATCTCGGTCAACTATTGTTAACAACTGATGTCGCGCTCCAGAATTCAGTGGTGAATGCTATAAGTATAGACACTTAATTGCTAATATCAACCATCTAATACAGAATTATGTGCATGGAATCAACTGACAGTTTTCTCTACTCCATCAGTGGAGTAACTACTGAAGTCAACACTGTCCCAAACAATATGAAACCGGAGACTGCCACAGAGACTATTATATGGTGTTTTCATACATCTTTATGATCTGCAGCCTTCGTGTCCCTCCTGCCTGGAGGAAATCATGCAATCCATATGTTAGAGGGGGAGGTCCCGCATTGCTGATAATCTCACAGTGTTTGACATTCTTGTGTAATCTTGTGTAATCTGTCTTGACATTGACAGGAAATTTTCTTTTTCACTTTGCTAGAGTCTCTGAATGAGTGAAAACCCTGGAACAGCAACATTTTCTTGATTTCAGTAGCAACAAAGGGAACTTCCAAGTCATTGCAAATTAATGTGCTGTGGAGCCTTTCTGCAGACTGTCTCGAGAACCGCTTTATGGCTATGGCAGTTTTGACTGTTTTAATGATCTGATTCAGTGAGACAGAGCCACATTTCCTCTTGTCCTTACAGCCTATCCAATCAGTTACAGAGAGGGTCAAAGAGAAGGGAAGTCACCGCTGTCTTCCTACATACCTCGTCCCTGTGTCAGGTGCTAAAAGCCTTCCTACTTAACAGTAGGCTAAAAGCCTTCCTACTGAACCAACTAACTTAACCGGAACTGGGCCCTGAATAAGCACTGATTTGTAGAGCTGTAATTTCAACATTCAAGGGATACTTGCCAAGCTTTGCTAACGATTTAAATTTGCTGTTGTTTTTAATGGTTTTTATCTCTGCACACGCAGTCTGGGCTCTGGAGCGCAGGTCTGGGCCCAAAGCTGCTGCCTTATCATCTAGACTGGGAGGCTGTACAAGGAAAGAGCTTGCTGGTGCATCCACCCTATTGCTACTGCCGTGTTAAAGGATCTTCTTCCATCAGTGGACTCAGAGCTCAAGGAGTGTCTGGACAACGTTCTTAGTCATATGGTTTAGTTTTAGGTAGTCCTATGAGGAGCGGGGAGTTGGACTCGATGGTCCTTGTGGGTCCCTTCAACTTGAGATATTCTATGATTTTATGATTCTATGATCTTGACCCTCAGAGCAGTGAATGTCATTTCTCCCCACTGCTCCCACTGGAAGACCCATCTGACACTGAATTACTTTAATGATTACACATCATAGCTGTTAAATTTTTCCATGGGCAGTCTACACGTATATGTTCCTATGCCAACATTACCCTAAAGGATAAGTTCCTCTTCTTCCCTCCTTGTGTTCACGTGGACCACATGAAGCCATAATTACCTGTGGCCCGCATTTGGCTCTTAAAGCATTTTTGGACAGTTTTAAATAAGGAAATATCTTTCTTTTCCTACATAGTTTGGTACAACTTCCATTCCTTCAACACAGCCTTAGCCTTGCTTTACAAAGCCAGAGACTACAGTAACAAATTCCCTCCTTTACACTTTCATGTTAATTCATTTTCCTTTACATATGTCTTCTTTCCTGCTTTCTTGTTCCTTTCTATGCCATCTGCCATTTCGGTATTGCTGCCTTTCCCCATTTCAACACTTTTTAAAAGCGACAGAAGTGAGAGACCTTACAGTAATCTTTTTCTTGGGTTGATGTATTTCTTAAAGAATAACTACTATCCTTAAGAGTTTGCTACAACTCAGACCTAAAGCATTCACTTTTTGAAGGATCTTCCCTGCTGAATTAGGCATCCTCAGAAGTAATCCCTATGTATGGAAGTTGAGACACTGGCTCTGGCTCACAGGAAAAAAAAATTGTTTGAGCCTGTTGGGCTAATTCCCGTGTAATAGCCACATGTGGTGGGATAGCCAAGGCTAACAACCAGACTCCCACCCAGCCACTCACTCACACACCCCCTCAGCAGGATGGAGGGGGAGCAAATAGGAAGAACAGAAATGAGAAAGCTCACGGGACAAAGTAAAGCCAGGGGCATCACTTACCAATTACTGCCGCAGGCAAAACAGGCTTGAGTTGGGGTAAATTAATTTATTGTCAATTAAAATACATATTTAATTACTGAATCGGGTGGTGAGAAACAAAAAGACAGGCATTAAAACAACACCTTTCCTTCCCTCTTTCCCATGCTCAAGTTCACTCTTTCACTTCAGACTCCTCTCCTCCTGCCCTTGTTACCACTGCGGATACACTCAGTGCCTTCAGCGAGGCAGCGAGCGGTGCAAGGCGGATGTTTATGGTCAATATGAAACCCAGCGGTTTCTCTCTGCCACTCCTTTCCTCCCACATCTTTCTTCTGCTCCAGTGGGGGCTCTCCATGGGCTGCAGCTTCCTTCAGGAATATCCACCTGCTTAAGTGTGGGGTCCTCCCTCCCTCCACGGGCTGCAGTGTGGATTTCTGCCCCAGTGCCTGGAGCCCCTGGAGCGCCTCCTCCTTCTCTTTCTCTCACCTTGGTGTTTGCACTGCTGTTTCCCACTTTATTTTTATATTTTTTTTTCACTCCTCTGCCTTTTCAGTGTTTTTTGGCCTTTCTTAAATATATCACTGAGATTCCAGAGCGAGTCCAGAGAAGGGCGACAAACCCAGTGAAGGGTCTGGGGAACAAGTCTTATGAGGAGCGGCTGAGGGAACTGGGGTTGTTCAGTCTGGAGAAAAGGAGGGTGAGGGAAGACCTTATCGCTCTCTACAACTATCTGAAAGAAGGCTGTAGAGAGGTGGGGGGCGGTTTCTTCTCCCAAGTAACAAGTGATAGGACAAGAGGAACCGCCCTCAAGTAGCACCAGGGGAGGTTTATTTTATATATTAGGAAAAACGCTTTCCCTGAAGTGGTTGTCAAGCATTGGAACAGGCTGCCCAGGGAAGTGGTTGAGTCACCATCCCTGGAGGTATTTAAAAGACAGGTAGACGTGATGCTGCAGGATGGTTTGGTGGTGGACTTGGCAGTGTTAGGATGACTGTTGGACTTGATGATCTTAAAGGTCCCTTCCAACCTAGAAGATTCTATGATTCTATGATTATCATCAATGTACCACCAGCCTCACCGATGGGCTCAGCTGTGGCCAGCGGTGGGTCCCCTAGAGATGGCTGGAAATGGCTGTGTCTGGCATGGGGCAGTGCCCTCACAGAGGCCACCCCTGCAGCCCCCCTGCTGCCATCTCCTTGCCATTTATGTCCAACTCCATATTACTTTGCCATCCAAAATCAGCTTCAAAATGGATCTCTATGGGGAAAAAAAAAGGCGTATAAACAAAGATATCCCAATGCAGTAGAGGGAGACTTCTGGATAAGCAGCATTTCCACTGGCATCCTCTTCCCCCTGTCCAAAAAATACTCTTCCTGCCCATCTCTCCATAGTCTGCTACCTACAAACTAAAAACTGTAGGCTTCCCACTGTAGATGTACTGCATGAGGGAATCATGTATCATATGCTTTTACTGCATTAGTATTATTATTATAAGAGCATTACAGCACTTACTTAACTTTCTTTGTTCTGTAGAATACATTTCAGCTGAAAAATATTGCTCAGCTAGACCCATTAGTGAGCTTTAATTTGTAAAGTGTTTTCTTAGGGTCTGTTTGATGAATTCTTAAACCAAATTTGCACAGCTGGATTTCAAAATTAATGCAGCAAATAGACCATCAGTTTTGTGCACTGTCTCATTCTGAATTCTCACGTCTTGCCTTACCGGAGTTTTTCCTTGTATTCTAAATGACTCAATAACAACAACAAAATCTGTCCTGGTATTTCTGTAGCTGAGGTCATACAGCAATAGAAAAATGTTTGCTGTCTTTCAGCTTATTAAAACCCAACTATAAACCCCAAAGCCAGGTCTCAAAACCAGTATGAGGATAGTTGTTTATCACTACACTAAGAAATACAGGACCACAAGGCCAAAATGATGCCCCTTTTGTATTAGGTGAGACCCAGTTTAACAACACAACCTTACATTGCACAGAGATGGGCAAGAAGAGCAAACTGAAGTTCACTGACTCCATTGATTCATTAGTCTACATGCCAGCATGTCAGCAGTCTCGACTGGATGACCTTGGGAAATACTCTGCCTGGTGAAATGTGAGGAATGTTTTGAGCAGAAAGACCTTGGAAACAGAAGGAAGATGAGTAAGTTTAGTATTTTAGTTGGGGTGAATTGCGCTTGGACGTGACTGTTTCCCGCACTGACCAGATGGTGTCTCTGGTGACCACTCTGCTTGGATGCTGCAGCTGAAAACCTGAAATGAGGTTGGACACCGGAGTGGGCAAGAGCTGTTGAGGAGCAGAGGGTCCATATCATTATGCTAGCGCTCTGGAGTCTTTCTTACTGAAACTTCACCTGGGTTGCCATATTGGAGCTGAAAATCATAAATTGGCATTTTTTCGGTGTGTGTTTGTGTGCTGCTGATCCCTGCGCTGAAGTGATCTAATTGCTTTTATTTAGGACTAGGCAGACCTAGTAGAAGCTCCCAGCAGCCTCTTCCTTCTCCCGGTCATAGGGAGGTAAAGGCTGCTGGCAGGCAATGGAGAAGGTGTTCTCCCTGTTCTTCAAAATGCCCCGAGAACCAGAGGGTAGATCTCTCCTCTCAGGCCTGTGAAGGGGAAATGGAGCGGAGGGGGTAGATTGCTCTAGTTCTTTCTCCTTTTTCAGACAGGTGACTTAGGTGCAGATACTTTGCTAACATTCAGTATCCATTCACTGCTGAAGTTTCCATCAGAGAAGTGCACCATCAGGCATCACATGCCCACGTACAACTTACTGCTATTTTCTCTAGCAGGAAGATTGATTCGGAAATATTTTGTCTGGTGCGAATTTAACTGACACTAGGGCAGAGAGTTCTGTCAGAACATAAATCATCATTTCACTTTATGCAATGATACTTTAAAACACAAATCAAAAGACAAAACATTACTTGTGCAAAAAATACTGCTTCTGCACGTACCCATTAAAACCAGTATGTAGTATCCAGTCTGCTGGGAAAGCATATATTGCTCTTAAATCAGAGAAGGGGATAAATAACCACCAGTCCATGTAGCTGCAGTAGGCCACAAATTATGCTCCAAGGCTGGGCTAAACTTTGCTTTTAAAGGACATTAGCAAACAATCCCCTGGGGCATTATAACCATCACCTGCACCACAAACAGTGATGTCAAGCAGTGACAGCTCTCCCCCAGACACTGACAAGTGATGGAGGCAGTCTCTCTGCAACTGAGAGTCAATATTTTAGTACCATCTGGATCGGGGATCTATTTTAACAGATTTATTCCAATCTGACAAAAAGAAAAGACCATTTACAAATCACGTGATAAGAATGTCTGACTTGCATCAGTAAATCTTGAAAGAAGAATTAGTTGAAAATACTGCAAAAATGACTTGGCACTAATTATTTCGACTTCGCTCTTTGGAAGCCATGATGGAAAAATATGTCTTGTTGGCAGTAGGTTTCAGTAGTAAAGAACTGCTGTAATTCCATGCTTGCTAAAACGTAAATCAGTTTTTCTTCAGTTGTACCATGAGCTTATATTTCCCTTAACTTTGTCAGGTTTTAAATGCTCCCATTTCCCAGGGACAAGGCTAGAAGCTAAAAGGAGAGCAAGGCTAAACTTCATGGGGACAGGACGTAGAACAGGACCCAGCCTGGTGAGCCAGCTCCTGGGTCTGTGTGCTGCCTCTCTTGCTTGTACTGGACCCTCACGCTGGGGCAATGGGTGGGGCAATTGCTTCTAGCAACCACTGCTTGCTGGTGACTACACATCTGAGAAGTATGAAGGTCCCTGCAAATGAAAAAGCAGATGAAAGCACAAAAGCAGTAGGGGATCACACGTCTCCGACATGGCAGGCTTCTTTAACCTGGACCACACAGTGCAGGCGCATCCTGCTCTGATGTGTTGATGGATGTCCTCGGAGGTAGTGGAAAAGAAGGGGGCTGGGCCAGCCTGGCTTGCTCCAGTTCAGGCTGAGAGACTGCCTGCAGGCCTGGCAAAGTCTGCCAGTCTCAGCAACCCAAACCTGGCTGTGCATATTCTCCGAGGCCCAAGGTCATCCTCCCATTTGGCAACTGGAAGGCTGCTTGTCCTGTGACAGCTAACAAGGAGCTAGCCCCTCATCAAGTCGACCGTGCGCTTCAGTGTAAGCACCATCAACAGCCTCATTCATCCCGTCACAATTGTAGAATCACAGAATCACAGAAGAGTTTGGGTTGGGAGCGATCTTCAAAGATCATCTAGTCCACCCCCCCCCGCCATGGAAGGGACATCTTTCACTAGACCAAGTTGCCCAAAGCCCTGCCAAGCCCAGCTTTGGACACTTCAGTGATGGGGCATATGACAATTCGCAGACCGAAAATTAGGCACCGATAGCAATGCCTGCAGAGTCGGCAGCTTGACCTGATTTCCTGCGTTAGGAAAGGGCAGCCAGTATTGTTTTCAACATCATTCCTGCCTTGAACTTGCCCAGCTGCAGGCAGGGCTTGTGCATGAGCTGAAGACACTCACCAGTCCCCGACATCTGGACACCAACGACATCTGGACACCAACATCTGCAGAGCACAACTCTGAGCAGTAATTGTAAAATGAGTAGCAACAGCCTCTGGGGTTTGGCTTGGTAGAAGCTGGTAGAAGAGACCCTGGACCAGCTCTGCAGCTCACCAGCAAAGTGTGACATGGAGTGTCATGGCAGCACGGCTATGATTGACCCATTCCCACTGCATAAGTTTATCCATACGTGCTTCTAAAAGCTCAGGTTTACATGCCTTAACAATTCACACAGATTGAAATAGACCCATCGCGCTTTCCTCAGTTCCTGCAGTAACTCCTCCATCCTTTCAGCTGGCACTTCAGAATGTTTTGCTTTTATATTTTCATAATTTGCTCTTTAACTGTCTTAAGAGAACATTTTAAATTAAATCTCATAATATAAAAAAATAAAATATTTAAAAGTAAATTTTTATTCTTTCAAATAAATAGCTTTTTATTACTTTACTGTGGAATTGTCCCAAGGCAAATAAGTACAGAAATTATTCCCAACATAAATTTACTTTAGTAAATTTTACCGCATTAAACATGCCTTTGCAACACTGAAATTGAGGGGACCGCACATCATGTTGTATTGAGGATATTTTAGAATACCTATTAATAAATTGATGGTCCTGGAATGGTGTACTGGTTTCCTCAGTTGCAGGAATAGCATAGCAACACAAGTGTGGACACTGGCAACATCAGGGATGTGTGTGAGGTATGTCATGGGTCTCTTGTACATCTAGAAAACCCCTGTGACAGAGAAGCAAATCCTAAAATATGTTACTTAAAGAAACTGCAAGGACACGCGATAGTTATTACCAATGAAAATGCTTGTAATAAATGGCAAGATGGCACAAAACTCCCTGCAAATAGTTCCCAAGTGGGTATTTGGGAGCGTAAGCAAAATGTAACCTTGTGATGAAAAATGGGTCTGTGTATGAGGTCAAAAAGCAAGAAATACAAAGGTCTGACATCTGACATAACATGTCCTCAGTGCTATAGGGCCACGTGGTACCGCCTATTCTGCAAGCAACAGAGAGTGTGGGAAGCAACGCATGCAGCTGGAAGAGAAGCTGGGACATCGAGACACGGGTGACCTTGCTATTCAGCATCACAGAGGGCAAATCACTTGCACAGCTTCTACTCTGTGTAGTGTCAGAATTACTGTGACCGGCCAATACTTTCTCACTGACCAGAACATCCCAAGTTTATGGGATTATTGTATGGCATTATTCCTAGCTTAATGAGGGATGACTTCTTCAGCCTTCGGAGTATTTCATGAGCGTGTGCCCATTTTGGTTAATTTCTCCCCAAAGGAATGAAAAGAGAATCTCTCCAGACAGAATAAGGTGAATGGGTGTCTGGACTAGTGCATGTAGGCGCATAGCCTTGTCCTTGAGTTATGTTGCACTTTTCCAGGGGACACTGGGAGGTGGCTGGCTCTTGTTCAGCTCGCTTCCCCCCAGGTCCTTTCAGCAGAGCTACTTTCCAGCCAGTCAGATCCCCGCCTGTGCTGTTGCTTGGGATTATTCTGTCAGGTGCATAGCTTTACATTTATTGTTCTTAAACCTGGTGTAATTCTTGTCTTCCAGACAGTTGAGGTCTATGTGTATGGTGGCTTTTTCTCAGTTTGATGTTGTCTGCAGTCTTGGCAAGGGTGTGTTTAAACTTGTTCATCCATATTGTTCATAAAAACTTTGGGTAGTGTTAAACCCAGTATTGACTCCTGAGGAACTCCACTTGTGAGTGGTTACCTGTTTGACTTTGAACCTTTAAACATCAGTTTTGATCACAGCAGTTCAGACAGTTTTCTGCCCATCTTCTGGTCCATCTGTCCAGTCCATAACTTTCCAGCTTGTCAGCAACAATGTTCTGGGAGACATTGTCAAATGCCATGCAAAAATCAAGGTAGCATCCTCCACAGGGCTCCTCTCATCTACCAAGCAAGTTATTTCATCATAGAAGGCTATCACCCACTATGTGGCTTTTTTTTGGTCACCTTATTCTTCATTTTCCTGGAAATACCTTTCATGAGGGCTTGATACATGGTTTTCCCAGGGAAGGAAGCGAGCCTGACCAGGGTGTAGTTTCCCAGATCTTCCTTTTTGTCCTTTTGTAGATGAACATACTATTAGCCCTTTCCCACTTGCCTGGGACTCCCTGACCTGCATGATCTTTCAAAGATGATAGAAAATGGTTTTACAATGAGGTCAGCCAACTCTTTTAGCTCCTTCAGCTGCATCTCATCAGGTCCCATAGACTTGTAAATACTGGGTTTGTACAGATGGTCCCTAACTCAGTTCTCCTCTCCTATTGGTAAGAATTGTATATCTACATTTCCCGTTCTTTTAAACCCCCTAATAAATTGCACATTGTTAAAATGAACATTTCCTGTCATTGAATCTTTTTATATAAATGTAGTTTTTAATTTTTACTTTCATTTTATTCTGATTATGATTATATAGTTCCCTTGTTAAAGAGAGGACACTTTTATGCCATTTGACACATCTACAATGCAGCTGCAAATAAAAATACTTCTTTTTTTCTCACATAGAAGTCGTTAAAATATTTCTTGTAGACAAGTGAATCCAGGTTCTGCACCAAGACCTTGTGATACCTGAATATGAACTGCCAAAAAAACCTCAGAGGAAACACTCAACAACTGTGTGAAGATAACAGATAGAAAAGGCAAGTGGCTTTTATTTTTTGAAGCACCATTTCTTGCTTGAAGCTGAAATTCAATACCAAATCAAATACCAACCAAAGCAGAACAGCCTGCCGTGTGTGTGTGGGAACTTTGGATGTGTATGGATGATGGTGTGGTTTCACTGCCATCGGCACCAGCGCAAGCCGTGCTGGTAGCTGCAGGAGATGTGCCGCCTGCTGGAAACCCAGGACCAGCTCCGGGCCTGACAGGTCTTCCAAGGTGGCTAGGAAAATCTTCTGCAGCCTTTTAGATAAATGCGTTTGGGGACAGAGGCAAAACACAATCCAGTGAACAGAGGAGGAGAGGAGAGAAAGGCACAGGCACTGGTAGGGCCACATGTAGCCTACGCGGTTCGCAAAAAGAAGGCAGTGTAAGCAGAGGACTTCAGCTTGCCAACTTGTCCTAGGGAAAATTTCCCTTGAATTCAGTGGAAGTTCAGCCAAAATGAAAACCAGGACCCGTCTCGCGTGAGGTTGGCACAACCACCTCACCGCACCCATGCAGAACAACGCATTACATTCAGGGAGGGTATGCAAGCTCCAACGCTAAACCAACGACAAAGCTGATTTTGAAATGGTTTTAATGATAGACAATCTGCATACCAATTGACTCATTTGCGTATACGATAGCTTGGAACAATACCAGAGAAATATGTAAAAAGTCTGCAATGCTGTATGACAATAGCTTCCAAGTATGCTGACCTTCGGTAAATGAAACAAACGGAAAGTACAGTACTCTTTTGATGAGGCATTAATGAAGGATTAAGAGCGGATACAGCTGCATCACACGAGCACTTTGTTAGACACACTGTTTTCACTCCGCGCCTTTCCCGTAATTACAACAGACACACTGTGCGAGGCAGGCAGCGAGCATCCGCTCTAACACGTTGCTATTTTACAACGAGCAGGCGGTGGGGAGCAGCACGGTGTGGCCTGACACCCCCACCGGCCCCACACCTACTGATGCTACCCCCACCACCGGCTGCTCTCCGGGCATCCCCCAGCGGGGACTGAGGGGGTATCGGGGATGGCAATGGGCCCTGCCTGCCACCGCAGAGGGGACGCCTAAAACGCATCCCAGCCAGCCACACCGCTGTGATGTGGGAGGGTAAACAGACGGCAAGAATACACAGCCTAGGGGGAAAAAAATGTATTAATAAGTGAATGGGAAGGGCATGACCACTCGTGCAACTGCTTTGTCACCAGGGCTCTGATGTTGCATGTGACAGCAGCAGAGAGCAGGGCTTGTGGAAGAGTTTATAGGCTGGACCGCAGCCTTTCTATGTGCAAAACCATCTTCTAGTGTGCAACCAGCCCCATTCATTTCAAGAGATTCTAGCTGTTTGAAGTGGTGCTCAAATCCTCACTGGGTGAATAGTGACTACTCACATTTTTGCTCTTACCTTGTTGCCTTCCCTTGGTATTCACCTCCAGAGTAGGGAGGCATGCCATATATGTATGAAAAATAATGTGTGTATATATTTTTTTTTCTTTTTTTATGCCATTATACTGTGTTTCTTCCAAAGCTTATTTGTAAGGAATGAGTTGAATAAAACTGAAGCTGCTAAGGTGCCAGGAGGCTTCCTATTTTAATGAATTGACTTTGAACAGATCAGTTCAGACACTGCAGGTCTCTGTCCTGACTCTTCCCACTGCAACATACCCAGGATAACTCCCATGGAGCACCTGTTCCAGGGAAAAGGTTGCCCTTTCTTTTTTTTTTCTTTTTTCCTCTCTATTTTTTTTCTTATGCAGAGGCAGATGCCCTGGTTGGGTACCAGGTACTGCTCTAGAGTACACCATCCAGACTGAGAATCATTAATTCTACTTTTCAGCTCAGCTGGTATTTGGTGCTTCTGATTCCATGCCTTGATGTTGTTGTTTTTAAAAGACTATTAGAGATCCAGCTGTGAGCTTAAATTCTCACTGGCATTTCCATTCCCCCAGTACCAAGAACAGATGATGCTTGCTCTGGCAGCAAGTGCAAGCTTTGGCAGCCTCATGGTTCTGCCACCTTTGTGGTGGACCGAGTGTATTCGCCCTCTCCTCCAGGGAGTCCTGACGAAGATCGCTGGGATGGTGTGGTGAACTTCTTGTCTTCATTTATTTTCAATGCAGATCATTTTAGTCATCTGCCTTCGAGCTTATCCAGGCTACCAGCAAGGTTGGCACAGGTGCAAGTGAGTGCAACAAAGAGGCAAGAACAAAAAGGTATGCATCTTAAAGGTATATATTTTAAAGTTAGTTCAGATGTAGAAGAAAACATTAGTAGAAACATCAGGAAGCATTTGAGCCCCAACCACAACAATATGCTTTGAACAGGTCTTAAATATCTGTGTTTGAGACAGCAATGTTTTACTAGACCTAGTTAGCAAATGATTTCTTGCAGGGTACAGACTTGCCCTGAGCCGGTTGCAGATCTGGGATAAAATCAGATCACTGAGATGTGAGTACTCAGCATGTTTAACATGTTTGAGGATTTCTGAGCAGTTTAACCTTTCTGTGGCTATTATTTAATAACTTCCTGGTGAGTTTTTCAATGGAAGCTATTCACATACAACTTTTCTATGTCAGTGACTACTAATTAGTGCAACTCAAAAAGCACTAGAATTTGCTGAAAATGGTCAGGGCAACTAAATGCTTCATATCGCTACATAAAGCTACATGGACAGATACACATTGTAGACTTCCCTATGCTGAAGCAGTGCACAGCTTTTTCAACGGTTCAGTTATATTCACAGTCAACATTCATGCAATATTTCAATTAACTTTGATATTGAAAGACAACATGAGTATAAAATTTTCATAAGATGAAATTTGGGACAGTCTGTCAAGCACTTTAGAGGACAGATTCATAATCCAGAATGATTTTGACAAACTGAAGAGATGACCTGATGTTAAAAAAGGAAAAAATTCAATGCAAAGTGCATAACACTACATGTAAGAAGAAGAAATCAATGCACAAATGTGGAGAATATGTATTATCTCTCGAAGCAGCAGCATTATAGGGAGGGATCCTGTGTTTCCAGGAGATCAGAAGCCTAATCTGAATCAGTGACATGACCCTCTTCCAGAAGCACCTACTTCTGGGTTGCCTTAGAAGAAACATCAAATGTAAGACACAGGAAAATGCTGGTGAAGCTTGCGATGGAATTCTGTGGCTGGCTTTGCATCCTAGATTATGCACCTAGACCTCAAGAAAAAGGTATCAAGGAAGACTGCCATGACAGTGGTCTTCCAATACCTGAAAGGACAGATGATTATCCTGTCCTGTCCTGTGAGAGGTTGTCAAGAAGTTACATTGTCATAAAAACTTTGTAGGCTAATTGTAAAGAAAAGATTCCTAAAATAATTTAGGCAAGTTGATTTTCTAAGAACAGACCAGCTTGGCAAACTGTGGACTGCTGGTGAGGACAGCTGAGTTGAACTCTGCTCTTGGAATGATGTAGGTCACTCGGTCTCAAACTCCTGCCTGCTGACGCTTCATTTGTATATGCTATGGCCGTGCCTGAGCATTGTCCACCTGCAAGTCCCATCTTGATCTCACATCAGTCCACAGGAAATGGACTAGATGACTTCTTGATGCACCTTCCAGCCCAATACTGACATTTCTAAAACATCCTTCTCCCAGACCTCAGTTACTGCACTAAATCAGAAGACTGTACATTGTTAAATAGTCTGTGCTTACCCTGATAAATGTTAAGATGGTTGGAGTCAACGTAAATTCATTCAGAGCCTTTAAGAGAAATGTGAAGCTGAAAACAGTTCTCAACTGAGCAGGTAGCAAAAGGTGAACAAAATTTACATTTTCATTGGGTCCTGTAGATATAATTGTCTTATCTTTGTACCCACCTATTTTAATAGTAACAACAATAAAAGACCCTCCTAACCTACTAACCTAGAGCATCTACAAGTCTGTGGCAGACAAGCTTTCTGGCAGACCGTGTCAGCTCTCAACTAGGTATTGTTGTTACTCTTGAGATGTGTGCTGGGAGTGAGGTTACACCAGGCAACTATTTTCAGGCCTTCTCCTACTTTTTCAATTGTTTTTTTATTCATCCTTTGTATTACCTGCTTTTCAATTCTAACACCATCTCTGTACAGACCCATAGCTCTGCACAAGAAAACAAAAATGAAAAATAAACCAGCTGTAAGCATCCATCATTGTCTACAAGAAAGAGAAAACCAAGGTAATCTTGCATATTTGATAAGTGTGCTCATTCTCGTAGAGGTGGTAGAAGTGAACTAGAGTCAGGTTCAATTCCCTTTTGCAGGCCATCAAAACATGTTAACTTCGTTCATGAATCTGTCAAGCTTTACATTTCCTCTTCTTTCCTTTTTCTTAATCTGCTTTATCTCTGAGGAAACGTTGCCCAGTAAGGCTTTTTAGCACACTAAGAGCTCTTTGGTAAGAAGTGTGTTGGGTGCTATCAGCATAATACTGGATAATCCACCCCAGAGAGAGTTTACAGCATGGCAAAAATGATCACCAGAACAGTAGAAATGTCATTTCTGATTTTGCTTCAGTTATGAGAGCAGTTTAAAAACACCTTGTTGCGAAACCCGCTGGAAAATTAGTGAATGAACTAGAGGCATATTAGTGGATAGACTGACAATAAAGACCCTGCAAATTGTAAAATTCAAAAGTCAAAAAAGTGAAAGGGGAAAAAAGTCATATAAATCTAATCTACTTGAACTTTCTTGCTAGGAAATTTAGGATTAGCCACTTTGATTATGAAGGCTGGTACAGAACATCCTTGGCTTCTCTTAGTAAATAGTCAATACCTGGTGCTACAGAAGAGCATAGAGAAATCTTAAAGTACAGTCTTCCCCCCATGATGTTGAATAAATTATGACCACAATTTTGTATGCCTCAATAGCGGGAATACAAAATTAAGAGGAAAGGAGAAAGCAGTTATCTGTAAAGCGTATTACCTTTGTTCTTAGCAGATACTTCCACCTAGGCTACCTCTTGTGAATGAGTATCACCTCTTTCTAACAGCATGCTTTAAAGAGACTGGGCTGATTTTCCTCCTCACTTTGAACACCCTCTGAAACACATAAATTGCCGTTCTGGCTCAACCCCAGGTTTCATTTACCACAGCGCTCTGTGCTCCGAAGGAATCATGGAAATGCAGCACATGATGAAGTCTCACCCGGCGCACTAAAACAGGATGGAGTATACCCAAACTGTTCCTGAGAAATGTTTGTTTATCCTGTCCTTAAAGAGCTCCAGCAGTAGAAATGCTACAGTGCACTGAGTTGCACCTTTCCAGCGTTTTGTCATTGGTTTGGAAAGTTTAGCTTAAATCTCCAAAGCAGAATAATCTGTAGAGGCTCTCTTCTCTTGCCTCACTTGGGGGATTTTCAAATTAATGAGGGATTTCCAAGTAATTCAAGCAGGAGAACAGGCCCAAAGGTCGGTAAATTACATTTGTTGAATGTCCAAGCAAGAAGAGACAGTGAATTGTATAGCTGGAGGTGGATGGAAAAGAGAAGAGATAGAGGTGACTGATTAGAAAAGATGTTCAACGGAGATTTCTGTGACTGAAACCAGAGGCTTTGGCTTTCCACATTTTTTTCCAAGCCACCCCATGCTTGTTTCAAGTCAAGTGAACAGAAGCTAAACAAAGCTGTATGGACGTGGATCTGGGCAGGCTTTTGCTTTTTGGTAAATGTGAGGGTGCTGCCATTAGGTATAATTCATGTTCCTGGCAACTTCCAGTAAGAAAAAGGAAAAGGGCCTGAGAAAAATGTCCAGTGTGACAGGGAGTAACAGTTTGTTGAAGTTTAAACATTTTTTTCATAGAAAGCCAAGTTAAAGATAACTTGTATTACCAATTACTGATTTTATTAACTTGAGAGTATACTTAGATATATATAGAAAGAGACCTGCAATTTGGCAATATACACTGCATACAAAGTAATCGCTTGTTTTAAAACACAAATGATGCTGACTATTATAATGTGAACTGTTTTCCAGATGAAAAGAATTAAAGGGATGTAATTGGAGAAGTATGCAACAGTGGCTAATATGCTATTATTTGCAAAGAGATATTACAACTTATAATCTTCTTTCATGGGTTTATGTTGTTAGTGTTTAATCAGGCGTGTGAGTGTATTCAGGTGTTAAACCATTCTATTAGCTAGGAAAATTGCACTATTATTTACTGAGCTGTTTGTGATATATTGTTGTGGGCTTTTTTACTTTCTTTTTCTTGTCTTCGTGCAGCTTTTGTAATCGTCCTTTCTACTTTTGTCTTGTAGAAAGGCTTGTAAAGTATCACTAGGGCTGATTAGCCATGTCAAAAAACAGGACGGGGGCGGGGGGTGGTGTTATGAATTAATCTTATTTCCTATCTTGTTTCATTGGAAGGCACCACAGCTACAAGCTCATGCCTTTGAACTTTTACCAGCTTTCCTCTGGGAAACTGAAGAACTTCTGGCATCCCCAGTCATCTCCAGTGCTGAATAGCAATGGCAGAGGGAGAGAAGAAGGGCTTGGTAAAATAGTGGTTACTCCAGACCCAGGTCATCGGGAAGTTTGTGGTGATGAGGATGGGCCAAGGTCAGCCCGTGGGTTGTGTGTCACCAGTCGCATGGCTGGGCAGGGGCAAGGATGCGGCACAGGAGGAAGAATGTGCTCAGGGGGTGTCTAATGCAGGGCACCAGTCTCATGCTCGGAGTTGAGGGGGGGGTACCCACAGCTGCCTCAGCACTATGCTGCGTGCAGGGATAAGAGAGGACTTTGGGCAGCCCATGGCTCTGAGCAGCCTTCCTGTCTCCTTGGAAGAAAGGTGGTGGGCTGGATGGTCCAGTCCTGTGAGGCACATCCTACCACAGGACAGACACTGATTTGCAGTGCTGTATTTGGGACAAGCTCATCTGTCAGTTCCTGTATAGGAATGGCTTCAAGCATGTGTAAATGTTTTTCTGAATCAAAACTTGGCCCTGGGAATTTGTGAGTTCAGCAGATGACAACATCGCCTGCCCTTGTCCTGGACAAGACAGAAAGATTTCTCAGCTGAGTTGAGGTGTGCTACTTTAAAAACCCTAAAACAATTCTGTTCCTCATCAAACTCAGGTCTTTCTTTGTCCTGAAGATTGTCTAGATACCTGCAGTTGTGCTGCATATCACCCGGAGCTGCCCTGGTGTTGTTACCTGCCTGTGTCTGTCTCAAGGGGAAGCTCTGTCCAAATCCCTTGGAAAGCCTAAACAGGTAGTTGCAGTCTAAACACATTTACTGAATCAAGATGCAGTCATTGAAAATTTGTCTGTGTCCACTTTTTAAAAAATGACCAGGGAAGATCTTGGATGATAAAAATAAAGAATTTGTATGTTTAAGAGGAGATCTGAAGAGCTGAGCTTGCTTAGTCTAGCTGAATGAAGACCAGGAGAGGAATCCAAGTGCTCAGCATCACTCTTTTGGGGAGTAAATAACAGGGAAGGTGTGAAAAGCACCAACATATTCCCTTATGGGTACAAGTTGTTCCTGAGCTATTTTAATCTGAAATGAGAAGAATCATTCTAATCCTTACACAGACTCTCAACTCCAGCCTGTAAGTCAGCACCCTGATGTTATGCTCAGCTACTTGACTTGTAGGTATATGTCCTCTCTTTGGAACCAAAGCCTAGTTAGACCCTGATTTATTATTTTTTATTCTTTTTTGACTGGAAAGTATCCCTCTTGCCTGTTCTGTGAACTCAGATTGTGTTTGTGGCATTTCTTTCAAACTAAAGCTGTGTCACGTTGTTTCCAGTCTAGACTACAGTGACTGAGTGATTGGATCTGAAGGGAAAGGCAAGGGTGATGCATGCAATCTAATATAAAAAGGGTCTCTACACCTTCTCTCTGGTTGGGGTCACTGTAGCTTTCCTCCATTGTGCATGGGCAGCCTGTGACTGTAGTGCAAGATTTTACTTCTAACCTTAAAATTGGAATAAAATTTCCAGTAGAGCTCCTGCTATACTGGAGACCGCATTTCTGTGAATTATTGGTGCAGCCATATTCTTTTACATCATCACACATCACAAAGCCCGGGATTAACCCTGTGAGAGGTGAGACCAAATTTGTATGACTGTAAGAAAATCAGTTTGAAACAACCTTCCAAATAAGACCAGTCAAATCAAGGTTTGTCTTTTTGGGGATTTCTTCAAAATTTCCTCTTTGAAAAGGCCTTTCCACTAAAAATATGCCTAACAACCCTAGTCCTAACCCCTGAATTGCCAACCTTCCATCCCATCCCTCTAAAAGACAATAAAATTGTAAAGAAAGGAAAAAAAAATATTCACTCAAAGCAGAGATTTTTATTTTCCAAAGGGAGAAAATTCCATGTTTCTAGTAAATCTACTCCCCTGTGCTTATACATTTCTAGTGCAGATGGGAGGCATGGACAGATTTTCTTAATAAACTTATCATTCTATTATAGTAAAGCACAAAGGATGGGACCTACCTGTAGATGCTCATAGGACATGATATCATTTACATGTCTGCTGAAGAGCTAGTCACTCAAGGCAACTATATGGTCAGCAGAGGAAAACAGTCATTTATAGACTATAGCTCACCTTACGCACTTTAATAATTGACATGAGCATAGATGTACCAGGGCCCAGGCAGACCTCTTACTTTCCTTTTTTTGCCTTCTTTCTTTCATGAAGTTCATAGGTGTCAATTTTTGCCTCAGTGTTACCTTTCTGTACCCAGTTCATCGTCAGGCATGCGCACATTGTAATTCCTGACACACATAAGAAAATACACTGGTTATTGTTTACTAACATCCAACAAAACCTAATGAAAGCCATGAAGTTTTTAAAAAATATGTAGAAACATATATTATAGAAAGGAAAGCACATGCTCCTCCCCATCATTCTAGCAAAGGATGAAAGATAGTGGCCTGGTGGTGGATTGACCCTGTGTGGGTGGAAATGTTAGCAGAGCAATCTGACTGTGGGGCTAACCTGCCTTAGCCAGTGTTTTGTGGAGGCAGTCTTGGACAGACCAGTTCAGGGAGTGCTGTCGAGAACAGGGAAGGATCAGCGCACCAGTATACAAACAGATTGAAGAGCCCATAACCTTGTTGGGGGAATACTGGGAAATAGGGCAGTGAGGATGGAGTTCACCTCCTCTGCCCTTGTTTCAGGTCTTGCCTTGCCCAAGGAAGGATGCATGTCACCTAAGCAAAGCCTCTAGCATTTAATTACTAGACACTACCACCAACTACTTGGAGGTCAGAAAATCCATTTCCCCTTCTAGTATTACTTGTTTATAGTTGTAAACAACAACATCTACTTGGGGTGAGCTGTGCTGCTGCTGGCAGGGAAAGCAGAGGGGAAAATCCACAGGACATAGGGAATAGAAGAAGTGGTCTGTGGATACAAAAGCACACAACTTGGTTGCACAGTCTATGAATAGGGAGACAGCCCCATTCTATGACAAATTAAAGAGAAGCAGTGCAACACCCTATGGTTAACATGAAAACATGTAGTTACATTATTCAATGATTAGCAGTCATTTAGTTCCCTTTTCTCACCATTTAAAGATACTGTTTGTTTTATACATAGCACCGAAGCCTAAAAAGAACTTCCTTCTAAAATGATTTGGTGAGGTGGATTGAGAAGGAGCAAGTGCAATGGAAAATGAACGGAGATCTTGATAGATTCAATACAGGGACATTGACTTACATACAGTAAAATTAATTTTCACTCAAAAGGGGGAATTCACACCTCAGTGAAGTTGATGGAAAGACTGTTGGTTTTGATTGAGTGAGGAATTCACCTAAAGTGACTGGGTGTTTATTAGAAACCCATGTAAAGGAGAAATGTTAGGAGTGGCTCTTGTGGAGTTTCAAGGAAACTCTTGTGAAGGTACACTGAGTGAAGGCACACTGAGTACATTGCTGCACAAACCCTTTTGTTTACATCTCAAAACTTACTGTAGAACACTTTTTCAAGGTTGGTCTAAAATCTTCAGACAAAACTTTTCAACAGACAACAAGATTTTAGTATTTCCCCTATCACAGTGATCAGGTGATTCTGGGCAGATTAAACAGAACGGGTTGGATTGGCTGGATCACATGAAGTATGGGGATAGGGCTCAGTAGGTGAAGTCAGGATACCCCAATACAGAGCCTTAGGTCATGGCATCTGCCTCTTCATTGTGTCCCAGTGGCTGCTATGAGAAGGGACGTAATAATAAACAGAAGCTTTACCTCCAAAATTGCTCGCAAGATGAACAGGTCTAGTGTGCTGCTTGCAGGCTGCAAGAATTACAAGTAAGAGGAAAACAGGAGAAAGCATCAAGAGCGACATATTCAAATGATGAGAAAAACCATCTCAATGCCTGTACTACACTTAAGGAACCATTGAGGCCTGTTCTCACTAATACAAGGATTTCAGGGTCAGAAATACTGTTGCTTGTCTCTTCACTGTGGAGAAAAAGGCCTGTGTGAACATTTTTAGTAAATACAGTCATTTTCTGACCGTGATGGAAACAAACCTTCAAGCCTATGCATTTTGGCTAGCAAGTTATGTCTGAAAGGGCAACAAACATTTTGAGACAAATGAGAGGTGTTGGTCAAAGTTCAGTGTGTTCTTACGTAAAGTGTTTTAACGGAGTGAGATTAAAACAGTATTGAAAATTATTTTGTATGCATTTCAAACTTTCCTTTGCTGACAGAGTTCCACCCTCATCTGCTTTACTAAGAAAATCTACTGAAATGCAGACATTTCCAGAAGCTACTGCAGTATTCTTTATAAACTTTAGGTTTCTTTGCTAAACCTCTGTTCTGTCAAATGTGATCCTAATTGTCTAACGTTTAATGTCATCCATCAGACCAATTTTTCATTCCTCACCTGCTGTTTCAAGAATTCTGATCCCTAATTTAATTAATGAATCATTGTTTCCTGAGTTATTAGCTGCATCTGTTCCTCTTCGTTTTTTAAAACAATTGCAATATTTTTTTTTACTTGTCTCCTTGAAAATAAATGCTGCAAATTGGTTGCGATTCTCAAAAACGCTGTTGCTTTTAAGTCATTCTTCCCTTCCCTTCCCTTCCCTTCCCTTCCCTTCCCTTCCCTTCCCTTCCCTTCCCTTCCCTTCCCTTCCCTTCCCTTCCCTTCCCTTCCCTTCCCTTCCCTTCCCTTCCCTTCCCTTCCCTTCCCTTCCCTTCCCTTCCCTTCCCTTCCCTTCCCTTCCCTTCCCTTCCCTTCCCTTCCCTTCCCTTCCCTTCCCTTCCCTTCCCTTCCCTTCCCTTCCCTTCCCTTCCCTTCCCTTCCCTTCCCTTCCCTTCCCTTCCCTTCCCTTCCCTTCCCATGTGGGGCTAAATGTGACCCCTCTAATGCCTTTGAAGCTCCCATGGGGTCAGAGCTGGTTGCAAGCTGCTCTGTCTGTAGGCTTTCTTCTATGTACTGACATCTGGGCCCCAATGAAATCTGCGAACATTTTGACATCTAGTGTTTTTACTCATATTACAGCTAATTAATTCATGCCTGTGAAGCTCTTTGAAGCTATACAAACACTTACTTGATATTGTTCTTTTTTATGATTTACCATTCTTAACTCACACGACCTTTGAATTAGAGGATTTCTCTCTTTGTAATCTGAAATCCATCTTATCAAAGATTGACAGACTGTTTCCACTTTTCAGAACGTGCCTCCTCAGTTTTGGCTTAACTTTGCGACTCACTGAATGAAAACTGTGAAAGCGTGACCTCACCAAAGTCAACAGGGACCATGAGCCCATCCAGAAAATGTCACCTCAGACACGACTGAACTCCTAAAGTGCATGCAAGAAAAAATTTAGGAAGTTGTATGAAAAGCCAGGGTTTAACTTCCCACCTATGGGATCTGGTCAGGCTCTCTGCCTTTGCTTGAACAGCCTCTGACTCCCGCACTTCGTGGGAAGAGGGAACTCAGTTGACTTAGGCTGCCATCTGCAGCAGGACAGCCGGAGTCAGTGATCACGGTTTTGGATTTACACCTAGTCTAATTGTGCTTAGAAACTAATGCTACAGTACCAGTTTGAGCAAACGGTGTTTTCATCCAGAACTGCCAAAAACTTTGTTTCTATTCAGTGCTTGAGGAGGTGCCATAGATCATCATATCCACAAAAACTTATTTTGCAGGAATAAGGCTGAGCTCTGTATAAAAGTAAGACAAGGACTTAAGATCAGAATAATTTTATCCAAAAGCTGTGGCTTTCTGAATTTTTAACCCTTTTAAGCCAGAGTTGCGCTCACAGGATAAAACAAAGTGAAGGTGGTGGGATGAAGGAGGACATTGGGCTTAGTCTTACCCCTGACTGGGCATGGGACATGGCTGCACTGGCACTTGAGATTGTATGAGCATTCCTGTAGAGGCGGGTTCAGACAAGCCTGGGATGAACAGGCACTTCTCAAAAACCGTATCTAGAAATCATCTTAATTGTGTCCTTTGTTAAAATAGGTGCTTTTATCTTAAGCAGTGATACATCGTTATTATTTGTTATGTATATTACCATACTGCCTACTTACACTTGTATGTTATTTGAAAGTTAATTATGCCTCCCATCCTTTCACAGTCTCCACTAATGTTCAGTTTTAATGCAGTAATGTGTTCTTCTTGTATGACGTGTATCCTGGATGCAAGAATAAAAACTAAATTGAAATCTTACAGTAAAAAGAAGGTTCATCTCAGGTAATTAATATTTACCTCCAGCAAAACACTGACTAATTACACTGGTGCTGTAGGGGGAGAGAGACCTGTAAGGAACTGATTACCCATTATCTGCCCAGCCTAAAGAGCGATCCCAGCCCCTGGGAGCTGATGAGAGTCCTTGAGAGATTCCCAGCCGCGGGAGCGCAGATGCTTTCTCCCTCTGTACCACGCCTGTGCTGCTGAGGAACCACAGCAGAGCTGGCACCACCAGCTTGAGGCAAGCAGCCTGAGGATGGCAGACAGATTTTTGTGTGGTACCCAGCGGTGCCACAGAAGGGTGAGCATCTCTCTGCTCCCAGCTGCCACCGTGCCTGGATCTGGGGTCAGTTGCTGGGGAGGTGGATGAGATAGTGCAGGTCATGCGATTCACGGCACGGCTTCTCTTGGAGAGGCTGTGTGCCCTGGCTCCTGCTGAGTGTCTACCAAGGGACTTAAATCTTAGGTTGAAGAAGCATATGTCAGACAGGCTCCTTTTGACAGGTTACTGACTCTTGGGGTAAGGTAATAAGAAATAGTCTCATTAAGTGGTACCTGCCAGTACGTCCTGGTGTCCTTCGGTATTTGTTGGGCCTGACCCCTATTCTCTTAAGGTAAATGGGGTTCTCTCATCACTGGGAAAGAGCAGTGGGATAGGGCATGCTGGTGCCACAGAGCAGGCGATGGTTCTGCTGCCTGTTTGCTGTGATCCTCCAGCATCACAGCACAGCAACACTGTGGTCCAGCAGAGACAGGGACCTGAGCTTGGGAAAGTGGGCTTCAGCTCCCTGTGATACTGCTTCCCTGTCGACGTCATCTGGGGCAAATTATTTCAGCTTCTTCTACACCTACAGCTTGCCAGCTGTAAAATCAGATGTTGCAAATCTTTCCAAGGTCTGCCAATAAACAACTTGATGGCCGGCCTAGAAACAGAGAGTTTCTTATGCAGATGGTCTTGTGAGTGCCACAAGCTGTGGCACAAGCTTGTGAGAAGCTGGCTGTCACCGGGAGAAGACCTAGGTCCACAGCTGTGAGATTCCTACAGCTGGAACAGGGGGAAATGGCTGCAATCTTAACGTACTTTCCACTGGCACTGCTGGGATTGGGATTCCTTCCCCTGTGCACATCCCCTCACTAGAACAAGGCAATGTAATCGCTCTACAGCTGAAACAAAATTCACCCTATTTTCCACTGAAAAGATCTTTTTATATGTATCTCAAGTAGGTTTTCTTACTTGGTGGCCCAACAAACTCATGGGTTTGAGTAGGTATCATTTCTTTAAATCACTTTTAACAGATCTTCTCATCAATCATGGCTGATCTAAACAGTTTGATCGCACTGAAGTATGTGAAATATGCATTCAGTGACTGACTTAGTCATGGAATCACCATTTAGTCCAGAGGTTAAATGCAAAGTTGCATTACACATAGAGTATTGCAAAAATAACCCCAGGCTTTTAGTTTTGATTTCCACTTTATTGATTTGCACTAGGTAAATTTAATTCCAAATCTTACAGATGGCTGAGATAGTCATTCAATTTTGTCATTGTAGTGAAGAAACCATTAGGAAAATGGAGAAGTAAAGGTCACAGTAATCTTCTCTGGAATGAAGAATGAAGAACCAATTTTATTCAGAGGTCAGATTTGGACCAAAAAATCTAAAGCACCCACACCATCCCATTATTTAAGCATTTACAAAGTTTCATTGATACACAACATTTGTGAAACACAACATTGCTCAACAGAAGATGGAGAAGTGGGAAGCAGCTTCTTTCGTTCCATGTATGGGTTGTGAATTTCCCATGTTATGCAAGCAGGGTAATTATCCATAGGCGTTTTTGTACTCCTTCATCCTATGGAGGTGTTCGTATTGGCCCTGTGAACTCTGACTGTGATGTGGAGAAGGACCTTTGATCTGCCTCAGACACATGCTTGCAAGCTTACAAATAATCACTTTTTTCTTCTGAGCAGTCACTTTTTTCCTCCAGGCATACTCAGACAAAATACTTTCTGCTGTATGAGATAAACTGAATTTGTTGGCTTTAATTTTAAATATCTTCTTTTTGCACATGAAAGATATTCAATGTATTTTAACAAATCCTTTTCATGTTTAAAAGAAGGCAGTATAAGTATGAAAGTTATATATTTGTTTCTTGGAAGAAAGACTGGCTTTTACAACCACAAGGTATTGTTGAGTGCCTGAAAACACCCTGTAAGCCCTTAGCATGTAAATGTTGGCAGAAGTTCAGATGCCTAAACACAGGGGTCTAGAGCCACTGCAGATGGCCTCAGGGTACCTGACTTGGCTCACCAGCTACCCTGTAAGGGCAAGAGTAAGTCTCCAGTAGGTTCTGCATCAGATCTGTCAGCCCCTCAGGTGTCTCAGCTGCGCAGGGTGCCTGATGGCATGAGGCACCTGCACCACTTTCCCTGGGGGCTTCTGTGCTGAGGTGAGGGACAGCTGAGAGCATGCAGCCTCGAGTCAGAGCTGTCAAAACCAGGAGGTTAGGTTGTGCAGAAGGCTGTGTTTCAGAATCCCCTTAGTTAACTTCAGCCTGCGTTTGCCTGCATTAGTGTGCTCCACCACTCGGGAGCAGCTACTCTGACAGCAGAGTTTGGATGACTGTATTAGAAGACAACATTGTGGCCAGCAGGTCAAGGGAGGTGATTCTACCCTTCTACTCCACTCTGGTGAGACACCACCTGGAGTACTGTGTCCAGCTTTGGAGTCCTCAGCACAAGAAGGACATGGACATGTTAGAGTGAGCCCAGAGGAGGGCCATGAAGATGATCAGAGGGCTGGAGCACCACTGCTATGAAGACAGGTTGTGAGAGTTGGGGTTGTCCAGTCTGGAGAAGAGAAGGCTCTGGGGAGACCTTATAGCAACCTTCCAGTATCTGAAGGGGGCGTACAGGAAAGCTGGAGAAGGATTTTTTACAAGGGCATGTAGTGATAGGACAAAGGGGAATGGCTTTGGACTAGAAGAGGATAGATTTAGATTAGATATCAGGAAGATATTTTTCATTCTAAGGGTGGTGAGACACTGCTCAGAGAAGTTGTAGATGCCCCACGCCTAGTGGTGTTCAAGGCCAGGCTGGATGGGACTTTAGCAACCAGGTCTAACAGGAGGTGTCCCTGTCCACATCAGGGAGGTTGGAACTAGATGGCCTTTAAGGTCCCTTCCAACCTAAACCATTCCATGATCCTATGATTCTATGATTCTATGAAATGAATGAGCACCAGTTCAAAAACATCACACCTATCAGAATATCTCCACATATCTGTAAAATGGGATGCAGAGACTACAAATATTTCAGAGGTAATTGGCACTATATTGAACAGTGATGTCAATGGGGAAGAGTAAATTCTGAGCCTTGTCAGTCAGGGACATCCACCTACACTCCCTGTTTTCATGTCAGTCACGGTTTTGGGGGGCATCTGCCCGCTTTGTCAAGAGAGCCCCTGGGAGCTGGCTGCTGCCGGGCAGGATTGGACTTGGTGGGATGCCTCGGACCCGCTGAGGTGGGTGGGGGGGACGAAGGCTGGCACTTGCTGGCTGGCTGATGCCACTCTGGTGGCTATGACAGAGCAGAGGACAGGTCACAATGGGAGCCGTCCCCAGGGACGGCCCCAGGCAGCCCGGCCGCACTTTGCCAGGGGCGATTGGTGAGTGCAGTGTGCAGGGGGAAGGTTGGGCTGGATGAGGCATGGAGCAGATGGCCATGGGGTTTGTAAGGCAGAGCGAGAACCAAGCCCCTCAGGGCAGGGCACGGTGCCACCCTCGGGGCTGGGGGCAGAGATGCTGGGGGCTGCCAGGGGTGGCAGATGCCCAGAGAGGCTTTGGGCATGTGCCAGCTGCACATGCCAGGAGCGGGTGCACATGCCTGGTGCTGCCGGGAGCAGGACAGCTCCAGCCGTGAGAAGAAGGACAAGAAGGAGGAGGAACACGACGTCAGTGGTGTGCACACCACAGTGTCAGGTCTTCAGCCGTCTCCACCCCATCACCAACACCAGGAACCCCTTCACCTTAAGCCTTTATTTTTCTTATATTTTCTTATATGAGTTTTCTATTCCTAGAGTTTCAGTCTAAAAAATGTACGTCCTTTCTTCAGAAAAATATATTGAGAATAATGTTCATATGGCTGCAACTCCAACTATTTCTGGTTTATTTTCACTTAGGCTAATGTAAGCAAGATGATTGATTTTGTTTCCTAACATGAGTCCTTTATTTGGCCTTTGTCGTGGTTTTGGCGTCAGGCGCCAACAAAGAACCACACGGCTGCTCGCTCAACCCCCACAGCCATGGGGGAGAATCGGAAGAAAAAGGCAAAACTCGTGGTTTCAAATAAAGGCAGTTCAACACAACCGCAAAGGAAAGAGAAAAAACAACAGCAATAACACTGATAGAGAAATGTACAAACGGATTACTGTCCCACCGCTCACCCATGAGACCCAGGCAGCCCCAGCCCACTCCAAGCCACCACTTCCAGTCCCCTGCCCCAGCCAGCTCCCCCTAGAGCCTGGGCATAGCTCTCATGGTATGCAATACCTGTGTCTCCTGCCACATCCTAGGGGAAACTAACTCCATCCCTGCCGGAACCAAGACATTATCCACGCCTTATTCTACATCATCTACTCCATGCCCCGTTCTTACACTACCCAATTAATTACCACCACTTTTCCCTGTCCCATTCTATGATTCTATGAATATTCATTTCAGCCACAGCCAGCAGCTCCGTTTCCATCTCATTACCAGCTCAAACATCAGCAGCAACTGAGCTTTGCAGACACATTCGGGTTGTGGTGAACCATTTCCACCCAAAGCCTCCTACCATCCATGTCATGCAGAAGAAGGATGTTGCAGCACCAGCTGTTACAGTATAGGGTTTGTTCTCCCCCGGCCACAAGGATGTAGCCTTTCTAGATTAACAAAGCGTGGTTTCAGAGGAGTATTTGAAGTCTCCTCCTTGCTGTGGTACTGCACAAAAGGCCACTCAGTACCGAATGATTTTTCTTGCTCCTCTCATAAAAGTCCTGACCAGTAGCTCAAGGTATCATTGGCTACAGAAATGCGGTTGAGTAAATGGAGCATTTTCTGAATAAATTCCTATCTCGCTCTGTCAGTCTTACAGGAATTATATTGATTTTCCACTTGCTGTTACTTTAAATTTTTTCACTACATACATAACAACCTTTGCCTTATTTACCTGTTTCTTACACCTTTTTACTCCCAGTCAAAATGCTGATATCCTTCCTTGTGTTCCTCACATTTGTCCTGAGTGCCAACAACCTTGAACCCGTGGCACACTGAACACTCACAAAACAGAGATAAGTTTGTGCACTATTATTATAAGAAAATATAAGATATATATTTCATAAATATACATGAAAGTCATAGAGATTTCTGCAGATTTTTTTCCTTTGGAAGAAAGCAGTAATCCAGAGAAAAGGAGTGGATTTTTGAATGATGAGCCTTAAGTTTTAGTCCAATTTATTGAAACGTTATTTAAAAACCAACATGGACAGAACTGAAGGAAATAACAACCACAAGTGTCTTGAGGAAGCCCTCCCAAATTCTGCTCCACGTGCCAATGGAAAAGTGTGCTATAATTGCATTGTATGAAAAAAAAAAAAAGAAAAGAAAAAAATAATCCTTCTACAGTTGGTACAGCAGCACGGTGACAAGCCTTATTAAATTTTTATTTACATATTACAGCCCCCTGACTCTGTTCCAGGGTAACGCGTGGTTGGGAACTCAAGAGAAGGAAAAGCCCCAGTTCATACAGGAATCTCAGGCAAAGGAGGCACCTGGGTTTGGAAGAAGGGGCATGTAGCTGGGGATAACAAGCTCTGGCTTCTCTGAGCTCTTCGGGCCAGCTGCTCACCGATTACCTTTTTACCCTGACTTATTCAGGGTTCACATTGCCGTTGGACATTGCAGTATCCTGCAATCTCAAATTAACTATATTGCAACACTTGGGCACAGAAAGCCTCTCTTTAATCTCAGACACATTCCCAAGCACGGGGTAACACTACATGTGTTAAAAGAAGGGGACTGATGAGGACTGGAGCTCCTCCTGGCTTTTTTGCAGACTCCTCCTGTAACTCCAGGTGAGCCCCATGGAGGCTCCCTTTCTTCATCAGCCAAAGCAGAGCTAACAAAGCACGTGTATTTCCTGATGTTGTGACAAAGATTATTGTTTTCTAAAAAGGAATACATGTGAAGGACTAACTACAAAGTGTCACACATGAAAAATATACCTGTAACTGTACCTCCCCCTCCTGTTTTCACACTGAGCTATCACTGAATCCTGTCATTTTAATTCTTACGTGGCTTATCATGGGTGGGCAGCAGAAGTAATGATTATTTACTTAATAAAAAAATGCCGTATGTTAAGAATTTCACTTTCTGCTTACTGTCCCTTCTGCCAAGGCCCCTTTCCAACCCTGCATCCCACAGGACTGCCTCCCTGATTTCTGTATTCACTCGGCACCGAGATAAATGTTCCTGTTTGTTTCATTTGATGTGTCTTTTTAAAGAAAAATAGTCTACAAAAGTTTGATGAGAAATTTTTCAGTGTTTTGCGTGAGTACCTAGAAGTGTGTCAAAAAGTGTGCTTTCTTAAAATTGCCTTAAAAGTGGACTGTACCTATGGTACAGTCGATATACTAATTTCTTTAGTTATTTCTACTGAATAAAAGCAAAAATACTTTTTTATTATGTCAACGCATTTTAATTAATAACATATTGCATTTAATTTTCTGATTTATATTTTAAGGCCTTTTACGCCATTGATGTGCCAGAGATTTTCAAATGTTACTTTGTCTGAAATACACAGTAAGATAAAAAATGGCTTCAGAATGCTTCAGCTGTCACTGACGGCATAAGTCTGTCAATAGCAGCCAGTAAATGTGGGAGACTGACTTTTTGCTCTGATTTTTATTTATAAATTCCATTTCAGAATAGCAATAAGACACTGCAGGCCATGCATTTTGAAGGGATTATTGCACTTCTCTTATGACTAAAGTCACTTGCCCTTTAGCCTTGTGTCTTCTAACACCTCCTGAGGTGTTCAGTAGTAGGCCAGAAATGCATGGCATGCTGTGTCTTATAGCTTAAATATATTTAGCTTGATCACACAGAAAAATAATGACAAAGTAAGAGAATGTTCAAGGAACACACCCCCTCCCCCCGCTATTCCTTTCTTTTTCAGTTCTTTTTTAATCAACTCATAGGTAAAATAATTTGCAGGTTGCCAACTGTTTATTAAAATGTACATGAAACATATAAGAACTGTTTCCCTTTTATGGTTATGGTATCTTGCAGTACATATGAAACACCAACCTTTTAATACAGTTTGGATTGTTGCATAATATAGAAATACAGCTAAATTCTTAAAAGGGTTAAACAGTTCCATTCTGCCTTAAATTACCACTGTCATTCAATTCATTAGATGAGTTTATGGAGTTACAATATGTCTGTAATTTATAGCCTGCTTACTGACAAAGCTTAATGCTAACATATGCCTAATTTGCCAAGGTTATCTCAAGCCCCATTCATCTCCCCCACTAACAATATGCTGCTGATTCCATGCTTCATGGATGAGGTACATGCGGTTTCATATTTAGTGCTATCAATCACAAGTAATTGCCTCCAGCTCCCCGCCTCAGTGTTCAAAGTGATTTCTCTTCAGCCTCAGAGGCTTGATGAGAAGGGGATGCGTAGCCAGAGGAGGGCATCCTCCTCCAGCCTTAGCGACTGCAGACCTGAAGGAGCTGGAAATCAGAGAGGCGAGGCGTACCTGCAGCTGACATTTCCAAACTTTCCTCTCCTGGGGCACACTGTTTTTGGCAGTCAGGAGAGTACGCTCATGGGTACATGCTTGTGCAGCAGTGGCAGCCCTCCATGGGAAGTGAGCCGGCTTCTGGACCGGCGCCCTCAGGATTTCCCCAGTGATACGGTGGACTGACCTGGGACACCTCCAGCCCAGCTCCCCCATGCCCCGGATCACAGCCTGGGGATGCTCCACTGTGCTCCTGGGACCTTGGTGTGGTTGCACCCGCGTGTGGGACAAGGCAGGACTAGTGTCTGCCAGAGGAGATCGCAGTTCACGTGTGTATTTTCAGTATCTACTGAGTCTTCTTGGTGGGGCTGTTATAACACCAACAAACTGTACCTTATGCAGGATGGCATTTTTAGTTTGTAAGAGTCACGGTCCTGCCAACTCTTAAACCTGTGCCCAGCTTCGTTCTTGTGAAAGGTCCCGTTGGTTTGTCTTGCAGAATTGTTTATAGTATCAGGATGTAAGGAGAGTGACTAACTCATGGCTCCCTGTTCTCTTCCTCTTTGCCTGCTTGCTGGTATTTACTGCAACTTCACGTTAAGCTATAATGGCCCCTTCTATCAGCATGTACCTACCCCTTTCCCTATCTAATTAGGCTTTTTTTGTATGGCTGTAGTCACTGTAGAAGCTGAACATTGAATGGAAAATTCAGCTGAAGTGTCTGATCCTGAACTGTTTATGCATATTCTCACCGCAAGTCATGGGGATTGCTCACATTCCTGCATGAGTACTAGCATTTGTATTTATAGTACGTGGATCAAAAACTTTGATTTTATGAATGTGAACAAACGCACACACATGCATTGTCTACCAAATGAGCTGCTGAGCCATGTAGCTATGTAGCTTCCTGAGCCTTTAGACACATTCCAGAGATCTCTTTTAGATCACATTAGAAAACACAGAGAATGAGTTAGCAAATATATTTCGCCTAAAATACATCTCCCACCTTACTTTGGGTTTTGACAATCCAGAACACTGAGGAAAAAAAATTGTTCTTGGATACTCTGCTATCTTGGATACTCCAGCTGTAATCTCAGATTTATCAAGGATGTTGTTATGCTTGATATTCTAAAAATTCCCCAGGAATGGAGACTGTTTGGCAGACCCGGTGAAACTCTCTGGTCCTGTGAATTTACTATGATCTGCAGTACTGAAAGAAATGGCTGCAGCTAAAACAATCCCAAATGGATGAAGAGATGTATAAGATTTAAAACCAGAGTGATATCCATTAGTTTCACTGCATAGGAACACCGTAATTTTAATGTTTGCTTGGAAAATAAAAAGCCAAAAGCCTTCTGGAGCAAAAAAATAAGTTTAATCAAAGAAACTGCTATTGCTGATGCTGTTTTTTTCTATGAAATGAAAATCATGTTCCTGTATGGAAGTGACAGCAGATGGTACGAAAGTGTCAGCTTCTCTTACGGGGTTGGGGTTTTTTTTTTGTTTACTTTCTGTGTTGTGCCAGAATTCAGGAGCATGCCACGAAAGGACAGCAGTCATGGCCTTCACATGAGTTTACTTAAGAAAGAACTAACTCCTATAACAATCAGAAAAAACTATTGAACTTGCAGATGAAAACACTAACTCTGTGGCTGTGTGGTTAATTGTGGTTATGCTTATTATGAACTGAATCTAAAACTGCAGTGATTCTTGCTTATACTTAAAGAAGCTTTTATTTCTAAGGAATCTGATAAGATAAAGTCAAAGAATCTGCTAAAAATCTGTATTCGTTTTACATCCTGCTCTCAGATACAAGGCCAACCATTTTATTTTTATAGTATAGTTCGAACCGTTTAGGTTTACTTTTTAGTCAAATAGGGTGAGCAACAGAAATACATGTAACACTTCCCCATATAATTTAGATTAACGTGATTTACAATTCATGAGGACTGAGCCGTATGGGTGCAAAATAAATTACATTTAAGTAATAATATATTAGCTATTAATTAATAGAGGGGTTGGTTGTTTTTCTCTATTTGGAATATTTGAAATAAACATGAAAACAAATAAATCAGATAATTTGTAGAAAATATTTCTGAAATAGAAGAATTTGTAAAGTTGTTTTTTTTTGAAATACAAGTGTTATGTTGTGAGGCTTCAGGAAGATACACATTTATCTAAATATAACTTAAGCGATACTAGCCAGTAAAAGAAGTATTCAGAAAACTTATCGTTTTGTTTTAAAGACTGTTTCTTAATCAGTGGCTGGAAGGAAATGTCTTTGTGAATCTTTGCATATATTGCAAAGGGCTCTAAGGCTAAGTGGCTGCACTTTGCATTGCGTCTGCTGACTTCCCATTCAGAGCCTCTCTGACAAGCGGGGGGTGGAGGGATGCTGTGCTGCGGTTTGTGGGAATAGGCTCTTTCAGTTCTGGTTTATTACATGGCTAATTAACCAAGGTCACCGAGCTCTTTTATAAGTCTGCCAATAGAGACATCACTGGTGCTTTAACAGATCTGTTTATTATATTGCATGCCCTGATAATATGACAATGATAAAAGAAAAAAAACAAAACAAAACAAAACCAAAAAACAACTGTGGGGGAGCATTTACCTGGAGCATTGTATAAACATGCAAACACGGGAAACAAAAGTAAAACTGAAATAATAGGCACCGTAATATACTGGATTTTGGCATGTTTAATCTTAAAATAATTTCTTTTCTATGTAATTTTACAACGGCTATGTGAGGCAAACATGAATACAGACTACAGGAATTTATAGGCTGTAACAGTAACATGTCACAGTAATAACCTGATTTACCTGTGACACAGGATATTCGTCGAGATTACCGCTCCGTATACCAATTAACAAGGAATGCACAGTGACGCGTAATTAGGGAGTAAGACAAGGAACTGTGTCTCAGGATTACACACCAGGCTAAAATAAGCCTCAGTGTCCCCCAAACTGCCATGAACGCAGAACAGATCTGATTACTGCTGACTCTCCACAGAGCCATCTTTCAGAACATTGTGGCCTTGATGTAAGTAGGAAAGGGGCTCTCTTAAAGCTAATGAGACCAGTGATGTGCTCTGGCCCAAAAGTTTGGTGGTCAGAGGCCTCCTCAGGCCATTCCTGGCATGCATGGTGTCCTCGCTGCCGCTCCAGCCCTGTGTATGAAGCCAGGCATGCATGAGGCTGTCCCTGCCTGAATGCCAGGTTACAACACTTCCCAAGGGGAACTTTGGCAACAGCTCATCAACCCCACAACACCCAGCTTGTACCTGCCACTAGGAAACCCCACGGCAGCTGGGCATCGCTCCCTTCTCACGTGCCACGACCAGCTTACAGAGGTACTGCTGCTACACGGCAGGATGCTCAACACCAGCATGATAGTCATAGAATCATAGAATCACAGAATTGTCTGGGTTGGAAAGGACTTTTAAGATCATCACGTCCAACCATCAACCTAACACTGCCAAAACCACCACTAAACCATGTCCCTAAGCACCCTGTTCATCGTGGCAGCCCCTCATCAGCCATGAGACAAGCTGCAGCCCCCATGTCTGAGACTGCTGGGTCACTAGTGGTTGTTGGTCCTGCATCTGAGCCGATCCATATGGAGCATGTTTGCCAGTGGCTACACGGGTGTGTGCATGTGCTTCCAAATGTCCCATCTGGATGTCATCCAGGGTGGTTTGGCCCCCACAATGCCTCTGACTGAACCGGAATAATTTCAGGACAATCTTCAGGAAGGCAAGGGATGTGCAACCCAACCTTGAGTGATGGTGGGAGGGCAGGCTGAACAGTCTTACCTAGGGAGTGCTAATCTTCACTTGCTGTCATGTCAGATCTCTGTAGGGTTGCTTTTTCTTGAAGATTTCTCTAATGTTCACAGGGGGTGGAGGCTGTACGTTCAGTTCTTGTCCCCAGCTGCAATCTTCTGGGCTGTGGTCTGAGCGGCTGGGTGCCTCTGTGGCCCCAGCTGCATGTGTTGTACTTCCAGGGGGCTCCAGGGCAGGTGGGCGGCTGTAATTCTCTACTGACATTTCCTGTATTTCTTCAAGAGGCCTCCAGTACACTATGGGAACCATCTCTAGATTGGCCTCCTCAGTATCTCTCTACATGCCATTCCCATTCTCAACCTCACATCCTGTCTTGGTACCAACAGGTGAGCTGTTACCCTGCTGTGGAAGGCAAGAATCCCAAAGAGTGTGTAGTCTACTAACCACGACATTTCTCCACTGACTTGTGCCTTCTTCTATGGCTATTCCCCATCTTATTTGGCACTGCTACAAAAACTTCTACCTCCATTATTCACTTAATCAACATTCAAACAAACACCTCCTTGCTCTCTCCAGTTTAGAAGAAAGTTCTTCCTAAAAATTTGCAGTTCATCTTGTTCTATCAGATTTCTTCATGAGGCTCTTCTGTTATGCCTACAAAGAAAGTGGTTAGTCTGCTGGTGTACAGAAACCATCTCTTCGATGATGCAGAAACCACCTCTATCTCATCATCCACTTCTCATGTCTATTGTATTCTAGGCTTACAGGGTTGGAGCTCAGCTCTGAATCAGTATATTTGTACTTAGATATGTATGTGTAGGTGCCACATATGGGCTAGGAGTCCAGGCTTCCGCTATGGTCAGCTGTGTCTAGTTGATACAGTGGAAATGGGAGGGTGATTGAGCTTCCTCAGGCATGAACACTGGGGGCTTGATTCATCTACTAGAGCTCCTGGTAGAGAGTGGGTGCCCAAGCAGGAAGCCTACAGTAATACATGTAACAAATAGTTATAGCCATAAACGGATCCTAAAAACAGATTGACAAAAAATATAAACAAAATAGGAACTCTTCCTATAGTTATCAGGCCAGAAGTCTTTGCTCCTTAGGAAGCGTGTGCTGCCTGGAGAAGCTAAACAATGGTTCTCAGTGACTTTTAAACTGAGTAACATCACCACTGAAGCTGGTGCTGGTCATGGTGGACCACATCTGCAGTAGTCACAATCAACAACAGTCATCACTGTAGTCCTCCTTCCAAAGACCTAACACAGCACTCAGCAACATGCAAAGAATGACCGGGAATTCTCATAGTCTTTTACAATCCATCAGGCAAATCACATCATTGCAAATCACATCTGTATAACCTGGTTTCTATTCCTTCCTGAGACCATTTCTGGTCTTGTCTCTGAGACACAAGTATGGTTTGTAAACATATGTTGTCAGAATGAAAATTAAAAAAGCACAGAACCAAAAAAAAACACCCTAAAAGCCCCAAACCCGAAGAACTATATGCTGTCAGAATGAAGTGTCAGTAGGAATTAGAGGTCTGACTCCACAAAGATCAGGCAAGGAGAAAACTTTTTGCCTTCTGGCCTCTGCACTTTACCATTCAATAACCTTAGCAGATAAATCTGGAACTATATTTTGCTGTTTTGCTGGAACTATATTCAGCTGTTTGATGTCCTGTTACGGTCCTTGGAACATGGGTCAAAATACCGTCCTTTGTTTAATACTCTCTGTTTTAAGCTAGTGTTGTAGCCAGCAGGCTACAGAGTCATGCTAGCGACTGAGGTTAGGTTACAGAGGGACACCGGTTTGCAGCTCCTGTGTCACACATAGATTTGCTTCCTTACTGCCAAGAAAGAAATTCAAGCACATCATTCATGTCCCGGGTGAGTGAAAGGATGGAACAACTACCTCTCACTCTTTTTAAAAGGAGAAGAGTGATGGGTTCTCCATTTTTTATGAAACAAAACGAGACGCATCTTGTTTGGTCTGATTTTATTTCAAATGTAACAGTATTGTTACTCACAGGGGCCTAAGTATTTCCACATGTAGTGAGGGCAAACAGGTTGTTCTTTTGGGGTGAGGGTTACAGGAAAGTTCCCCGCAGACTTGTATCCTATGACATCCATGCAACTTTACCAAAAGTTTAACCCCCTACTGTTGAAGGGAAAATGATGAATAGTTTAAATTGGGAGTAACCCAAGATATTGGCTTGTTCATCACCAGTATAAAATACGTTAGTCTTACCAGCATAATTTTTTCTATGATGTGCCATATTTTTGATTGTGGAGCCTCAGATGTTAAGACTGATTTGGGACAACTTTGTTGGTATCAGGACAAATTGGAAAGGACAAATATTAGCACCAAATGCATCTAGTTCCTACTCAAGAGTATAATTTGAAAGAGAACCTCACTGTTGCTGCTAGTCCAGTTGTAAGGGCAGTCTATTTGTAAACATTTAATTATCTACTTTGTAAAACCTGAGCTAATGTTTTATAGGAAAAATCTAACCATGACGTTTCTGGAGAGAAGAATGTTAAAACTTTCATAGCTTTTATTTTCTTCCAGCAGTGCCTAATATCTAAATGGCATAGATTTAAATCACTTCCACAAAGCTGTTGAATTGAGTAGTCCATGCCAACCATTTTACCAATAATCACTTTTCTTTTCACATCTGTATTTTTTCCAGTCATGCGAAATCTGCTCTGTTTGGTATTAACTTTCTGTAATTCTTTGGGTAAAAAGAGCAAAAACCTTACCCTCATCATCTTTTATCCTGAACACGATCATTCGCGCCTGGGTAATAACTTCATGCAGTATGAAAATTTAATCAGTTAATGTCTGTTCCCAGTGTTTTTCAAGAGTCCTTTTGGTTTTAGACACCCACACATGGACTCCTTTTGTAAAAAGGGGTGCTACTCCTTTAAGTCCCCATACATTTCTTGCTAAATCCTCAGTGAGTTGAGGGGTTTACACCAGCAGGACTGGTACACATAGTCCTCTGAAAGCTGCCATTAGAGCACTTCATAAATGTGGGTAACAGTGTAGTTAAGGGCATTGTGGGTTGTAAAACATCTCCACATCTCCAATTTTAAAGTCCTGTCAAAGCACTCTGTAACTGCAGTTTTGACTTCATTATCAGTAACAAAATGGTGAACATTATGTTACCTTAAACTGCTGAAAGACCTGTTTGGAAAGTTCTTTAAGCCTCTCTGTCTATAACTTGTGAGCTTCACTTCCTTCAGGAAAAAATGGTTTGAAAGGCCTCTGAGCCTTCATTGCCCATCTTATCTGCTGATCCTAAAGCCAAGGCACTTTATATGTGTATGTATATAAAAAACATATATATATATCACATCTCTCATTGCTACAACATACTTGAAACTACAGCTGTGCTTGGAGAACTGCTATGTACCCAAAGTAAGCTTCCCATTGTGTGGCTCCATATAATATTTTTGTTTCTTTTAAAATGTATTTGAGTTGCCTTGTGCAAAGTGGAGGCCTGTCGTCTGCTTGTTGGCTGGTCAAGACCTCACTACATTCGTTTCGCTTTCTGAAAAACGGAGCTCACCCCTCCCAAAACTTCAATCAGGTCAGTACAAAATTTCCTTTAACAGGAACATCCCTGTAGTTGACACTGAGGTTTATTGGCACTCTACCAGGGAGTGTAGTGGCAGGACGAGGAGTAACAGTTTTAAACAGAAAGAGGGTAGATTCAGATTAGATATTGGGAAGGAATTCTTTACTCTGAGGGTGGTGAGACACTAGAACAGGTTGCCCAGGGAAGTTGTGGATGCCCCATCCCTGGAAAAGTGCAAGGTCAGCTTGGATGGGATTTGAGCAACCTGGTTGTTGTGGTTTAGGCCAAATCAGCTACTGGAGACCTGGGGGAACCCAGATGGGACTGACAGATGCTCCCCTCTACTCCTCTTCAAAGAGAGAGGCAGAGGAGGAAAAAGAGACTTATGAGTTTAGAAGGAACTAAACTACTTTAATGAAATATTAATAATAAAATAAAAAAGAAATAATGTAATATATACAAAACCATATCAAGCTCCTGAGATGACGATCACAACACTGACTGGCACTGGGGCAGTCCCAGGCTGGACTCAGTGACGGATGGGAACTGGATTCCAGATCTGCATTCAGGATTGGGATCAAAGGCAGACGAACAGAGTCCTCCTCAGACATCGGTCATTGAAGGAAGAGAGAGCTGACCTTTTGATCCTCTCCCTGTCTTCAGAGGTTTGTTAAATCCCTCCCATTTGCAGAGGTGGTGTTCATCACGCCAGGAAATAGCTATAACATTATGACCAAACTCAAACTGAACCTCACGGTTCAAACTCTGACTAAGGGATATGAAGCATTTTATTAAAGATCTCACAAATATTTTAGAATAAACATAGACAATAATATTCAGTGTTTATTAGTTTAAATTCTCAGACAACCCTGAAGTAGTGCAAATATTCACTGAGTAGAAAAAAAGAAATTTCATTGTGTAACAAGTAACTGTGAATTACTCCTCTCCATGAGGTACATAAGAACATCTGAAACTTGTTTTTGTACTCTATTGGTGATCTTGGGTAAAAGGCCCTTGCATGCTTTATGAAACTTTTTAGAGAGAGGGAATTGTGCTAACAACTGAGACAGCTGGTTTTGAGACTTTTATTTCACCACTGTGTTGAGAAATCTTCAAAAATGGCACATGGAATATTTGAATTGTGTTGCCATTTTGTCCATCATTTCCCTTCTCAGTACTTCACAGGTGGCATTGGTGTCTCTCCATCTTGTGGCCTGAAAGAAATATTTATACTCTGGATGTCTCAGAACTGCCATTCTCCAAAATTGCCTGTAGCTCTATTTGCTCAGTTCTGCATGCAAGGGGAGGACAGACTCTGATTTTCACCCTGTTATGTGTACATTTGCTAGTTGTTTGTATTTGTTGTACTCTTATTCTGGGCTTTCATCCAATACTTTTTATTAACATTTTTTCTTGGCTGTCTTTCCCTTTCCACATCCTATTTTTTATTTATTTTTATTTTTAACTTATTCCCACACTTGTCTTTTTTTTTTTCTTAGCATCTCCTGCAGTTTTTTTTGCTGTTCGTTGGAGCTGTTTCCTTCATGACGTCCCTCACAAGGGCATTACATCTCTATGACAGTGTTCTGTTTAAGCTCTCTGAAGAAACTTAGTTGTGTTGTCATCCACTGACCTAGGATCTCCCTATCCTAATGCTTTGAAATTGAGTGTGTCATAGCATTCACCTTAACAGTAATCTTCGTGGTCAAAGATTTAGTTTTCATTCTACAGAAATAACCTACAATCAGAAAATGTATTAAAAAAAAATCTAGACTTCTTATCTAATGGAGCTCTTTCCATCTTCTAATAGGGCACTGGGGAAACATTGCAGCCAAGCCTGACACACTGATAATACATTTTTGCATTTGTACTACTGGTCTGAAATATCTAGTTTAGTTTCCCTTCAGATTTGGAGGGCTGGAAAGATCAGTCCAATATCATCAGTTCTAACCACCTGTGGTTAATCTCCATCTGCCGGTAGGCTCTCTTTTCATTTCCTTGTGGTCTAGAAGTTTACCAGAAGAAACCACAGGGATTTGAAACCCTGTAAACTGGAAGACAGCGGTGCATAGGTCTGGAAAGATATGAGGTCTCTGCATACTGGGGGTTGTCTCATCCTGCTGTCTGTCTAACCCGCCCTTCTTCATAAAGATGGCCTTCCTGGGAGGTGACAACCATGGAGGCTGCTGTCCTCCATAGAAGCACTGTCTTTGTGGCCTGGCTGGCTCAGGCGCCTTTTTAGACTCTGGAGACCTTTCCAAGGATAGGAGGGCAGACAGCCCAGGTGCCCCTTCTGTCCCAAATCCCTGCATTGACTGGCATGGGGCTCTCTGACTTGCAGAAGCTGCATGCAGACACCTGGACAGACCTGGGCCTGGCCGCCTGGGCCCACATAATCCCACCATTACAGACACTTTTGGTGTTTCTTCATTCTTACGGTGAGATTAGGGCCTGCAAACCACCCAGGTGTCCAACTCCTGCCCCATGCGTGGATGCAAGCACCCTCACTTGCTTCAGTCTGGCAGAACCCACACTCTGCACACCTCCAGTGAGAAAAGGTGTTACTTCAGAGGTTGAGTATGGTAAACAGAGGGAAGGCGTAGTTTGCTGCTAAATTTGCATTGATCTAGGTTCAAACCGTCATGAGTGGCATGGGGCACAGCAGAAATGGAAGCAGCAGTGCCATCATCACCACCAGATCTGCCAGCTTGGCTGGTGTTACGTTTCCCACATTCAGAGCCTACAGGAGTATGTAAAGTATCTGAAGTTTTGACCAAGACCCTTCGGCTTTCTTTTAAAAGCAATTTACTATGTGTTAACCTCACTTCAAGTTTGAGCAAAAAAATGTAGGAGAGTTGCTGAATCTTCTGGACTTATGACGAAGCTGGAAGGTTTCTAAAGAGAATACATCTCAGCTGAGGTAAATAATCTGTTTGTATCTGCCTTCCATCCAGAAGATATTACAAAAATATCTGTCTTTTCAAATAATAAAGGTAAAACAAGTCAAGAGGTGTCAAGAGAAGATTCTGGAGCACATTAAGTAGAAAGAATCGCTCAACATGCATTCAGTAACCATAAGCAACTAAAAGAGGCGGTAACTGAGCTGGTAACCAAGCCACAGTTTTCTGTCATTAAATTGTGTCTGAGAATGGTAAAGGTGTATGTTTTTAAAAAAAACTTCTAACTGGGACATAGAAATTGTAAACCATTCTTCCTTCAGTACCAGACAGGGTAGTGCCATGGCTAAGGGCAAGCAACACTATGCCAGAGATCTAATATCTGTCAATTGATAGAGAAACTTGGCATAGTTTCCCTGAAATAAATATTGTGCTGTTCAATTTTGAGTCCTCTGAGGTAATAAGAAAAATGACCAACAAATCCACTTAACAAGTATTTGGACTTCTTAAAATGCTCCTACAGAATTTTGTACAAGAAACCAAAAGCCACAGTACTTTCACAGACATGTCACACAATAAATAAGGAAAGGATAGACATGAGGGGGACAGAATAAATATTGGCTAAATAGGATAAACACTGTCAGCACAGCATTAATTTTCTGCAGTACTGTTTTATTTAAGAGGTTCCTGGAAATGCACAAGGCGACCACTTGCACACAGTGTGAAAATGAATTGTAGAGAAGGGGAATCTTGACTTCGGATCCCTGATTTCTGGTGCAGCAATTCCTCAGCTGCTTAGCAGTCCTCCACTTCATGCCAGTAAAATGTTGGCATCCTTCTTTAGATGAAACACCTATTTCTTTGCAAAATCTAAAGTGCTTGAGAGGCTTGGCTCTGCTTTTAGTGTGAGAACTCTCGTATTCCAACAAATATAAACATTCAGTGCCCCTTGTAGTCTCCTTGCTTACCCGATAATTGGTGAGACTCGTTGCATATTCCATAAAGGTGAGGTCTACAGTTTTAGACTCTGAAGTTGTTTTAACCTCACATAACATGGCTGCAAAGTTTGGAGTCAGGATTTAGCATTCCTATTGTTGTCTGCTTATGTCTGCAAGATATAACCTTGGCAGAAAATAAATTAGAATTCTTTTAAAGTTCTTTGTAAAATATATCAGTATATCAACATTTTTTAAATTCTAAATGAGCTTTTTCTTTTTTTTTTTTTTCCATTTCACTTTTTATGGTCTATATTTCTATTTTTTATCTTTCTTGCAGGAACTTGTCTCCTAGGCTGGTCAGAAGTCCAAGATGTACCACAACAAATCATTATCCCAGGTATATGATGCGTAGGCTCTATTTTTCCACCTTTCTGGGTTTTTTGTGATTCACTGTGCCCTACTTCTGGCAGGGGAGGTGCTGAAATGATTTGGGCCACCGTGGCAACATTGTGTTGCTTATTGGCAGTTTGACTAGTCCAGGAGGAGCATCATTGCTGTCCATCAAAAGCCTGACTGAGCTTGAGAGGGAGGTATGAGCAAATTCACTGAGTTTTAATCTGGGTGAGACAGAGCTGATGCTGAAGAAGGAATGTGCAGGAACATATATAACCAGGGGAATGGAGATTTCTTTTCTCAGTGAGTGTTTGCCTATCATCTTCCCACAAAGCATTGGCAGCACAGGAGTGTGTTTATTACCCTACATTCAAATTGAGTGAAGTGTGGCCAGACAGACACTGCGTTCCCGATTTCTAGAGTGGCGTATTTCCTCTTCCTAGGCATATCCTTGGGGTTGGCAGGCTGTCAGGGAAGGCACTAGGAGGTATGCCACCTGAGATGTGCCACCCCAGGACAGAGCACTCCCCAGGACTGCACCTACACTAGCACAGCTCACCAGCACTCCTGATGGAGCGCAGCCATTGAATGGTTCGAAATCTACCTCCTTCATTTCTTCCTCCTCCTCCCCAGGACAGAAGAGGTTAACAGGCACTTGAACAGGAAGTCCCCAGGTTTAATTGTCTAGCAGTGGCTGGTGAGACATTTTCAGTGGAGGACTCTTGACTCTGGAGATCTCTTCCAAGGAAGCCCAGAACGGATTCATTGACCTGTGGAGCACAGCCAGGCTTTCACCTGAAAGAGAAATGGGTGGGCTGGTTTTGTTTTGGAATTATGTGCAGAGAAAACTATTGTGCAGTGGTGATTTGGTGAACTTTGTGCACCCATTCTGTGTTAGGCACATATTATTGGTGAAATGGAAACAGAATGATTGGTAACACAAGCTGCATATTAGCTCCCCATCTCCATCTTCTAGTCTGTTTTGTCCTCACAGTTTTCAAAGGTGGGATTAATTTACTGTTCCCTGAAGTCAGACATCCATCCTACTACCACCTCCAAAGACTCACTCTCTCAAAAATGGAACAAAGAACAGCTGAATGTCTTATTCCCAGTAGCCATTCCATTAGTTTACAATTTGGACAATGGTATTAAAAATCACTCTTCAACATAAATGTTGGTAGATAAATATGTTTGCATAACATGGGTGGCCATGATGTCCCAGTTTGAACAGAACCTTCTGAAGTCCATTGGTATTTCATGGACTCCAAATGGCAAACAGTGTCAGAAAATCTATTCCTCCTCTTCTTCCTCAGATTTTTTCATTACCTCAGCAAACCCAGAGAACAGTTATTCAGTGTAATTTACTCTGTGATGGATAGACTACACAATCCTGCTAGCATGCTTTTCTGCTGTGGATCATTATTGAATTAGACATGAAGGCAGAAGAATCTGAATGTCAAGCAATGCCAGAATTTATAATCCATCATTTCATCTTGGTTTGCACTTTACAGCCCAAGCTTGTAAGTAGGTGTATCTCCAGTGACTTCATTTTTTTCTGACTTCATTAAAGATTTGTCAAAGAGAAATCTGGTTCTTTCACACTGGCAGGAGCTTACAAACAATAGTAGACAGCGATCCCGTGGTAACAGTGATGATCAAGAATTGGAGTCTAACAGAGAATAATCCATGCAAGTGCCAAAATTCAAGCAGAAAATTCAACTTTAACTTTTGTCATCTACAAAGGGAGATATCTGTGGAATACAGAGGTGGTTTTCTTTCTATCTATTTATGTTTTTATCTGAAATTTTATTTAAATTATTACAGATGTCCTTGGTAAAGAGTACAGATGTTTTGAGAACTCCTGGGCCACAACTGAACTGGATGACCCAGAATTGTTTTCAGGCTCGTAGGTTGGGATGTAAAGTCTAGCTGCATTTTCACTCCATGTTGGAGTGAGATGTACGTGCCTGTCATAACATTGCTCCTTCTCTAGCAAGAGAACTTCTGTTGTATGGGCTAAACAGGAGCTACACCAAGTTCTGCGAGATGCCTTCTGCGGACCAGAGGTATCCAGTCAGGATGCAGACTGCAAATGGTGCAGAGATGCAACTTGTGGCTGCTTTATTCACACCATACTCAAGGGATAATAACATTATTTTCAACCTGTTTAACCCCAGTAACTTGAAGCAGCTTGGGAGACGGGCTGTCGTGGTTTGGCCTCAGCCAGAAACAAAGAACCACGCAGCCGCTCACACAACTCCCACAGTTGTGGGAAAAGAAATCGTCAGGGCAAAACTCCTGGGTTAAAATAATGCAATTTAACAAAACAGCAAAAGAAAGGATGAAAACACGATTACAGTACCGCTGCGAAGCGCACCGACCGGACCCGTGCCGCTGCAGCCCACCCCCAAGTGGCGACTACTCTCCTTGCCCCGGCTAGCTCCTCTTATAGCCCGCGCATGGGTCACATGGTATGGAATACCTGCCCCCTGCCAGAACCAGGACATGGGCTTAAGAGAGAGTTAGGAGGGGAGAGGACATTTTGAATTACTTCATCGTTGATTTTGGATTAGCAGATATTGTCAAGTACCATGCCGCCAGCGTTGCTTCTCATTTATAAAACTGTTAATATTTTACAGGTCACAGAAAAGATGTACACGGAGGGGCTTTGAGATCTTATGCAGGAAAAGACATGGTGTGTGCAAATCAGAACACCCCCAAATTGCTTGAGTCTGTAAATACGCACCCTAGGATTGATCCTTTGTCCTTTCCCTTCACACTGAAACTCCAACTTGCCAAGATCCCCAGAAGCCCCTTCTAAATGGAGGGGTGAGGCTACAGAGGTTGGTTGTGGATGTCAGCAGCTCCTGGCTTCGTAATCTCCACTGATGCCTGTTCTTGGAGCAATTTGCATTCCTGAGTGATTAAGGGATGCTTTGTCCTTCAGGTTTTGTAGGTCATTTCATTATTAGAAGCTTGCAATATTTTTGCCAGGCTCTCTCTCTCTTTCCTTCCCTCTCAAAAAAAAAAGAGAAAAAAGATCTGATCTTTTTATCTAGGACCTTATAAGAGTCATTGGTGAGCTCAGAAGCTTTAATGGAGTTGTTTATTGTAGTTCAAATAATCTCTAGCGGCAGCTTCCTGGAGCTATAACAATGGTAGGGTATTTTATAGCTTTGAGCATAATAGTGTCCTATGGAAAAATAATAAATCTTTATTATCTCAAACTCTCTATCCCAGACTTAAAGAGCACACTAGAGAGACATTTTTATATATCTTTAACTGAATACTTAGTAAGAACAGAAAAAGACCAAAGAACAATCTTT
>NW_009650084.1:1338096-1372656 GCF_000708025.1 Charadrius vociferus
TAAATGCATGTGGACAGTCTGAAAACAAGCCACCACTCCAGAGAAGAGTAATTATTTTAATCTTTGTCCTGGAAACTTCCTGCATTTACTCTTTGGTTGCAGAGGAGCCAGTCGGGAAACACGGGCAGCCCAAGTTTGCTCTTTAAGAAGAAGTCCCCATGCCCTGTATGCTGGTCTTTGGCAGGAGCCCATCAGACACCTGTGCTCCCAAACCTGGCCGGCTAGAAGTGCCCACTACAGATGTCAGAGCTCTTTTGTTGACTTCCTATTAGTTGCCACTTAATGGATGTGAGCAGAACAGGGCTTTGCCTAAGCACTTATCAATAGACAGCAAACATTCTTCTTTCAGTGGGCAAAGGGTCAAACTGTTTCGCCTGGCTATAAAGCTGTGCCAGATAATTGCTGGTGATTAGCAATTTTAATTACCAGGTGCTAGGGGTCGTTACTTGTGGAGCTTTTTTTGCTGTTGTTGTAATTGGGCAGGCTGTTAATAGGTATGGCTTATTGTACGCGTGGTGTATATTTTACAGATACATCGTGCATCCTTTTAAAGCAAGTAAAATAAAGTCAGTAACATAACCTGCTTCTGTTTGCATCTGATTAGCCACATAGTGCTCCAACAGATTTTTCGATAAAACTTGTCTGATAAAGGAATCTTTAATACAACTTGCTACAGCAGCTTTTAATCCTCTTGTAAACACTTGTATGTACTATTGTTATTGAAGAGAGGCAATGATTTTAAAATCTTTTCCTGCTACATTGGTCATGTTGGAACTAAGCTTGTCAAACATGTTCTACCTCATTGGTTTTGCATGCAGACTTTTAGGGGGTTTTCATAGAATCACAAAACCAACAGCACAATTAGCAGTGAACTAATCTCTTCCCATATTCAGCAGCAAAATGGGTTCAAAATAAAACTGACACAAAAGACTCTTCTCTGATCTTCTTCACAGCAGTGAGAAAGTAAGCAGCTATAATACTTCAGGTTTTTTTCTTCCTGAAATTTCCATTTATTTCCTTTACTTATATTATTTTACATCACAAGCCCTGCAGACATACTGAAGGTCTCTGAAAGCTGAATGTACTGTTTACTAATCTACTTGGGTTAGTAGATTAGTCTTGTTCTTTGAGGGAATACAAAGGATGAATACCTCTGCAGTATGGAGTTCTAGCTCTGTTTTTATTTGTTCTGCAGTAATACCTCGTGTCCCAGCTCAGATCACAGCTTCATTTATCCCAACAATAGCCAGGCTGTCGGTCGTGGGCTCCTTCTTGGGGGACAGAATAGGGCTGTGCAAACCACTCCCTGGTATCTTCTCTCCTGGGGCGCAAGGAGACAGATGCCAGTGCCGGGCTGAGGCCTATGTCACTTGTTCTGACCACTCAGCCAGGTGATACCCTTTCCTGAGTGCTCCCCAGAAAGGAGGGTATGCTCCAGCCCTGGGGATGGGATGCTGAAGTGCTGGATGCTGCTGGATTCACTCCTGGGTTATGTGAGGAGGGAAGTTCTGCAGTGTGAGGTCTTGCCTGAGTCTGTTCACAACCACATAGCCCTGCCCTGTAAATACAAGAGTGGAAAGGGGACAGATTTTAGTCTTTTTTTTTTTTTTCAGTCGAAAAGGCAGATAAGCCCTCTCGCTCCATTTTGATGTGATAAAGTAACACTCGAGTCTCAGGACCCATTGCGTTCACTCAAGAAGGAAATTGCTGGAGGACAAGGACAGGGCAGCGTGGGCTGGTGCATCTGGCCTGCCCTGCACTGCACCAGCGTGTCCTCAAGGGCGGTGGCAAAAGTTACAGCTCCATTTATCACTTCTTCGTCCCTGGGTATGGATGTTTATGGGCCCTTGTCACTATGGCAAATCCCAGCCTAGGAACCACGGAATTCCTTGTGGAGCACAGAAACACACAAGAGTGAAGAAATATAATGCATGAAAAACAGGATTTTGAGCCAGCTATGGAAGTGTCAGCAGAGTCCTGTCTGGCCCAGCAGCTTGCTTCAAAAGCGATGCCATCAGCTTTGAAGGCACCATTTGAGCCATCAAGCGCTATTGACCATTGAAAATGTTACTGGCCCCTGGCCGTAGGTGCACATGGCCATAACTCAGCTTCTAGGGATATATGCATTCAGGATGTGCATTTTCACTTTAAGAAGTGAAACCATTTTGTAGATTTTTCCTCAGGAACTGCCAGACAAAATCCTGTAGTGCCAGCTGCCACTGAAATTGAGGGCAAAGGAGCTGTGAGACTGGAGCGTCAGGTCCCTTTTGTATCAAAAAAATGAAGATGTCTTAATGCTTGAGATTACTATAGTGGTGGTTATGAAGCTCTTCAATCTGATGCATTCTGCAGCTACAGATTAGCCATACAGGTTCACCTTCTGCTGCTAGTTAAATTAATCAGAGCTTTGAAATCACTGAAACCTGGTGAGGGCACATCTGGAGTACTGTCTCCAGTTCCCCAGTTCAAGAAAGACTGGGATCTGCTGGAGAGGGTCCAGCAAAGGGCTACAAAGATGATTAGGGGATTACAACATCTCTCATATGAGGAAAGGCTGAGGGACTTGGGTCTCTTTAGTCTACAGAAAAGAAGATTGAGGGGGGATCTTATCAATACTTACAAATACTTAAAGGGAGGGTGCCAGGGGGATGGGAACAGTCTTTTTTCAGTGGTGCCCAGTAACAGGACAAGAGGTAATGGGCACAAGCTTGAACATAGGAAGTTCCATCTTAACATGAGGAGAATCCTTTTTACTTTGAGGGTAGTGGAGCACTGGAACAGGCTGCCCAGAGAGGTGGTGGAGTCTCCGACTCTGGAGACATTCAAAACCCACCTGGATGCCGTCCTGTGCAACCTGTTGTAGGTGACCCTGCTCTGGCAGGGGGGTTGGACTAGATGATCTCCAGAGGTCCCTTCCAATCCTGACCATTCTGTGATTCTGTGAAACCTTGGAGAAAAAAAAAAAAAAAAAAAAGTAGTTAAATAGTTAGTGCATGTAGAAAGATGCTGTTGGAGAGGAGGATGCAGTGCTCAGGGTGTTCCTATCCCCTGTGTCTCCATGGCACAGCTACAGACCCTGATGCCCTGTGAAAAACATGAAGCCTTCTCCTTTCTGCTGACCCCAAACCCTGCAGACAAGCTGCAAAGCCCCAGTGCCAGGCCTGACACCATGCCAGGGAAAGCTGCAAACAACTCGTAGTCCTGAGAAGTGGGGCAGAATTTGATTTCCTGAAATCAGCCTTTGAGTAGTGGGAGATGTAGGGCTCTCATAGCAGCTATTTTTTATAGGGGCTAAAAATGTTGTTTCTAGGACTAACACACAGTCATGATGAGTTGACTGGTTTTCACAAGCAACCTTTGTTTCCAAGTCTGAAATCTTCATTAGAAACATATTTCTTAGCACAGACATGGCTGTGTTCGTTATGTTTCCCTCTGCACCTTCACCTGGAAACAGATTATTTTCTTTCTTACTCTGTATTTTTCTTTGCTTACGATGACAGGCTGAAGTAAGAAGTTCTTAATATTAAATTCCACCGATGCGATTTCATCTTGGTTTCAACATGGACTTAGATCCCCTCCTTTTTCATGCTCCTGGTAACTACAGTTCAAAAAGATACAGAAACCAACGCCAGACAGACTGTTCCTGTTGTCAGAAAAAGACAATTCACAAAATTCAGAAAATTTTCCCACCTCTGCCATTACAACACTCCAACATGCTCTAAAGAGCAAAGAAAAATGTGCAGTCATCTAAACCCCACTCATCCCAAACATCTTTTGCAATTACCACAGCCTGCCCACAAAGTCCCAGGATTCAGGGTCAAGTAAATGCAAATACTAGCAGACAGTGTCTTTAGCAGATATAAAACAATTGATAGGAATCTGCATATAAGTATAATGGTGGGTTTGCTTTCTCTCACTGCTTGTGTGGCAACATGTAGCTGCACAGACTTGAGATGAAAGTTCAGCTGCATTCATAATGCAATTCCTAAAGAGAGTGGATTATGGATAGAGTTTAAGCCTCAACTTTGAATTGCCTTGCTTTTGTGGATTGAAGTTAGACCCATACAACATTATTTGAACATAGTCTGTGGTACTTTGTTGATATTAGTTGCCTGCTGTGACACACAGCACATGGCAGTTTCATTTCTGTACTCAGTAAAATACAGGTATTGTACACCTGAATTATAATCTTGCTGTGATAATATGCCTCTATTGATTCAACAAAACAAGTTGTCTATTTTGTCTTCACTCAGACATCGCTATGAAGGAAAGACTGACAATCAGAAAGGTAAATATTTTGGACTTCACATCTCGTGGCATGACGAAAAAGATAAAAGTGCAATAATTTTGAAATGAGACCTCGCAGACAATGCCATTCTATTTGAACCAGTGAGACGAACTTCTTACAAAAATTGTTTATTATACAGCAGTGTTAAAATGTTGTAGACCAATCATTTAAAACGTATACAGTAAAAAATGTCAATTTAGTGATGTACTACCATCTGAAGTATAAATATACAGGAACGGAAATGTAAAACAAGGCTGAATTTTGAACTTTCACAAAATGGATGCTCTCTTAACCAATAAACTGCAACACTTCACTTTCTACAAGGATTTTGTATTTTTTGTTATACACTAAACTCAGTTAACATACAGGTTCTCGAGAGAGAGTTGTATTCATAGATCACTAATTCTAGTGTGTTCCATGAAAATTAAAGTTAAAAAAGTAAAAGTCATATAGTTTTCTTATGCAAGATTTCAGTCTCATTTTGCAGTGGATTAATTTTAAATTTTTATTTCCACACCTTCACAATAAATGTGTTGCAGTCCTGACGGAGCTGTACCCAACAGAGTGCTCTTGGCAATGCTCGTTTCAAAATACCCTATATCCACAGCATGCGAGTTGTTCTGTGAGAAGCCAGATTTGAGCCTGGACCAGTACTATTTGACAGGAAATATTGGAGTGCTTTTAGAAGAGACCTGGGGAGCCCTGAAAGGATGCGTCTTGGACCATCTTTTCTACCCAGAACTTTTCCTACAAGGGTGGTGGGTGGCTGGAGGCTGCACAGCAGCACAACTGGAGGCTGCACAGCACATCTGGCTATCCCCATAGCGGCTGCATGTGCATAAAAGGGTACTGTTACTAGCCCCAAGTTACTCAGATTTCTGCCTGGGGTTGCCAGGTGCTAGGTCCACAGGCCAAGCAGGAGCAAGCTGGGCAGGCGTTCGATTTGGCCCTCCAACCACCTCAAGGGCCATCACTGAGTCTGTGTAGCCTCAAGAAATAGTTTTTTTTTCCTGTCTGACACCACCCTATGCACAGGCTGTCTCTGTCACTAACCTTTCACTAGTACTGCACTGAGTCTGTGGGGCAAACTAGTTAAGTGCATCTTTCAGTGGATATTCTTTCAGTGTTTTACTGACTTTTTCAAGAACAGGTGTTATTTAAATTGTATTACTTCAGGAACAGGCGTTTCTGAATAAAACCTGAGTGGGCAGACCAGGAAAAATAGTCCAATAAAGACATTTATGACAAGGCAATGAATCGATTGCTGATGGTCTTTGAAAACCTCATGAAAGTGATGTTCAGGTGAAGATAAAGAGGGCTCAAGACCTCTTCAGAGACAGAGAAAAGCCCATGGGATGCTTAGGAAACTAGAGGAGATGGTGTGCTGAGACATACTTTGACTTAGTTAATGTCTGCTGAAGTTCAGTTATGGTCCTCAAGCTCTTCACTTTCTCACAGCAGCTTGGTACTAATGCCTAAAGTGCAGAGGGAGAAGGCTGGATCATGAGCTTTCCTCCATGTCCTCCAGAGTGAATGCTGGCAGCCTAGTGGAAAGCCCAGGTTTTTGTGTGAGGCTTGAGGAAGGGGTAGAGGGCTGCCCACCTCTGTTGTGCTGTGAGAACTGGGACAATGGCAGCCTGTGGCAGGATAGTGTATGCCCAGAGGACATTGAGAGGCGCTGTATTTTTCATTGCTCTATACCCCTTTTACGCCATCCCAAACAGAAAGGTAATTGCAGTGGAACATGCGTACAACATGTTTCCACCACCGTATATCCCCCCGTATGCGAATTATTAACTGGAGTGCTCATGAGGTAAAAGCTGGGAAAGAGAGCATGTACCAGCAACTGAGGTGCTTGTACAGGGGACTGAACCCTAGTTCCTGGTTTTGAGGGACTACCCCAGCAGGATGACAGGACTGTACTTCTGTCAATGGTTAGCATGCTCTGGATCCTGAAAGTGTGCTGAAGGAGAAAGCACTGTTGCCGATACATGTCAAAGTGAGATAAAAGCATCCAAAGACAGCGAGGTAGCAAGTTGTCCAGGAGAAGACCATGATGTGGTGAGTTCAACTGAACAAACTGGGTTAGAGAAATAGGAGATGCCTTCTCTCTCATTCCTTATGGTGAAGGAAACAATACATCGCAGCTGACTGGGGCACCAGCCACAAGAGGCAAGTGACTTGAGAATGATGCCTGGATCCACAGCAGGAGGAAACCAAAAGAAATGAGTTGATATGTTAATAGGACTTTCAGGGATTGGAGGAGGAAGGAGAGTTTGTGGTATGCAAGCATAAAAGTACTGTGATGAGAAAGGTTAATGAGGTAGATGTCTGTGATAAAGCATAAAGGAAGCAAGTCTAAAATGAAATAACTACAAGACAAAATTGTGATCAATGTCCTACAAATAGCACTTGCTTTTCTAGCCAAGGCATTTGCCTGAAATGGTATAAGGAGCACAGAAGTTTGCATACAAAAATAGTTTATCAGTGACTTTTTAGTGTGTGTGAGCCATAGTGACTACAGGACAAACGTGGTGTGGAAAGAGTTGCCTTAAGATGTGTCCACCATATATGTTAAGGAGATAGTGACAATCATCTAAATTGAGACCTACCTGTTGCCCAACTTATTGCCCTGTACTGGTCCTTACATTTTTTAAAATTGTTGATCAGTGCCCTCAGTCTTCTTTTGTGGCCATTGCAGCTCCTTCAACTAGTCCTTTGCTATGCCCCTGGTCATGGTTCAAGTCCCCTCTAGACTCTACCCACTTCGTGAAAATCAGCGCCTGTAACTAGACTCAAATGCTTTAACTGAGGCTTTACCAGCCTCAAGTAAATCAGGAGGATTACTTTGTGTGTCTTACAGATGATCCTCCTGTTTACACATTCCAGCATGTTGGCATTGTTTTTTGCTGCCACATGATGTCTTTGGCTGACATTCAGCTTGTGATAACTGCAGATCCTGCAAAGCTGTTAAGCAGTTAGTCATTTCCCACTCTGTATTTATGCAGCTGAAGTGCAGAAATGAATGTAGAACTTTGCATCCAATTTTTTTTTTTTTCAGACGATTCCAGTTTCTCAAAGCTCATTCAGACTCTGACTCCTGTCCTCCAAATCACTTCCAGCTCCGCCCGGCTTAGAGTCAGATGTCAATTTACAAAGTACGCTCTCTATTCCATCATCCAAGTTCATAATGCAAATATTGAATAGTGCCAGACACTGGACAGAATCCTGGGAACCCCCTCTCAATACATCCTTTTAATTTGATGGTGGACCATTGATAGCTAATTTCTTAGCACAGCTTTTTGGCCAGTTTTGCATCCACCCTATGGCTGCTCTTTTGTTACGGTCCTGCAACTGGGGGCTGTTCCTGTAAGCACCTGCTCTTTTGTCCAAAAATGCTTCCCCTCCCCGCCCCGTACTCGCATGCTGGTAACCCCAGGGAAACAGTAGCCAGAAAGGCGGTGAGCACACAGCATCTGAGGGGGTCCTCTGGGCCCTTCAACAGCCAATTAGTACAGGATAAAAAGTTGGGGTGCCCGTGGGCAATTTGTCTTTTCATTCTGTCAGTTCACTTCTATTCAGGATTCCAAAGAAATGCCCTCAGTGTTTATGCATGGGGTTTTTTTTTTTCATATACTGCTCTTGTGTCCCTTGGAGGTAAGAAAGTATTTGTCTGTCTGTGAGTGAGCCAATTTTAAAACCTAAGTTTGTGGTTGGGGTTTTTTTTGCTTCCCAGTACTTGATGGCTTTTTTCTTGATACCAGTATTCTAATACCATCTTTACTCTCAAAAAAGGACGTAAAGAAAGGCTATGTGAACCCTGATAACTCAAATACACTTTTGTCTGCAAGCCTTAAATGCACATTTGTAACTCTGGTTGCTCAGCTAAAGAGTTAATACTTTGGAAATTAGAAGAAAGCTTTTTGCTTGTAAAAATAAACAGCCGTGTATAATATCAGATTTTTTTACTATTCAGCTCTTTTTTTAACAAAGTTGTCAGTAATTTTTCTGGATGTTTTAAAGCCCTGGTCATTAAATGAAAATAAGTAAAGTAAAATACAGTGCTTCCCAGAGAAGACTGATAATATTTTTTAAAGAAGCATCAAAAGTTTGGATATGATTCAGGGATAATGGGCGTTACCAAAGGTCGGACTCTTGTTATAACCATCCAGAGCAAGTGGAGATGGTGAATCACAAAACCTTTTACATATTCAAAGATACACTTCTCAGAAGGTTGGATCAAGGAATTTTAATTCCACATCTTTTACAAGAGGAGCAGACATGAGGTGACAAGAGATGTTCTGAGACATAGTTCAGGAGTCCTTCACAATTTGCAGAGTAGCCTGTAAGAACACAGCCCGCTCTGGACCCCACCTTGAGAAAATAAGTGTTTGTGAAATGGTTTGATATTTAGAAGTACCTCAGCTCTTGCCATTACAACATTTTAGATGTCAAAAGCACGGATGGATAAATGTGAAGAGCGTTTAAAAAATGAGTCTTTCAGATACTGAAGTTGCAATCCCATATTGAATGAATAATCCACTCTAGAAATGTGAAAAATATTTAGTGAACAGCTGGAGTGACTGCAGTCGATTCATCACTGTTTTAACAGGGGATAGAGGTCAGCAAATGCTAACTATGTTTAAGTGGGGATATGAAAATGAGTATAATCAAGAATTTTTAAAAATATAAACCATCTGGTTAAAGCAAGAGAATTAGAGGATAATTTTCCAATATCAGAAGCTAAGCTAAGGGATAATTAGGAGAGCAAAAATATGAATTTTGAACCACTGAGAACATTTCAGCTATCAGCAGAACGCACAATGAGGCTAACACAAACCCCAGCTCCAGTTTTAGCAGAGCGGGGGACTGACATGCTCATTTTCACCCCAGGCAGCACAGGGCTTCCCTGGAGTCAGTGAAGCCGCTGGTATATTCCTACTGCTGGAGAAGTGGCATCCTGCAAACAGCTTTCTGGCATGTCACTTCAAAAAGGAACAGTGCAGCACTGGGGCTTTATAGAGCAAACCTTTAGCTGGGCTGTGAACACCAGTCAGATACACCTGCCTGGTTGAAACTGGTTCCTCTTTGACATTTTTATTGTCATTTATTATGGGCTTTCCTGTTTTCCCTCTGCAGTAATTTGGCCCTAAATGAGTAATATAGAGGTTTGCACAAAATCAGCATAGTTGTAAATACAGAGTTCTGCACAAAATCATCAGAGTTGTAAATCACCACCACCAAAAATAATAAAACCACTTCTAGCATCTTTAATTTCCAATCAATGAACAAATGAGGTTATTGGCTGAATAAGGGGTAGAGGATTGTCAGGCTTTTTAATTCAACCATTCTTCTGGTCTGACTCAGCTGTCAGAGATGACTTGAAGGGAATGGTTGAGACAACACATAATCTGAGTTGTTAGAGGGCAAGGAAATCTATAGAATGAAAGCAATGATTATGACTTCCCAGGAACATTGATATGCTAAATCTGTGAGCAAGAAAGATATCTTGGATAAGAGTTTTAAATAAATTCAAGATTTTTATTAAAAAATTAGCTTTTGAGGCCCACGAGAAAAGCTTGCATTTGAAATGTTGGCTGCTTGGATACACCTCACCTGCATGAATTGTCTTGTGCGATTTTTTGGTTGCTAAGGATGCTATCGCAAACAGACAGAATTTCAATTGGAGCCTGGAGCAGGCAGCCTGCTATTTCTGGTGGGGTGCAGAGTAGCCTGTTCTCATCTATTTATTAGTACTTTTGTAGCAAGGTATCAGTTCCTGGAACTGGCAAAGTAATCTTCCTTGGGGTGAAATGTCTTCTTTTTCAGATGGGGGAATTCAGAATACCACCACGTGACTTGAATTATTTACCAGACTTACATAAAAATCAGAGCACGGTGTGTTACCCAGGTCCAGGTTTTGTTAGGTTATGTCCACATTTGGGCCACAGCAGCTCAAAAAGGCATATTCAGACAAAGCAGGTTATTACTGATGGTGGAATTGAGGCAGCACAAAGCTCAGAAATAGTGTGGCCAGCAGGAGTAGGGAAGTGATTGTCCCCCTGTATGCAGCACTGGTGAGGCTGCACCTCAAATAGTGTTCAGTTTTGGGCCTCTCACTACAAGAAAGACATTGAGGTGCTGGAGCATGTCCAGAGAAGGGCAATGAAGCTCGGGAAGGGTCTTGAGCACAAGTCTTATCAAGAGCCGCTGAGGGAACTGGGGTTGTTCAGCCTGGAGAAAAGGAGGCTGAGGGGAGACCTTATCGCTCTCTACAACTACCTGAAAGGAGTTGTAGAGTGGTGAGGGTCAGTCTCTTCTCCCAAGTAACAAGTGATAGGACAAGAGGAAATGGCCTCAAGTTGTACCAGGGGAGGTTTATTTTGGACATTAGGAAAAACTCCTTCCCTGAAAGGGTTGTCAAGCATTGGAACAGGCTGCCCAGGGAAGTGGTTGAGTCACCATCCCTGGAGGTATTTAAAAGACAGGTAGATGTGGAGCTTGCAAGCTGTCTCCCCATTTAAACAGCCCCCTAATCCCACAGTGACAATTCTCACAATTTCCAAAGGCCTTTCTGGATGTGAGGAAGGAAGAGGGCACCCAGTCAGTCAACGGAGACTGTGAGCTCCTGACCATTTGGGTGTCTTTTTGCACTTTCTCACCTGCTGGCTGCTGCTCTCATATTATGTTGTGTCAGTGACTGACAACAAGACACACATCAGCTATCATTGCTCTTAAACATGAGATTCACAGTATGAATTTTAAAAACTTAGGTTGTGGTCAGTCAGTGTGTCTTTTTCTGCTGCCACCTCTTTTTCCCCATCCTCTTCCAGCTGTGCTGTTGAAAGTCGTACTTGAAGGAAGTTTGTTACTGGTGACAGCCCGATTTCTTAAGCAACAGTGAGTCACCACAGTGACTCCAGAGACATGGAACTACTTTTATTTTTTAAAAAATCTAGATAAACTTATCTTTTTCTATATGTGAACTGATCACCCTTGTTATTCATTCAAAATATATGTAATTCAGCTTATGCGGGGGGAAGGGGAATCAGAAGGAAAAGGATGCATCCTGTTAGAAAATGGAAAATACTGTATTTATCATCTTAAAAAGAACAAAAAGATCTGCAAGTTATGTGGGTTTCTGTGACAGTAATTATCCTTCTATTCAAGAATGAGTAATTACATTATTCTGCATGCTAACTTCCCCCCCTCCCTGGTTATGTGGCATGTGCAGGCAGGCGCACACACATACGCAATGTGGTTGTACCCTGAGGATAAAAACAGGGTGCACTAGAAAAGGTAGTTCTGTTGTTTTCTTGGATAATGGTGATTACAGTACTTTCTTTTTGTTCATGCTAAACATCAGTAAGTGAGAGAAAAGAACACTGAATTTTTTTATCTTTCTCATTAGGGCAGGAGGGTACTTCTCTGCTTTGGCACTAGCCGGTGCAGTGCTTTGTAAGTGTTCTTTCTCTTCTCTCTACATTGAGAAAATATTAAGTACTGATTAACTTGGAAGACAATTTGTGAAACATATGTGTAAAGGGAGAGTTGATCCACTGCTCAGCACTTCTGAAGACCGCTTTCCCTTTGGTGGAAAGGACATGTTTTCTTCGCCTTTTACGTGCACTGACTCATATAAGGTGAACTGCATGTTGTACCTGCCCTTCTCCAGTGGTTTGAAGTCAAGTCTTCTATAAAAACTTGCAAGTCTATAGTCTAAATTCATTAGTTACATAGAATCATAGAATCATTTAGACTGGAAAAGAACCTTAAGATCATCAAGTCCAACTGTAAACCTAACGATGCCAAGTCCACCACTAAACCATGTCCCTAAGCGACACATCTACATGTCTTTTAAATACCTCTAGGGATGGTGACTCAACCACTTCCCTGGGCAGCCTGTTCCAATGCTTGACAACACTCTTGGTGAAGAAATTGTTCCTAATATCCAATCTAAACCTCCCCAGCACAAGTTGAGGCCATTTCCTCTTGTCCTATCACCTATTATCTGGGAAAAGAGACCAACCCCTACCTTGCTACAACCTCCTTTCACATAGTTGTAGAGAGTGATAAGGTCTGCCTCAGCCTCCTTTTCTCCAGGCTGAACAACCCCAGTTCCCTCAGCTGCTCCACATAAGACTTTGTCTCTAGACCCTTCACCAGATCTGTTGCCCTTCTTTGGACATACTCCAGCACCTAAACATGAAAATTATCTTTAACCTGCCTTGCTTCTTTTCCATGCTGGCTGTGTAAAGCAGATAAATCTTTGCCAGATTTGGTAACTACTCACAGATTAAAGCTCCCCAGGGAAGTTTTGCCTGTTTTTACAGAACTCTTCTTGCTTTATGCAATGATGTGCTGCTGAGTAGCCTCTCATTTAATCAGTAGTACTCACTTCTCTATCCTACTTGTCATGCAGCCACAGTAACCCTCATAAAACCTTGGGCAGAGTCATGGGCATGACCTCAGGGGCTGAGGTAGACCTTCCCAAGGCAGAATCACCCCCACACTCTAATTACTTAAGGAGTCTCATTGACTTTGCTTTTGGGCAACCCTGATGTCAGAGGCCCCATTGTGTCCTCGGACAATCTGTCCAACTGCTTCTCCGTTCCTCCTGCTACAGTGTTTTTTGTTATTCCTAACCTGAGGGTTTCCTGCTGCCATTTAAGCCTAGTGTTGACCAGCCTTCACAGAACACACATCAATAAACACATGTGGAGAACACATATCAATAAACATGATTATTTATAATAGTCTTCTACATATTTGAAGACTGTTGCAGTATCTTCTCTAGGATAAATACTTCTTCATTAGGAAGTGCATTTAGACCTCAATCATTCCTTTGCCTTTTTCTGGACAATCTGCAAATAGCCCACTTTTGTCCGTAACTGAGAGACCCAGAACTTGGTACTGGTCTAGGCAAGTCCTCACCAGTGCACCTAATCTACTCACCTACCTTGAACCTACATTTTGACAGGTAAAGAGGCAGTATTCTTAAAATAATTCCCTAAATTCCTAAAACTCTTAATCTCCAGAGAAAAGCCGAGTCTAGGTCAGATCTCTAAATGTAGACTGATAGATTTCCCCTTTGGAGATCATCAAAAGTGCCTACCTATTGCTCTGATAAGGCTTAACCCCCTGCTCAGGGCTAGTTTTTTCTAGAGCAGACTAGCCACGTCCATGTGTGGCAGGTCACTGGGTCCCACGCAGTTCCCTTGAGAGCTAAGTATTATTTTTTTTTTTCACTTGTTTCTTCAGTTCCAGACTTCAGAAGTGATGGGAGGGCTGTGTCATGGCCCTCCAGAGCAGTGGTTTGACAGCACAAAACCCAGCCCGTGACAGCGTATGGTGTGAGGGTTTACAGGGGTGGGTGAAGGAGGCTGGGGCTGGGTTTTGGGACCAGGTAGGGCAAGGGGTCCAGCTGCAGTGTCACCCAGCCTGTCTGCTGGGACCTGTCTCCAGAGGTAACTGTCCCTTCACGCTGTACCTGAATGTTGTTTTATGACAAATACCAGAGAGCTTAAGAGCACGGTAACACAAGTATAGGACCTGGGAGTCAGCTGGGGAGTGAGGTCAGTCGACAGCCCCATCTTAGGAGATGGAGATCCTGTTCATAGCATTTTTAGAGACATACTTAAAGGACTGCAGGACCAATCTTGTGCGATGTCATGATAAAAAAGTCTTTCTTCATGTTGATGCACCTGTCTCAACAGCTCAGTGTCCACTTAAGAGAAGAACTCATCACAGCCTCCTATACTCTTTTCTGTGGGAGTTTGACTTAACTATGTCGGAGAAGACAATGGAATAATGAATTGAGATGATTAATGAAATGTCTTAAGTAAATGTTTGCTAATGCTCTGCATTTAAACCCCAACTGCATTTAAGCTCCAACTCTGCATTGAAACCCAACCCAAATTTATTTAAACATTTATTTACCCTACAAATAAATTTGTTATGGCAGGTTTCCTCCCAAACAGCTATTTGAATTATTAGAAAATTAATTTTCTCTTATAGTTTTCAGGAAAATAATGTTTTTTTCTTTTCTTATAGTATTTTCTCTCTTGCCAACTATTGGAGGGACATACTTCCCAAGCAGACATTAGTTTTAATAGGCAATTTTCAAGTCTCTTCTAACAAGTCCCTCCATTCTTTGACTTTGGTGGCTGTTTCCCTTGATCATATTTGTTCTGTGCGGAGAAACAAACAAATGGAAAAAACCTGTCAACTCTGTAAAGCAAAAGCCAGGCTTCCAACGTGTATACATTGAATTCCTATGAAGTTCTTGGGATGTAAAAAATGCAGGCCTGCTGTAGGTAATTCCATTGCAAACAACAGTAGCAAAACATGTATACTCAGAGGAAAACAATATTTTCATTTTTTCCCACCACGAAACAACATGTTTCACTACACTGAAAAAGAGCAGCTGAGTGTCAGCGATCTGGGTCAGTTTTCATTAACAGCCTAAATGATAGCATAGCGACTGCGTTCAATATATTTGCGAACAAGGAAAATTTGAGAGGGGTTGCCGGTGTGCTGGACCAGGAATAGAATTCAAATGTTCTTGGCAAATTGGAGATAAAATGAAAAAGCCAGATGTCATGCTGGGGTATATAAATAGGAATACAGCACTCATGATGTGTCCAGTTCACCTTCTCTCCTGCTCTACATGAGCAAGGCTTCATACGAAATACTGTGTCCAGTTTGGGGTGTCACATTTTGGGAAGAGTAATTGGAAGGGGAGCAGTGAAAATGATCAGAGCTCCAGAAAAAAAAAGGCATGTCAGGTCTGCTTGCGCTAATGGAGCGTCTACTGAGGTGTGAGGTGGCAGACGTTGAAGGACATGAAAGGCTGCTGCAAGGGAGGGACTAACCCATTCTTCTTGTCTAAGATGGATGGGAGAGAAATGATGGGCTTACACTGCATCAAGCAGAAATTCAGGTCAGACACAGAAAAAGCCCTCCGACTATGGATGGAGAAGTACTGGACTACATTGGGAAACCTCATCACTACTGGAGGTATTAAAAAACACGTCAGACTGGTATCTGTTAAAAGGTATTGGGAATGCTCAAGCTTGCTTGGGCATGGAGGACAGGGGTACAACTGGGATCCCACTAGTGCTGTGGTTTTATGACTGTATAGTCCATAGAAACAAGGGAATCAACACTAGACTAGAAGGTAGGTCCAAACTTACTATTTTGTCATGTACCTGCTATCAGAAATAAGCAAGGAGAGAGGTGTTTGCTTTGTTTCTTTCCCCCACCCTTCCCTTAAAAGGCATTGGTGACTGGAGTATTTGAAAGCTCTACCCTAACTTGCAAAGGCAGGATTTGCTTTCCTGCTGCTTTCATAGACACTATATGATGGTGCAAATGTATTTCTGAGTTTCCATGTAAAAGCATACAGGATAAAAATAAAATTACATTATATCTGGATCCATGAAAGCTGTCGGTGGGTGGGAGGGCTGCTGCCAAAGCCCTGATTTTAAGCTTCATGGGAGAATTGGGGAGAAATTGCGACTCCTCAGTGAGATTGATTCCACGACTGCTCAGCTTGATAAGCTCAGCAGAAGATCAGCAGGAGAAAAAAATCCTAAAACCTGTGGGGGTTTTTTGTTTGAATAAAAGCCCATGTTATGAAACTGTAGTACTGCTTGTTAGTAGCTTTGCTGTTTCACACAAACATTACCCATCAGCTGATAGTGTTAGTGATTATTTAATATTTCAGCCTCTAATTAACAAATACAATGATAAATTCCTGCAGAAAATGCCGTTGTACTTTGGACTGGATACTTTTAAAAACTTTTAAAATGTTTTCTAGTTAGGCTTATAAATAGGATTCAGCAATAGAAAGGTTTTCCTGCGTGGTTGGGGTAGAAAAGAGGGTTGTGTATATTTACTTCATAGTTTGAGAATTCAAGGGCACAGAGGAGCTTTTGGCATGTACATCTTGGCTTAAAGGGAACTGGGAAAGCTACACCAGGCTTCGTTGTGTTTTTCCTGTAGATCTCCATTCCCTTTGCCATCTCTCCTCCCTCTTTTCAGACGGGCTTTGAAACTCCTTACGGACCTGATACAGCATTGCTCTAGGAGTTTCCTCATAACCAAATCCTGTCACATGAGGATACTGCTAAGAGGAGAAAAAGCCCTAACAAGTTCTAGCAATGCCAAATTACATTCAGTTCTTGTATTTTCACTTGGCATGGTAACACTTCCAAAGAGCAATTGTTTCACAATCAGAACTTCTGCAGCCTGTTCATTTCCTTTCTCTTACTTAGCTGCTCAGAGACCATCGGACACCAGGCAAGCCAATAAATGTCCATCTGAGCAATTATATAGCATAAACATCAAGTGAGACACATTATTTTTTTATTGCAAGTACAAATTAAAGGGACAAAACTGATAGTATCACCAGAATGAATTAATTTGCATGGCAACTCTTTTATCTTTAAAGAGCTTCAGGTATTAATTAAATTAAAAATCCTGATTTTAAGAAAGCTTTTCTCCTAAAATAATCCCTCTGTCGTGACAGATATGGAACACAATTCTCTTAAAGAAAACTCAGTACTTGCAGCCATGATTCATGCGACCTTTTCAGCAAAGTACTCAAGAATGTGCGAGTTGTTTCTAGGCTGCTTGGACTTAAACTCATGCTAAAAGTTGTATTTATAAATCAGGAGCTTGTGCCTGCATCATTTGGAATAGAAACAAGTCTCTTTTTAGGCTAGTCCCTGGAAGAAAAACTGCTATGCATAGGGGTTTTGATGGCTCTTCCATTAGGAATCACCGGTAATATTATTTAAGATGCTCTCAATAAAGAGATTGAGTGGCTTACAGCTCTTCCCTCTGATCAGCATTTAAAGAAAAGAAATTCCTTACGCAGCACAGCAGATGTGCAAAAAGATGACTGATGTTTAATATCCATGCTGATAGCCGTGTTGCCCACAGGGAAGTCCTGAGCAGGAGGGATTTTTGAATCACAGAGCTCCAAGGGAGGAGGAGGCCTGATTCGCTAAGAAATTGGTTTTGGTGGGATACTTGTGAAAGAGGTCAAAACCAGCTGTGTCTGGTTATGCTGTCTTGCAGTGAATTGCAGAAATCTGCAGGCTCCGTCCTTTGTTTCAGGGTCTGCATGCAATATGAAAGTGAACAAATGACATTAAGCGAGTATTATTTGGAGTCTCAGATTAATTGTTGTCTCCTTAACAAGACACTGACATTCAATCATTCTTATCCCAGTAAACTCCAGGTGTTCAGCAAAGGGTCCATGCTGATGAGCCACAAAGGCTGAAACTTGTATCTGCTGTCTTAAATATCTGCAGTATAAACGTCTATGTGTACTAGTCTCCCTAGGCTCACTTTATTATAATTGGAAGAGAATTTGACCCTATTTTTGGCATCTGCTTTAAGATGGCATGAATCACACCTTCAAAATGCTTCTTTCTCTTTTTTTTTTTTTATTAGAAAAGCAGTCAGTGGTGACAAGCTCAGGAATAGACATTTAAGTAACAGATCTATTAGTTTAGGAGGGATGAATCCCAGACAAAATCTCAAATATACACAGTATGCCTGGATGCACACCCCTTTTCTTGTGGTCCTCTGCCCGTGCCAAACTACATCTGGCTGGGCAGTGCCGAAATTCCTGGGATGTATGTCTGCCTTTCACCAGAAAACCAGAGAGAAGGAGAGGGAATGGCTGCTGCCCAGCTCTTGTCCTAGTATGGAGCAGGGACATGCCTGCAGAACCCACCAGGCCCAAGAATGGACACATATTTTGGGGTCCCACAGAGCAGAAATAGCCTGTCGTTCAATTCCCAAGACACCACTTAAGCACCAGATCGGGACCCCTCTACTGGTGGCCTCACTCCCTCCTTACTTAATGTTTGTCGTAGAAAAAGAAGTCAAAGGCATCAAGGTTGAAAATCACAGAACAAGGTTTCTTCCTGTTTTAATTTTCAGGTGTAGGAAATTATTGGTCAGGAAGGCAGGCAGTGTTAAAGCAAAATCCCTGCTTAAAGGCCCAAGTACCTTCTCTGGTTGCAGACCTATGGCCACGTTAACCCTAGCAGTCTGGCAATACATGAGGCGTTGCTCCAGCTGAGGATGTTTGGTGGGGGCAGCAATAGCGAGGCAGGTCACCCTTCCTCATTGTTCTTTGACTTTGCTCTCATGTTATTTCAAAGAGAGATTAATAAAGACTGTTGTTCTTTGAGAGAGGCTTGCTTTCTGTGATCATTTTCTGATAATATCATTTGTTTTCGACCTGGCGGTAGGGTTGTAGAATGAGGTCCCCCTGGACCTCCGTGACTTTGTATTTTACCTGTCAGTAAACATCTCAGCTCCTTCCCTTGTCACTTGATCTGGGATAAAAGAAATCTACTCCTTTCTTAAATAAAAAAAAAAAAGGGGGGGGGGGAATCCCTGAGGGAAGGAATGATTATAGGGAAGATGGGATTTATACTGTACTGGATGGCCATTTTCTGGCAAAGCAAATCAAGCCCTGAACTCAAACTCTGTTTATTAAGCAAACAAAATGTTTCACCGTGTGTGGTGTGCCTGATTCTGCAGCAAACAGCAGAAACAACCTTGAAACAACCCCGTGTGCCAGGCAAGGCATGAGATAGCATTACAGTTCTTCAAGCTCTAAAACGAAACCTTTGTGCCAGCTTTGGTGCGATATTTGGTTTGCTTGTAAAAAATCCAGTCTCCTATAATTTATTGTAGGTGTAATGAAATATGTTTAATTTGATGGAAAGTCCTTGATAAGATACCAGCGGTGGCAGCCTGTGGATGTTTCCTAACTGGCATTTGAGAAAGCCAACATGATTTAATCAGGGCTCATTTTAAGTTGACTTGTAATTGCCTGCACAGGAAAGGTAAAAAGTGAGTTCCTCTGTAACTATGAGATTCTGTTCTCCACATCCAGCTGGAATATAATATTGCTGCATTGGCTTGCAGGCCTGTGGGGTTTAAATAGTGCCTGCAATCTGGTGCCATGCTGATTTACTAATCCTTGATCTTAGTTGAACATGATCACAGTCCCTGCTTCTGTTCATAAGGGATAGGCTTACTGTTAATTGACAGGCTTTGGCGTCCTACCAAAAGAACTGCAATGTAGAGAAGGAACTAAAACTGAGCAAAGGATGTATCGGAGAAGCCAATTTGGGGGGGAAAAAATCTATTTAGTAGATCTTTATGCCAAAATTTATTTTCTATTTTATTGTTTCATTAAAACTACAGTATGTGATTTGCATTTTAACATGAAACTAATAAAAACAGAGTAATCTGAAATGTGTTTGCAGGGTGATTAAGTAACTAAGACGTGGTGTTTGGAATCTTCCCAACTGCTCTGCTTTCCATTTATTTAATTATTGTGTGAACTTTCATGTTTGTGTCTGCTCACAGAAACTTGTGTGCAATTGTACATGCTACACATACCCAATCTCATATTTGTGATATTGCTGACAGATTTCAAAGATATTGTATCCAGAGGTTGGGGGATCACTGCCATTTTATCCAGCATGTTTGAAATTTGATGGAAAAATATTAGTACGATGTAGTTTCTTTTCCAGTAACTCCCCAAAAGTTTTAGGCTGTCTTCTTTTTATTCAGAACTCTGTTTGCCCCCAATTTTGATCCCTTTCTCTACCTTTCTAAACCTGGCAAAACTTGAGAGAAAAATTATTGTGAGGGTAGCCTGAACTCCTTTTAGATACATCTGTCTCCATTGCTTCACTGCTGGCCTTGCTGTCCTCAGGAACACCAAATTGAAGGGCAATATATAGGTGTCTGGTACTCTAGGAGAAAACAACCTTTCACCAAACAGGTTTGTAGCCTTCAGTATGACTGAACTTGCCAACACAGGTGTCCTTGTTTGATGATAACTTTAAACCTTTCTTGTGTTTTGGATGTGTCACTCATGCTAACTTTGAGCCCACCTACCTATAGCCAAATATAAGTGCTTTGAATTCCCTGGAAACTTGTTTTTACACAGTGAACCAAACTTTGGGGAATTCCCTGTCTAGTTTCAAAATTTCATCTCACCAAGAAAAAAGACAGGTGCTCTTTTTGGGTTTTGGGGATCAGTTGTAATGAACCTTTCACTGCTGTGCAAGTGAGAAGCAGAGTAAGAGACTTCCTTCTTATTAGGTATTTTTTTAGGTTTAATGAAGGCCAGTGTAAGACTGAAAACTGAACAAATTATTTCATGCTGTGCCGGGGTTGAACTGTGGAGCAGGGCAGTGCATGGCGTCTCTAAAAGTCTCAGGCCAAACTCAAGCCAGGTGAGACTACAGTGACTTGGAGTCAACTCTGAGCCTTCCCAGTTATTGACTGCTTTGGATGTTCAGGTGTCCCTCAGATGATAACCAAAATTACTCTTGGCCATGTCTACTGATAGTCTCCCAGCTTTGTCCAACTGGTTGCATCATCACGTGGTATTTCAGCCACATCGCACCGCTTCTGCCATACAAACCACCAGCTGATGTATTTTCCACAGTAGATGTACAGAGGATTCCTTCAAAAAGGGCTGTATAACTACAGTGGAATCCCCATGCCAAATAATTTATCCCTGACTACATGTTTACATAGGGTATTTGGAGGTGAAAACTGTGATGTTGACAGTTATGAGTGTATGTGTAACCCACATGTGAAGCCTGGGGATAGTGGGCAGAGATGTCCACGTCAACATGAGGTTTTTGCTCTCAAGATACTTCAGTTCAACAGAAAAATCAAACCATCCTCCAAGCTGTTCCATGGCCTCTGTGGTGGTCCTAAGCCTCTGTGGGGGTGCTAAGCCTCTGTGGCCACAACAGGCTACCAGAGCTATTGCCTTAGAACTGCAGGTTCATGTAAGCTTCTGTCTTAATGACAGGGGTCAGTTTATACTTCCAAGTGTTGCACATGGATGAAGGGGTCATGTTCACTCACACGTGTATTTATTTTCCCAAGCCCTGTCAAGGTCTTCCAAACTCTGAGGTCAAAAACTCGCTATCTCAGGCTTAGTTAGCAGTGCCACAGCATTTTTTCTCTTGTCATCTGACCAGCTGGGTGATGTCAACAATTTGGTGTCTGCAGGGTCACTGTATGCCTCACTTGCTGTTGGCCTAGCCGGTCTCATTCTCATCCCTGCCATCTCTGCTAGCCATATCCTTACGGAGAGGATGGCTTTCTTTGTCCACCTCCTGTGAAGAGTTTTTGTAAACGTGCTCACTGATGCCTGGGGCCTTGGTCTTCTATGGGACCTGAATCTGGTGTCAATCAGAATCAGAGAAGTCCTCCTTCAGCTTACCTGTGGTGGTGTCCATGACTTTGCCTCATTTATTCTGTGGCATATTCTCTGGCACCCTGATTGTCTGGATTATGCTGGAATATGACACAGCTCTTTCCAGTCTGTGAGTCCTTGTCTTTGTCCACGAACATGAGAGCACTGGAGTGAGGAACTGGGAAGAGGGGAAGAGGGGATGCAGTACACCAGATCCTCACCCTCTCCTGGATTCAGAAACAGCTGGGGTGCACTGCTAAACACCGGAGCTGGGAGACATTCCTGGGTTCAACACCAGAGAAATGAGCTAGAGCACCTTTCTTACCTTCTAATTATTATTAAGCAGGTCAAAAGCAACAAAGACATAAATATTGCCAGTCTTGATAGATCAATTTATGCAACACTTTGTAAAGCAATATTTAGATAGCAGTGCAACATCAAGACAAAAAGGCAGAATATTTTTGTATCAGACAATTTCCTTACTGGCTCCTAAGCATCCTGTGGCTGTGACAATTCAGTCATTAAAAGGCCTTTGGCTTCTAACCAGAGAGGCATGTGCTATGGAAACAACAGATGGGATGTTTCTGGAGCCATAGGAGAAGCTGAAGCCTCCCACCTTGCCTTGAGGCTACTGGACTGTCCATTTAACTCCGAACTGATAATAATAGTTGTGCATTTTTCAATAATCTAAGAATGATCTTGTTGTGATCATTCAGAAGAAATTATTTGAATTAATAGAGGTATGAAATTGAAGTGGATTAGCTAAATCACATTAAAACTCTATGTGTACATTCTCATCAAAAATTAAAATGGGCTTAGTTCTTAGTTTCATTTATTTCCTGCTGCAATGGTTGAAAAGTCTTTCAAATCAGAGCAACTTTAATTCTGAATAGGAAAGCCCACAGGGGAGGTGAATATGTTTTACCTAAGGTGCATTAAGAAGTTAACTTGAATTAACTTCTTTAAGAAAATCTCTTTCTCTTATCTTCAATGAGAGAAGAACATATTTGCTTGATGCTAAAAGTTGAAAAATGGTTTGTTATGAGAGGAACACAAAAATGGGAGTTGAAAAATAATGTCTATTCTCAAACAGCTATTTTTTTTAAAAATCCCTATAAAATTTAGGAGAGTTTCTAATTAAACAAATTGCCTGGAAAATTCACCTATCCCCTAAAGAGTCGTTGTGTTCAATTTGGAGACAACACTCAGCCGTTACAGTGTGAAACAGATTTGCTTTAATTGCAAATCTCTGAGCAGTTTCCTCCAGGAAGTTGCTTCCCACCTTTCATTAATAAGACTTGACTGTGAGGGACACCTGCAAACAGCTGACAACTGCCTTATTATAAGTATTTTATTAAAAGTACTTATTTTATAAATAGCCTTGTGTATTGGCAGAGACTTTTGACTAATGTTGGTAAATGTTAGCAACAATTAAGTTGCTCACTAATAATTTAAAGCTGGGGAAAGTTATCAGAAGGATGCTTAAAAAAAAATTCGAGTTAGAAATGAGGACATGTATGTTTAAAGACAGCCCCAGGGAAAAAAAAAAGTATTGTGGTGAGAATGTAATGTATTTATAGAGCTCAAAAGGGTGTGCTCTGTGAAGGTATTGATAGGCAGTCTGTCCTTTTTTCAAGTCTTATCTTCAGGGTAGCAGAGCTCAAATGTGCCAAACACTTCTCGTGTTCAACTCTGATTGCATCTGTGCAATTTTCTCTGAGATTTATGTCTGGTGCCAACGAAAGCAGTGGGCATTCGATCTCATTGTCTGGCTATATTTAACATATTTGTTAGATTAACCGATTGCTTAAATGTTTTTATTCTTATCACATCTGCAGTGCCAAAACTTCACTGATCAACAAAAGGATGCTGGCTGGACGGATAACAAAGTGACTGCTACTCCAGGCAAGAAATGCAGGCTCGGATGTGTGACTTCCCCAGCCAGGAGAGAACGGAGCTCCTGTGCCTACTGAAGTCGCATTTTTGGTATTGAGAGGGAGGGACAAGTATTGTTTTAAGATTTTCCTAAGGGTTCTTGGGTGTGCACCCCCTCATACACATGCTTTGCCTCTTTGTTTAGGAGAGACTGTAGAAAAGGCAAAGATATCCGGAGCAGGGAAGGCAAAAGAAGCTGTAATGGGGCAAAAATATTCACACCTTAACTTTTGCTGGTGCTCTCTCAGTTAAAATGTTCTTGCAGAATATTTCGGTACAGTGCTACTTGCACATGCTCTGCTACCCCAGCACGCATCCAAGTTAACTGAATGTAGCCGTCGATCATGGATATAGGAAATCAATTGTTGTTGCTGCCTTTTTGTTGCAGTTCTTAATTCTAGAGGCATTTGGGAAGTAGCTGTAGCAGTTTGCTTCAAGTCGGGCTTCTTTAGCTTTCTGATGTGCCTTGTGGGTCAGAAGAAAAGATGTCTGCTGTTCGCTGGATGCTCCTCCCTCTGGTGCGAGTTGGTGCTCCAGGACACTGTGCTGATGGCCTTTCAGAAGAGGTGAGTAATTTACTCCTTGGCTATGCTTGGTCATAAAAAGACTTTCAGCATTGCATAGCGTGACTACTTGCTCATCAGTAGCCTCTGGGCCGTTGGGTGGTTGAAATGATCTTTATTTATGTATTTGCTGTATTGTACTTGCCAGGGTACTGTGAGACTGGATGTAATACTGTATTTACTCTTCAAGTTCCACTCCGAGAAGTGAGTTGTAAATGGTGGATGTGGGAGACAGAAACCAGCAATGTACTTTCCTACACACTGTTATTTGTCTAGTTTCAGTTTATCAAGTGCCCTTTATCCCTACCATTAAACACTGGTTCATTTCTTGTAACTGCTGTGGCAGAGAGGGGCTTGAGAGGGGTTTTGAAAGAGAAGCAAATACAAGCTTTATGAATCAGCTCACTTTGAGGTCTTCTAGAGCAAAAAGCAGTTACTCTGGTAGGAGGTCAAACCAAGGCTGACATTCCAGCCAGCAAGGGGATGAGATCAGTGGGATGAGAGGAGCAAGAGGGAGTAAATGGAGAAAGACACAAGGTTAATTAGCAAGAATAAGACAAAAGCATTGAGCTTGAAAGAACGGAAACTCATAAATTGGTTATGGGGCAGAATATCAGGCAAGGGAAAGGACATTAGCCATTTTACCCGTAAAACTGCAGTGAAAGGCAATTATTCTAGCTTCACGTTTAGTCATTTGAGCAAAAATTTTTTGCCTGGGCTGTCCCAGAATTTGCACTACCCTTTTCATATTTGGGGTGACCATGGTTTTCCTGAGACGTAGTTTCCTGAGACAGGGTTTTCACTGAGACATAACAGGTATCGTTGACACAGTGGCACAGAAGCAGAGGATATCTGTCCCAGTATCAAGATCTGTGTGGCTAATATTGAGCTTCATGGCTGCATCCTTCAGTGCCCCGGCCACACTGCTCTCAAAGCACATAAAGAGGGTAGAGTCTGAATATTGGAAAGCCTTGCTAATTTTCGGTTTGCTTCTCATCCAACTTGAATATTGTTGTTTAGATTGTGTGGGCCTCCTTTATGTTCCTGCACAAGATGTACTCTCTTAACCAGAAAACAACTGATAAACTTCGAAACCATATATGTTTCACAATACCTACAAAATCCACACAAAATGGACAACTTATAATGCCCAAATGTGCTCATTTAAAGTTGGTGGGAGAATTGTCCAGGATGTACAATATCATGCCAAGCTTTTGTTCAGAGCAAATTTTTTTTAATGAGGCTTTTGTTGTTGTTGTTGTTGTTGTTGTTTTTGTTTTAAGTCTTTGAAAATAGGATTTGATGCTGATCTGCTGAAAGGCCTTATCCAGCAGTACTGCTGGCACTAAGTCACAGTGTAAACACAGCCTGGCGGTACAAGTCACAATGGACCACAGCTTGAAAATTATTGGCCTAGCAGCCTGGGAGCAGGAGCTCTCAGAGCTCTGCCTTTGAATCGCTTTTCTATTTCCTTTCTGAATTTCATCATGAACGGCATTAAAACCAGCATTTCTGCTTCTGGCTTTTGCCTGCGTAAAGGGAAAAGTGCAAGCACAGAAATACATTACTTTTTTTTCCACCCAAAAAGGCTTTATTCAGATGCTCGTCAACCTAATTTTTCTTTCCTTCTCCTCGTCACTCACAGGCTTTCAGCTCTCCTTCCCCATATCCCCCTGCTTCTGTTAGCGTTGCTCCTTTGTGTCTCACGTTGTTTCTCTTCTCAGCATGGCCTGCTGATGTGCCGTCACGCTGAGCAGAGGGGCTAGAGCAAGCAAGAGCCCTGCCAGCAGTGGAAGAAGCAATGCTGTGCCTCAATTCAATGCCACACTTATGTTCACTGATTATCAAGAGGTGCTGGATCCAGCCGAGACACTTCAGCTTGGTGTGACAGCATATCAGCAGGGTAAGGAGGGAGCCCCGGGCCCCGGCGCACCTTGATTCAGGAAAGCATCCCACGGCAGACATGAGCTTTCTCCCCGTCTGGCCAGAGGGGACTTGATTCCCCTTGTGTCTGTCCAGAGAGACACTTTTGAGATGATGTGTTCATACTGTATCGCTTGTCTGCCTGACAGCACACAGAAGACAGGGCTAAGGGTTTGATCTGCTATATTAGTTCCCTGCATGCCCTCCAAAACACATCAGTTTAGGGTCTTGGTTGAGAAAAGCAGCCTGCAGCAAGCAACCCCTGTCCTGCCGAAGGCTGGAAAGGCTGGGGCATTTTCCCTTCCTTTGGGGTGTTGTGCCCATTGCTGTGTCTCATCTGGGAGATACTGGCTTGCTGAGCTGATCTACTTACGTTTAGCTGTGGCTCTCCAGCCTCGAATGAGACGGGACTTTACACTGAGACTGCGTTTGCCATGAGGCTGGCTTTACTGTGCCACCATGGTCACCTGCAAGGGTGACTGTTCTGTGCTAGGCTTTCAGTCACTCTAATCATTTGTACCCCATTTGAGGGACACTTTACCATCTTGATTGTTCCTTGGGTTTGTGTAACATTTATGTTCATGTTCCCACCCAAAATTCAAAAGCTAGTGTTATTGAGCCTATTGAGACTGCTAACAGTAAACAGAATTTTCATTTGAATTTTTGTTTGGGATATCAATATTTTCCCATAAAGGACACAATTTGGTGCAATTTGTTGCTTTGGTTGATATGGCATGTGGTGTTGAGCTATCTTTGCATGCTTATTCCTGGGCAGATGCACATAGTTCTGTCCTGCAGTTGATTATGCTGCAAACCTTGTCCTCAGTGTGTCTGCAGACTGCTGCAACACTGCAAATTCCATGCTGGTAACAAAAAATTGGTAAACCAGGCCTCAGCTTTATGCATATATGGTATAACTGTTTAGGTTATAATCTATTGAATAGTTTCCTGCCTCTTTATTTCTTGCCATTGTATGTTGTACACTCTTATAGATAGCCTCAAACTCCCAGAAACCTTTATTGAGAGACATGTAATTTTGCACACCCTCGGTCTCTGCATCCTTTTTACTATGATTACTTTTGCTGTGATTGATTCAAAGTTTTTTTCCCTGAGTCCATCTTTTGAGATGTGTGTATCTTTGGCAGCTATTTCTGAGAAACAGTAGGAAAGTCATACACCAGTACTGAATGGACGTTTTGTCTTTGTATTAGTCGATGGAAACATTAAGTCTCCAAGTCTTCCAAAGGAATAGGAGAATTATGATGGAAATGTAGAAGAGTACCAAGGAAAAATTGTGGAGTCTCTCTTCTTGCATGACAACTTCATATTTCATCACAGAATCTGTTATGTTGACTTTCAAGGTCCTGTCTTAGTTTCCAGTCAAAATCTTATCCAGAAGACTTTTCTTAAATTTGTAAGGCAAATATGTAATTGGTAATAAAAAGGGTTTGTCTCCTGCTCTCACCTCAAGGAAGAATGCTGTTTGTTTTATTGGATTATTTTGTGGATGGTCAGATGCTATTTTTATTTACAGATGATTCTGCGAAACATTTGGTTGGTGCAACAGAGAGCTCCCAGCTTGTGCCCAGGTAATCCACTGACTCACAGCCATACTGGCTGAAGCAGAAGGTCAGAACTGACCCTGCAAGAGTTAAATAGTCAGGTTTGCCCAGCTGTGCCAAAGAGTGAGTGGAGCAGGAGCTGTTAACAATGAAGAGTAAAGGGGCACAATTAGTAGTCAGTCTTAAATGCTTCTGAATCAATTGGACTCTGTCTGGTGCCAGCTCAGGGATAGCAATACCTGTGATGGGATGGGAGTGCATGAGCATGCAGTTCTCCTTCCAGGCATGATAATACAATGTCCTTCTGGGTACAACTGACAATGCCTAGAGAGAGCAAGAGCTGTTAGCTCTTGATGGTTTTACTCAGGGTGGGATTTCCAGGGCGAAGGCTCTCTGCAACCTCCCTTGCGTTCCCAGGAGAAGCCATCTACCCTTCCCCTGACTCAGTGCAGGGTCAACAGCAATCTACTATTCTCTGCTGGTACTGCCACTAAGAAAGCCTTTAAGTTAAGAACCCCTTTCTGATAACACAGCTAAATCTAAAAAGACTCCATAAGCATCAATACAGATTTTTCGTATCCATGTGGAGTCTACACATAGCAAGAGAGAGAAAGAACAAAGTAGAAGGAAAGCAAGAAAACCTGACCAAATCTGACACCAAGGACTGACTCCACTCACCACAAAAATTAAGGACAGGTGTAATTCCCCTCATTTAACATATGAGAAAGTGAAGTTCTCTTGCTTTCTCACAAACTCTCTCACACTCTTTCTTCTCTTTTCCTAACACTCTCTACAACTTCTGTTTTTAGTCAGTCAGCCTTGCTGTAAGTTTCTATAAATTGTAATTGGACAATCTTCCAGATTCCGGGGGAATGCCTTTTTCAGAGGAGTTCCTGGAGATATAGCTCCTTTTTGATGAGAATGAGATTTGCAAAATTAATAAAGGACTACTAAAGATATTATTTGCTTGCAGTAGACATCCTGGTTTACCAGCAACTATTTTAAAGAGCCCTATAACAAAATATATACACTTGTCTGTTCATGTTCCTGTATTTTATTTTCTGTATGAATTTATGAATATCATGATCTCTGTGTGTGTTTTTCGGGAATTTGGGCATTAGCCTGTGTGCTTACTACTCTTGACCTGAAAGATCCCAAGTGTGTAGGCACAGTTTGAATTCATTCCCCCAAATCAGTTTAATTTTTACACTTTCTCTGAGAGTACAGGTGGCTCTTAGTCACATGCAAAAGCCCTACACATAAGAGTGTTGAGCCAAAACCAAGTACCGTTGTAATTTGGGCTTCAAGTATTTCCACCTTTATGTACTGTAATTACTTCACAAGTTCTTATCTCAGTAACTTTATTCATGCCTACCTTGACATCTTGCTTACTACACATTTTGGGCTGCAAAAAAACTCTTCCAGGGGCTCTTCCTTCAGATTCAGCAGCATCACCCAGATTTTTGTGGACTTTAATAATTTTTTTCAGATGTAATATTTTTCTCATGATGCTATGGCATTCCCATGTTGAATTTCTGTGGTGCAGTCCTTTATACATGTCCCGGAAGAGCTTCTTTCCCTTTCAGTTTCTATTTGTTTGGCTTAATTATCACTTTTTTTCTTTCTGGCACTGCAAGTAGAAAATGGTGTCTATCTTATCTTCACCTTGTGCTAATTCTTTTCTTCACATGCTGTGACTCTTTCTGCTAGTGCACTGATTTGTCATGGTAAATTATACATAGCTCAGTGCCGTGTGGATTTCTGTGCTTTAAGTTGCAGAGTTCCTTCACTATTTTCCTTAGAGTCTAGCACCCTACATCAAACACTTTTCTTCCTTTTGCAACTCAAAAAAGAGTGAATACTGCTCTGCTTTTTCCATAGTTGCTTTGTTGCAGACCCTACAAAAGGTTTTTGCAGCAACATCTATGCAAACTACTGTTTATCCAGAGTGTGTGCTGAGAAATATTACAAACCAGTTTTCAATGAGAAGTGGGAATTTGAGAAGCACTGTTATATTCTCCTTTTGACTCTTGACCCTGGCTGTATCTCTCAATTACACTCTGAGGGTTTTCTGGTGTGGTTACTGTTATCAGGTATGAATTATTTTGGCTTTGGGCTGGTGAGCTGCGGGCTGCTCGGGAGGTTCAACGCCACTAAAGCCTTGTCCGGTGGAACGGAACCATTCCCAGGACAGCTCTTTGCTGAGTTACAAGAGCTCTGCCTACGCTCTGCTGTGTAACTGAGCCCATGTTGTGTTGAGCAAGTGGGGGAAGCGTCTTCTCATTCCCATTGAGATGAAATTGCATGAGGAGAAATTTGCTATTGGGAAAGGGTGGGTGAGGCAGGAAATCCTCTTGGTCTGTTTTTTGCCCTTAGAGTGTGGAAAATGCACTTCTTTTGGTAGGCAAGTCAACCTTTTTGCCAGGCCAAGGGAGGAACCGACCCAGTGTTTGCTGGGGTAGGTACATGGTAAGGGAAGCTCATAAAGAGCCTTACCGTGATACTGGAATGGCTCTGGAGATAATCCCATTAGGTGTTGCAGATACTACATCTTGAGCCCTTGCTTCTACAAGAGGGAGATGTGCTCTTGATCCTTTCCTGTCCTAACCACAGACTAGGGGAGGCAGAGGGGATGGAGAAGAGGAGGCTGTGCCCATTTCAAAAGACGTGAAGTTCTACCCCCAGGAAAACTGAGGCACTGAAGAATGGAGTAATATTCCGGCTGAGCTACATCGGCCCCTCACACCTTCCTCCACCCGCCCCCTGACTGCAAAAACAGAAGCCAACTCTCTTGCGCCCGAAAAAAACAGTTCAAGGACTATTTTATACATGGTATAATTGAACAGGTGAGCTGAAGAAAAGAATTTTTTGTGGGCTTCCTCGATCCAAATTATAATTGCTGCCTTGCAACCAAGCAGTTCTTGCAATAACAGAGGGAGGAGCAGATAAACGCCAAGGAAATAATATGTACATCTCTCTAGTTTAGTGCAGCAGGACAAAAGGTGAAGTAGGAGCTGCGTGTTGAAAAGCTGTAGCACCATGATGAAAAGTGTCCTGATTTGCTTTAACGTGAGGGTATAAGCTTTGGTCCTAACTCTCAGAAGGGGGTGCTATTACCTCATCTGATTTCTTTGTATTTTTTATGTATATCTATATGTTTTACATGCATATGTATGTATAAGGAAACCCACTGAGGTTTTAAAAGCAAGCTAAAACATTTGTTTTCCTTTGCCCTCTGTTTTAATTCAAGTTTTTTGGAACAATGATAACAAAGTTGCTGCTTTTTTTGTTTTAATGATTTGCCAGTGCAGTATGCAAAAAAATGGATTAGATTTCCAGCAATAGGAGATTCTTTTGAAAAGTATGGAAGTCCTTGAAAAAGGAAAACCAAAGGAACAAAAGGAAGAAAGGGCACAGAAAAGTGGGGTATTTATTTCGTATTGTACAGTGCTTAGAAAAATTCACTGTCTTGTGTAAGAAGTGAGAACAATGTATTCATACTAAGTGTGTATGAGAAATGCTGAGTTGAAACCCATGTATTTTACTAATCAAAAATGCGATATTTTAGATTATGAAATCTGAAAAATAAAAAATTCTGGATACTGTTGTAGTATTTCTACTAGTTTTTAATTCCTGAAATTGATTGTTTGGATGTTAAAACAGACTTGTTAATTTCTTACGTCATTTGGCCATTTATTTAGCTTGCACCTCTAAATTAAAAAACAACTGGTGCGCATATATGTCTTGGACACATTGCTAACGAATGTGACTGACTTACTTTCTTTTCCTCACACTTGCCTGCCCCTGCTAATGCTTAGAGACATGTCACACTTCTGCCCTACCAAAGCCCTGCTTTGGAAAAAGATACCTGGAACTGGAGCCTCTCATTGGGCAAGACAGAGGTCCAGTACTCAATATACCAGTTAGACTGGGCACAGCAAACAGCGAAAGCTGTTCAAGCAAAGGATCCTGCTTCATCTGCACAATTCCCCCAGCATCCTTGGCAGATGTTGGAGCAGGAACATCCCTGGCAGGTGTTCATGACCACCTATGAGGGAACCTGACACAACTTGTTTGTGGGTTGCAGCTGTACCTTTGAAGAACAGTCTTGCCCTCGTGCTTCTGGTTTGCAGGGCTGTGAACCGTCTCTCACACGAGTAGATCACAATCCTGACTTAGGGCCCACAATACAGCCTTGGTATCAACTGATAATAATTAAATGTCATATCCTGTGGCATTGTAATTAGCAGCAGGATTTCTGTTTATTTGGGATTAAGGCCATAGTCATGTTCTAGGTCTTATGGGTGAACACAGGCCCTCCTAATCTTTCCATAGTGTGGAGCACCACTTCCCACAGATACCTACAACCCAGGCTTCCTGCAAAAACAACTTCAGTGGGTGCTTTGAAAAGAAGAATTTTCAAGCTGGTCCCTATTTTACATAGGGACCTTCTTTTGCAGATATTTGGCTAGTGTCTCTGAAATATTGTAAAAACAAAATCATCAGTGTCCTGAGGATTGTTCCTTCTAGGTTTCCTATGCCCTATCTCCATTGTAGAGATTTCATGGAAACGGTTACATAGAATGGGGTAAGAAGACAATGTTAAAAAGACATTGAGACAATAACCTAGTCTTTTATTCCTCACTTATCCAGAGGTCGTGGTTGGAGTTTGGATGCAGAAAAAATTGAATATGAAACTTCAAAAGAACAGTAGCAGCTCCTTGTAAGTATTTCCAAAATCCTAGTCTTGTAGGTCTGTGAATTGTTTCTTCTCACCAGGGATAGAAGACTGCAATCTTAGCTACCTACCTCAGTGTGAGATGAAGTGCCTCTGGATATGCACATTTCTTTTCAAGATGATAAAGGAACCCTAATTTTAGATCTAGACAGATGACTTTTAAATGCTAAAATGGATAAATCTTACTGCATCTGAGATCCCTGTGAAGACACTATGGCAAGACTCAAACGATTTTTTAAGTGTCTCAGTCTGGTCCAAGAGAACTGCCTAGCATCATGTTGACTATTGCATTTTTTTTCTTTATGTTTCCTAAGTGACTTTGTAACCTCTGTACGTTGAAACTGAGCTAGGACAATAACTATAAACACTGTATATATGCATTTAAGCAAACACTGAATTGTAAGCAAGAGACTACTTTCATACTTACAGTTAAACCCATGAATAAATTTCTGCAGGGCCAAGACTTGAGGGGGTTAGTTTATGTGCTCAGGCAGTAAACTGATTTCTTCATGTTTGGCAGGTGCTTGGGATTCTGGACGTTCCTGAAAAGGCACAGAATGAACATGAAATTACCTTCTCCAAGGACACGATGTCTAGAGAGAATCAAAGGTGGGTTTCACTTCACAAGCTCCTTGAATTTCTCCCTGTGGAAGAAGTGAGGTTTTATGGAGATGAGTAAGAGAAGGCTGTTGTTGTGCACTCAGAATAGTTGCAGGAAGACTGACAGGAAATAAAGACAAACTGTTCAGTTTGATAGCTTTGTTTTCTTTTACTCTGTATATATATATTTCAAAAAATAGTGACTCTATTTCTTAGGTTCTAACTTAAACGGCCATCCTGTGACCTCTGTAACAATCTTATCTAGAATTACCCACTATTAAGATGTTTGTGGTTTGTTCTAGACAACAATGACCTTGCTTGCACTTTGTATGTGATAGCAACTCCTCACTGCAGAGGTTAAAATCCTTGGGAATAGTTTTAGAAATCTGCTGGTCTGTCGCCTGAAAGAATCGGTCCCCCTCGCATTACTGAAAACAGCCATCCATGGGAGGGGGGTTAAAACTGTGTGTGGTGGAGGCTGTGAGCCTCTCTAGGTGCTGGAGAGTCACTGCTGGCTAGCTGGTCATCCTTGGAGCACTGCGTTGTGGTTTGTGCCATGCTGTGAAGACTCACATCCAGAGCTTAAACACTTGCTCCTGCCACCCAGGATGGGTGAAGCTAAGCCCTACTCCTATCCTGCACAGGACCCAGAGGCGAGAAGGGCCGAGAGGGAGAGTCTGCCTCGTGAAGTACAGGCTCCCCAGGGGAGCAGTGCAGTCCTCCCAGTCTACACTTGGCTGTGCCAAAAACACGTAGTCCACATTTCCAAAAACATGTGTGCATGAATGGCAACTGCCTCCCGTTTGGTCATTCAGGTACTAATAAGCAGGTCAAGATGAGACTTTATGCAGATGAAATACAGTTAGCTAATAAAGAGGATACGATATAATCAATGACGTGAAGCAGAATGTGCAATTGCCTTCTCTCTTTCGCTAACGCCGGCAGAGCACACAGTAGTTGCTCAGCTTGCACACCCGAGTGTGGAGAGCTCTGCTTCTCATCACCAACAACATTGGAGGATGCAGGAACAAAACCTTACTGGAGGCCCTGACTGATAGGTGGGGTGACAGGAAAAGCAAGTGAGCCTGTGCTGGGAAGGGCTGATAAAAGTCCTCATAGATACCCGAGTTAGGTGGGGTGACAGGAAAAGCAGGGTTGATAAAAGTCCTCATAGATACCCGAGTGCAACACAATGATGCTTTCTTACTGGTCTTGTCACTTCTTACTGCCATGCCATAGTCTTGGGCATAATCACCTTGGTGTTCTGGTACAGTGTCCAATTGCTGACCAAGGCAGAAAGCTGGCACAGCATCTGTTTTCCTCTCCGCCACCTATTTGTACTTCTTGGCTTCTGCTGCAACTCACATTGTTGTGTGTGTGTATCACACATCAAATGGGATAATCAGGCCCTTCACGTCTGATGCTTCGTTATTACAAGGCTGAGTTCTCCGCTATAGGTTGATAAGACTGTTATAGAACAGCCCATGAAACTTAATGGAAAGTGATTTCGGATACCTTCCAACATTTTACCAGCACATAAACAGTCAGCTGCCGTTGGAAGTCCTAAGCTACAGACAATGGGAGATGGTAACCTCTTGTGCACAGGATTTAAAACTATAGGATCATTGACCTTGAATCGTGCATGTAGCCTGGGAAATCTAGAGTTAAGCAGCTTGCAAAACCGTAAA
>NW_009650084.1:1372736-1397631 GCF_000708025.1 Charadrius vociferus
CACTTGAAGAATGACAGATCTTGTGAGCTTTATATACCAGTATAATGAGATTATGCTTCATGACCCTACTGCATTTGACTTTTACATTAGAGAATATGATTCAGGAATTCATTTGAACAATCCACAAAAATATAAATGAAAAGATTTTTTTTTTTTTTAAATTGCTGGTTTCTCATTAATTGCACATTGTAACTGACTCACAGGAAAGGAAGAATCATAATGAAGAAAATCAGAAATAAAAAGGGACCCACAATCTTAATGTGTACCAGTACTGAAAAAATTACAAAAATATCATGAAATGCATAGAAAACTATATTTCTCTTACTAGCTTTATTCTTATAATATTATCACATTTAAAAAAATACAATTTTAGAAAAAAAAATGAACTATAGCTTTTTGCAGTGATAGGCGACAGGTCAGAAAAGCATTTCAGAATAATTTTACACCTTTTAACCTTAAAAAATACTTTGCTGACAATTGAGAAAGGGCCTTAAAAGAAGCGCTGATAGGCATTCTCACAGCAGGGTTGCCATGTCCCATCACATAGCAGAGGGTTTCTGCATAATGTATCCTGTAATAAGAAGTGTACTGCAAATCACAAGGCTTGAGTAGCAGTTTTAAGAAAGTAATCCTTGGCATGAACTGCTATTAGTGATGACACTGAAAGTTTGTTACATAAAACTCTTTAGAAGACACAAAGAAGGTAAACTGTTTAAAATTTTGATTCTAGCCTTGAAAGAACTACTTTGTCACAAAAATTTGTCTGTATTTAAATATATATTTAGTGTTCTCTGTTTTTTCATTTTTGCTTATGCTTGGACAAGCTTGTTAAATGAAAACTGCAGAGTTTAGTTAAATGAATGTCACTTCTCTCTCATTCTCTGCCACAAATGGTAATTGTTCAAAAAGTGTCTTAACAATTACTGGTGTTAATTATAAATGCTAATACGATCAATGATCACTGAGAGTCCCCATGTTGCAAACCCTTTACAAATGGGGTAAAAACAAAAAAAAAGAAGAAAAAAAAAAAAGGCAAAAAGAAAGATTTTCCAGTATAACAAAGAATAAATCATTCCATCAAAGCACAGCAAGCTATATTCATGCTTTAATAGCTAGAGTAATCAAAATGGAATATGAATCTAGGAGAAACCTTCTTGTTGAAATAATTTTATTTTTGTCTGGAAATGTAAATAAAAGAAAACGTGAAGGGGCCATTTCCAGGCAAGTTCTTTTCAGTGTTAATGATGCAAATCAGTGAAGTTTCTCAGTCCCTGGGGAATCTTTTTGTCTTTCTCATTTCCATAAGAATGATTTTTAGGTGATTAAAATAAAAATCTAATGGAAATAAAAATTCTTTATACTTTTCTCACAATACAGTTTAGTAGGTATCTGAAAAAAACAGAGCTGGAATTGACTTTAGAACTATAATAAACCTTCCTAGGAGAGGATTGGTCACAAAATGTTTTTGTATTTCTAATGGAGACATTTTTGGTTGTCTTTAAGAGTATTTGAGAGAAGTTGCAGTCATTTGAAAGCTTGATGTTTCAATGTATCTCCAGCATTTTCTCAGCGGCTAGTAATGAGGAATGAAATGTTTCATTGTGTTGTTTTCTAAGTGAGCATTATAAGAAATGGGCATCCACATAATAATTAAAAATTTGGCTTGCTATCTTTTTGGCAAATAGTATTTTTCTGAGCTAGATTCTTCTTGAATATCAAGGACTGGACTGATAGTTAAATACTGGGGAAGCACTGATAATTTTAAATGACTTTTAATCCCTTCCTTCCTCCAGAAAGAAACTACTTGAGAGACTCATTAAAGAGCTGCTGTTAAACTGTGGCTTTGCCATAGGCTTTGTTTAGGGCAGGACACACCACATTGTGGTTCAGGATTGGTTTTACTTTCCTTCTTTTTCCAGGGAAGAGGGAATGGCAAAAATAGAGATCAACCAAGTCCATGTCTGCCCCACGTCCAGCACAGATAACACCTCCCTCCCTCCCTCCCATGTAGGGGAAGAACTAAATGATGCCCTCCACTATCCTGACCCGCTCTGCCCACAGAGAGAGAGGAGAAATATCACAGACTCTGCTCTTGCACACGTGTGTGCACATAAACACAGACGCACGCACACCTTCTCCTTGTGCCTCAGGAGAAAGTGACAGCCTGCGGGGGAGATGGAAGAGCCACCCGCCCCCCAGCACGCAGCACGTCTCACCCGCACGCTGGCGGGAGAGGGCAGATAACAGCAATAACCATGGAGGGAGCCTGGGGCACCTTACGCATGTGCGGGAGCTGCTGCTGGGTTGCGTGGCCAGGAGCAGAGAAGATGACACGAGGGGGAGTATGCTCTTGTTTTCCAGGCAGTGCTCAGCAAAAGCTCTCCATCCTCACGTTCACTAGTTGCTATAAACTGCCCAGGCCCAAGCAAAGAAGCAAGACTGCCTCTTTGGCATGCTCGCAGCCACCATCTCCAGTGAGAGCTGAGCAGGGACGGGGAAGAGACGCTGCTCTGGCACAGGCAGGGAGCCCCACCACTGGTGCTCTGAGGATTCGGGGCTGCATGAGGAGGCTGGAGGCAGGAGGCACAACAGGGAACCAAGTCTCCATGCAAGCCCCAGCCCATGCACTCCTGTAGGTTTGACACCAGCAGGTAGGGAGGCTGCAGCCCTTCTGGAGCTGGAGATTACTGTGGCTTGGAAATGGATTGCTTCCCTCTGCATCCCATCTTCAGCTGCTAATGAGCCACCAAGGAGACTCAAGTTGTCCCCAGGGCAGCTTGGGTCCTGCGTCTGGGTTGTGGAGGAATGAACAGAACTCTAGGGCTGGGGGAGATGGGGAACAACTATCCAGGGCAAATACACAGCTGCCTGATGCCTCTGTGACTCTGGGTGGTGGTTTCCCCCTTGACCCCGCCATAGCACCTGGCTGAAGACTTCCACCCCTGCCCCAGCCTTTCCCAGCCCTGAAGGGAGGCTTCCCTAGCTCTAAAGGGGGAGACCTGTGAAATGTTCCCGGCCCTGGTGAAGTCAGAGGATTCCCAAGCTCTGCCGTTCCGTAGATACGAGTCAAAGGCTGCATAGCTTCAGACGGGATCTAAAATCTCAAAACAAAAAAAAATATAATTCTTAATAATGCTTCTTAATCAACAGTACTTCTTAGTGTGTTTTGACATTTACTTATTAACTGTTGTTTGCTGTCTGGTATTAATGTTAGAAAGGTGTTTGTCTCCAAGCTGTTCTCCGGATCCTGAGGAAACTTCATTTTTTTGTTTCCTCATTGTTAAGAATCCCACTGAGTCATCTGAATCCAAGAGCCCAAGCTTTGAGAAGAAATACCTATATCTGATGAAATCATGAGTTGTGGCAACATCACTAATCTGTAAGTTTAATGCTATTCTTCCTGTTTGTGTTTGGGTGACATGAGGACCAAATTCCAGGAAAGCTCTTTGAAGCCTTTAAGGAAAGAAATGAACACTATGGGGAACTCCTTCCCAACCTCCACTCCTCCTCATAGTGGGGTCCTGAGCCTTATGTCATGCCCCTATGTCCCTATGCAGTGTATGGGAGACCCCAAAATAGCCCACACTGCCTGCTATAACCATCAGGAAGAGAGGAAGGATCAGAGCAAGGTGCTCCCCAAGGAACCTTCCCCTGCCCCCCAGGGGGGTCAGCCCTGCCTGCCTGTGTGCATACCCTCACTCAGCCCCCTCCTTGTGGGAGACTAAAACACTTCTTCCAAAAAACCTAAATAGCATACACTTCTAAATGTAGGACAGGTCCAGTGTTTTACATAATTCTTTATAAACATCTACTGTCCAGTGCAGTTGCACAGGATTTAGGAGGCTCTGGCCTCTCCTCTTTCTGGGGAGACATATTTCCCATTCCCAGGGTGAGCTTACTGCCTGGCTAGGAGCTTGGCACATCCAGGCATCCACTTTCCATGGCTTGCCAGAGAGTAGGAACGTGACCCTGTAGCCTAGGGGCTGAGTGAGGAAACCTGGGATCTACTCCCACTTCAAAGAAAGATCTGAGGGTAAAATCAGCCTTGTCCTCATCTTTCCTGCCTGAGGACATACAACTATATAGAGTTTGGGTTCCCCTTCAGGAAAAGTGAGATGTGAGTTTGATTTCTCTCAGGCAGAGGAAAGACTGCACCTAAATCCCCCATTTCATAAGGAAATAGAAGAGCATTGTAGATAGTGGACAGATACTGATGCTGCATTTTGCAGGGATCCCGTTATACTCAATGTCCAAGAGAACATCTTACACACCAGGTAGGTGACTTTGCTCAGTCTGCTGAGCCCGTTGCTGGATGCAGTCTGAACTCTTCTCCCAACAGGCCTGGGCTTGGAGGGCATTACATGGAAGGGGACTTTGGTGGAAATCTGTGAGCATCCGATTTGGTCCAGGTCTCTCCTTGCCCTGGTGTACTCCTCACAGGCCTTGTTGCTAAGTGAGACTTTGCAATGTGCATCCTGCAGTCTTCCCTTGTCCATTAGGTACAACTCCAATGCACTTCCCTCTTTGTCTTCAAAATGTAGCGTTATGGATCGCAGCCTCCTAGATGCCAGGTAGGGCTGGAGCCTGTTCTGGGAAAAAGGTCCAGCAGACCTGCAGAGAGTGTAACTGGATACCACACAGCTGACATGAACTGGTGTGGAAATGCTGTCAGATCACCTACTCAGAAACCTGTTTCAGACCGTGCCATCTGCACGTCTTGCCGCCTGCTTCCAGCCGGTGCCCGCTGCTGCTCGGGGCCTGAGACAAGACCACTTCTTCTGAAGTCCTCCCAGCTGTTGCAGTGATGTAGCACACTCCTCCTGTGGTGTGGGCTGGAGCAGGCTGAAGCTAAACAGGGTGATGTCAGGCTGGGGTGAGTTTTCCAGCCAGATGCAGGTTGCTTGAGCACACGTTGCTCAAGAGACAAAGAGGCTCATGTTATCTGCCCTGTCCATTCCCTGTATTCATCTGGACCGTTCATTTATTTCTCCAAGTCAGTTTTGGGGAGATCTCCCCACATCTTTAGGGGAGTCTTCGGCTGGGAGCCGCAGAAAAGACAAAATGGGGCCATATGAGAAATCAAAGTTGGCTGTAACCCAGACTTTGCTTCCTTTGCCCTCTACTCCAAGACTGGATCAAGACTTCCTTCATGTGAACCCCAGGAGCACCTGCAAAGTAAGTTAAAAGAGGAGCCATTTGCAAATCTACTCCACTTGGGGCAGAAAACCAAGTGGCCTGACATCTTTTAGAGAAAAATGGGAGAACGCTGCAAACACTACTGTTTTCCCAGGGCTAGACAGCCTCTAAACCAGGAATTACAATTTTGAACTTAGGCATCTCAAAATGCCTTTGTGCTGTTTCAAGGGCCTAAATGCCACCTGACTCTACCAGGGTGTGTGGGGGACCCTCCTGCAGAGAACTTCAAGGCACAGAGAGAGTGAATTCTCACCAGACTTCACGGTGTCACAGGAACGAAACATCTCTTCACCCAGTCAAATTGTTTCTAGTGATGCTCTTACGGTTTTCTAGGGAAGATTCTTTGTAAGTTTTCTGGGATTATCCTTTGTGGCTGGATCCTGCCCTTGTGTTACATCCCCCAGAGAAGCAGTTTGAGCTGGGATAGCTCTGGTGGTAGGTGCAATAGGATTGCTTCAAAAGTTTCAGAAAAATATGCTCAGAAATGTGGAACTTTCTTCACCAAGAAGGTGAATCGGCCAGGATAAGAAATCCTGTTATAATTAATTAATTAGTGAATTAGTTGGGAGGGACCCTGAAAAGTCTAGCTGCTTATCCTAGAAGACAGGCTGAAGCCCACACTGCATTCACATTTTGGTAAGGACAGAATATATCCCAGAGAACCTGAACAGGAAGACCACCTTGCCTCATATTTGCAGAAGGACGCAGCTCTGTTGCTTTCCCTCTGCTCTCAGGTATTTCCCAGAAGAGGAAGCTCCTGTTGTTTGCATTTCTCTCTGATGTTGCCTTACCGCAGCCTTCCATGGAGAAGACTGGAAATGCATCGTACATTTGCAATGGTTCTAACAGGTGGTTTTGATGTACTTCTGAGGGAAAAACATAGACGTTGAACAAGCTGTGTTTGTGGTAGGGATGGCGTTTGTCTTTGGTTTAGAAATCCAGGTTCAAAAACCCAAATTATTCTTTCTGCATTGTTGGAGGCACTTCACTTTTATTTTTGTCACCGACAGTAGCACCTCAAGCCACACAGACCAACTCCTAGAAAATTCACCCACCTCCTGATCTTAAAAACCCTGCTTGCCTTGGGTCCGCAGCCTCTGAAAAAGTTGTCTTGGGAAAGATGCCCCCCCTCCCCTCCTCCTTCTCCTCCTCCTCCTCCTCCTCCTCCACCCTGCAGCAGGACCCATTGTCCGTCGCCGGCAAGGCATAAAGGAGCTAACGAAGGAGCCAGCGAGGAGGTATGACGGGGTGATGTCAGAATATTTCCAGGGAAAGAATGTGTTGGGGGCGCTGGCCGGGCGCAGGGGCTGGGGCTGGCGGCCCCCAGCCCCACCCCGACATTCTTCTTGTCCGGTTCCCACAGGCGGAGAGTGGCACGGGGGGTCAGAGTGGACGAGCACAAAGGGAGACCCCCTGCTGCCGGGGCCATCGTGCTGGGCTGTCACTGCTACTAATTCATGACTTCACCTTTAATCTCGCTGATCCATTATAGGTTAAAAAGAGACCCATTTTAAGACAGGACACGGGGACAGGGACAGGACGGGAGGGGGAGAAAAAATAAAAAATAAAGGAGGGGGAGAGAGAAATAACCCTCACTAAATTTTGTACAATTAGATCCCATCTGCCAAAAATAGACTTTGTGCTTTTTCCTTGTCCTTCCCCTTCACTACAAGGATATGTATTTTAAGAGGTAAGCTGATAAATGCAGCTAATTCCAAATTTTAGCACATGGGGTCAGAGGAAAAAGGAATGGGGAAGAAAGCGGGGACCGGGGAAGGAAAAAGAGTAAGATTTTAGGAACAGGGCTGCACAATGGATAAGATGGGAAGCATTCAAATGGCTTAGCGCTGCCTTAGAGCATGTTTTGTGAGGTCATCATGGGGAAATGACTAAGAAATTTATGAAATGCTGATGTCAAAGGTAAGCTGATCAAATCAACATTGATTCAGCAGAGTAATAAATATACGTGTGTGGCACTTACAGCATGTTTATAATGACACAAATACTTAATGAATTCTCAGAAATCATTAGACCCACTGTGCTGTGAGTGGTAGATGAAGTCTCCAGAAGTAATTGCGCTTTATATTTTTGTTAGTGGGGTAATTGCTTTCAATTTGTCCTTTAACAAAGATTTTAGGCTGTTAGTTTGAGGCAACTAAAATGCATGTTCTCAGTGAATTTCAGAAAAAAGCAAATAGGAAAGAAAAATGCGTAGTCTCTGAAAAAAGCAGAAAGGTGATAATTTACTTCCTGGAATATTTTTTAGCATCTAGCAAATAATTCAACATTCTTGCATTTCCTGGTTTTGTCCTACCTGAGTGAGGATGCTGTAGGTATCTGTGTACAGCGCTTATTCAGGGAGTTGGGGTATTGGTCCTTAGGTTTTTTGCTTTCTCCATCTGCTCTTTGACAAAAAATTGTCACTCCAGAAGCAATTTTATTAAATCCGCCAAACTAGTCTATCCCTCCTCCTACTGCCCTGATGGTATCAGAGAACATTGAAGCCCAAGAAGGAGACCGCTTTCGGGATCCTCCCTGTCTTTAGCCCTTGAACCGCTGGAACCACATCTCATAAGATTTTGCAATGTAAGTACATAAATGTTTATACTGCCAGACGTGCACAGTTTTTGCCTCTGCTATGGCACCCTATTCCTTCCTTTCTCTCCTCCCTGTAGAGGAGCTCTGGGAGTTGCAGGCATCGTGGTTTCGTGGGTGCCCCGCTGCCATGAGGCAAGAGTGGACAGCAGGGAGGGTCATCATGAGGATGCAAAGCGCTGCCTGAAATTTGCAAAGGTTTTTGGGTTTCTGGGATTCCTGGACAAAGTCCGTGAAGGAGATCAGCTGCCGGTGTCTTTCGTGGGCAGATATAAGAGAGAATGGGGACCTTTGCATGAGGCACTCTGTCAGCTGAAGTCAGTGATGAAAGTCCTATTGAAAAGAGCCTCGGATCAAATCAAAACCTGGTTTCCTAAGAGTGACACTGCCTGCAAACGGAGGCAGATTGAGGTCCATAGCAGGCCAGCGCTTTGGACGCATTCTGCTTACTTTAGTCACACAAAATGACGTATTGATGCAAGTTTCCAGGATCCAAACAGGCAGTCCTTTCATAGGCAAAAGCCTTAATGAAGTCACTGGCAAGCAGCCTCGCTGGCCTAAGGCCTGCAGGCTATTCCCCTAGTCAATACACTGGACCTAATCTTATACCCCTTGAGCATCAAACTCCATGTGTATTTTCTGCAAGTATTTGTTCTCCTTCTGCGAAAGCGCAAGATTTGTGTGCTGCAGGGAGCAGTGTCACTGAGCAGCTGCTTCTCCTTCAGCATGAGTTGTTCAGTCTATAGACTTCACTCCCTACGAGCTGGGCAAATCCAAACTGCAAAGCTGAGGCGCGAAACAGCGAGGACCTAGACTGCCAAATGCAGATGTCCTATTTTAATTTGTAAGTGTATGTTTGAAAACAACAAAACAACAACAAAAAGGATTAAAGCAGAAGGTTAAAAAAAAAAAGGCTTCAGAGGGTATTATGAAAATATGTATTTTTACCTGGTAATCTTCTGACTGCTTCTAATTTAGTGGAACACATTAACTCCTCTTGTAAGTCGACTGCAATCAATGGAGCTGTCTTAACAATGAGTTAGAGTTATCTTGCAGAGTGGATGTCATTAGCTCTTTGTAAGCATAGTCCTTCTGGTTTCTGATCAATCAGCTACATTTTTTTTTCCTATTTCTGAGAGTATTAGAAAGATGGATTGGAATGGCAGCTTCGTGTATTACCTCAATTCCAAACTGTCATCAAACACTAAGTTAACATGATAAAAATCATAAGGAGGTTTCCAGGGGATGCTTTGTTTTAGGTAAGGAACCCGTGTTCTTTCTTCCTGAAAATTTTTAATAAAGTTTTTCCCGCGTTACAATGTAATGCTCAGGTAATAACGTAAAAGGCAGCTTTTAGAGATGAAAAATTACCATCTCCTTCTCCACGCTCCTCAGAAAATGACAGAATTAATAAAATCCCTCTCAGATAAAACATTTTTTCTTCTAAATTTCGTACAGCTTCTGTAACACATCTGTGGGCAGGTGTTCAGAGGGAGTCAGGAAAGCAGCCTCTGTCTGTATCGGCTGAATTAGGGCTGAACTGATGACCTGGATGGCCATGACTTGGCCTGGAAGTAAAAGCAAGGAAGGGGGCAAGGAGGCGATCCAGATTACCACTTGACAGTAGATCTTTGCTGTAACCAGATCCCTTTTGTTCAGTAGGATGTGTGCTTGCAGTTCGTGGGAAAATAATCCTGCAGGCTCTGCCTCTGGCTGCTCCACCTCTGGTCTAAGCCCACAGGTGGGCTCACAGCTCGAACTCGCACCCGGTGCTGGTAGTACAAGCACCTTGGGTGCCGTTTATACTTTTACAGGGAAAAGTACACTGTGAAGAATCCTCAGGGGCAGGTCTGTCTCCCTGAGGCTCCCTGAGAAATGGAGCTATAAAAGTAGCATGATGCACCTTTTGAAAGCTGAGGTATCCTAGACCGAGGGCAACAGAGATCGCAATTTCGTGAGAGAGAGGATTGGAGTCTCAAACACATCTAAAAATGTGGCCCTTAAATATTTAGCTGTCTCTTTGGGAACTGACTTCCTCTGACAACCTGCATCCATGTCATCGTCGTGCTTGATATGCTATAAATAAATCCGTGCTGTTTGATGCCAATCAACTAATACCAGGTCCTTATCACAACAAGCTCACAGTACCTCATTCAGCATGCTCAAGGAGTTATCTTTCTGTCTCCTTTTTTAAGATGAAGCTAATCCATTGTAAACCCCATAACAAGGATCCACTCACAGGGTGAAAGTATAAGCCGTGCAGTTTTTAAATGATGTTGTATATGTCTTGTGACTCTTGCCATTAAAGCCACGAGTATGAAAAGATGCTCTCTGTTTTTATGCAGCACTGCTGTGGAGATAGGGTAGGATTTTCCTTGTGCTTGCTGAGGGAGTTGTGCATGGTTTAATTAAAATGTATTATTGTATTAGGGCTTTTTCTTTTTCAAAATAAAGTCAAGGACCCTACTGAAGACAGGGACATTCACGCACCCAAATCTGTGTCAGAGTCCTGCTGGCAGTAAGAGCTTTTGCACAAACATCTGATTGCAGAGTCAGAATTCAACAAAGCAAGAAGAAACAGGCTGAAGAGCAACTATCAAAGTAGATGCAGTAGCATAGAGAGTGGGAAGTGGAACGGAGAGAACAATAAGTGAAGAAACAATGAAAAGGTCAAACACTTATTCAGGATTCATAAGTACAAATGTTGTAGTCCAAGCAGTGCATGCACAAGGTGAAAAATGTAATTCCTGCTTTTCACTTATTTTTATTTTTCTCTCCATATTCTTTTTTCTAGCTCATCAATACCACTGAGAGAAATCTTGCTTGCAGTGTAAAAAAAAAAAAAAAGTGTGAGACGCAAATAGTAAAGGCACATGGTAGGCAGTAGGACAGGAAGGACCACCATTTTCTCGACTAGGAACATTTTAGGACATTTTAGGAACGCACATTGAATTCAGAGTGTGATACGTTTCGTGCAAATGGTGTTGGGAGCAGTTGGTGCAGAAACATGATCTTCCTCCGTCCCTCCTTTCACACAGTGCTGGCTGGGTCAGAAATAGCTGGATGGGGGAATCCCTACTTGCCGTGCAAGCAAGCTGGGGCAATACACACATGGTGATCGTGATTCTCCAAGCTCCAGAGTTTGCAAAGCAGCTGAAGCAGCCTGGGCAGAGCGTTTCCTGCCTCATGGGTGGCTCACGGATGCCTGGTGTGCCGACCCATCTGCCAAGGCTGTGTGGGTGCAGAAGGCAGGTGTGCCCCTGTGTGGGTGAAGGGCCCATGAGGAGAATGTGGGTGAAGGGGCCATGAGGAGAATGGAAGAAGGAAGTTGTCACACTGGGGGTTGTGCATTCTAGTACTACTTGAACCACTTTTAACAACCGTCAAACCAAACTCACCTGAAAAGGATGAAAGAAAGCCAGCATGGCAGATTGCTGTTGCTGAAACTCCCATATGTGGTACCTTCAGGGATTCCCTTCATCACTGGTATGCCCCATCACCTTCTTAATCAGGAAAATTTATGTCCTTTTCCTGAGATTCAGCTTTCTTTTTTTTAAAAAAAAAGAAGGGTCCCAAACATTCTGCAGTGCTATTTACATTCCTGTTCTTTATCTCTTCCTGCTGTGCACAAGTTCCTCATGCTCTCTGATGTTATTTCCTTTGTACACGCTTCCTTGGCATGTGGTCCCCTCCTTCTCTGCACCTCCTGCCTCATCACCATCTCCCACTGGCAGTTCCAGCCCCTGCTGGTGCCTCCAGCTCCTTTCCCTCCCAGGCAGCAGCTGTCTTTAACGGAGACAGCAACTTTGTTTGGAAGAACCCAAGGACACTGTGGTCAAGGGCTTGGACCTTCATGAAGAAAGGCTGTAGGAACGAAGAACAGCAAAACCCATGTTACTTTTGAGCTACTACCTTGCAGTTGCAATGCCGAGCAGTTTGTCTGCTGCTTGCATAGCGCTTTCTTCATGCACTGCAAAAACGAGTACAGTGGTGCAATGCCAGGCAACTCTCAATGATGGAGCAAAGGGTAGCTCTGGCACCTCCATGCATCTGTCAGTCAGTCACATGTGGGATCCTCTTAGCATTTGCTGGGTCTGGTTGCAGCAGGTGACAGGGCTGCAGAGGCTAGTTTATTTGGGTTTGACAAGGCAGTGAACAGATTACCATAGCTTTGAGAAACAAGTGTGATTACATAGTGGCATAATTTCTATTAAAATATAATTCTGAATTGCTCCTGCATTTCTCTGACAACATAGAGGGGAAAAAAAATATTTTAATTTGCTTAAAAAAAACCCAACAATAAGCAAACAAGTTGATAAATTAATCCCCACAATAACTGCATTGGAACTTATACAGTTACAGTGAGGCTTCCTTTGGGTCAAGATATTCCTTCACCTTAAGGCCAAAGATGCATTTAAGCATCACCTAATAACCAAAGAGCAAACATAAGCACTGGGCTGATGTGTCGTCCATTTCCCACCCTCTCCAGATTGTTTCTGTCCATCTCATGCTCTTCGAATGGCAATGCAAAGCCCATATGCCACGGTGTCAGGGGAAAATTCCCAACACGGCATCTGGGTGCGTGGCAGATCCCGAGGCAGTTGGTGTGTTGGCTTTGGAGCTGCCTCTGCTTTTGTCATGTACCGGGGGTTGGTGATGGGACTGCCTTGTCACCCCACAAACTGCTTTGGATTCCAAGGAATCACTAGGATTGTGTTTGTCAATAAGCTCCCGCTTAAATCCCTCATGAGATCTCTATACAGACCTCCTTTATGGTGAAATAATGAGAATTTCTTAATGCCCATGTGTGTGTTTTGGGCAGAAACATGTGGGTTTAGTTTAAAGTGGACCGTGGCCTGGTACATACAGGTCACTGTGTACTGGGATTTCTTTCTCAGAAAACTCTTGAATGCTCTTTGAAAAGGCCTCTTCCCACCCCCCCACCCCACCCCCTCCTTGCTCATGAGTGTACAAGCCACTTCTTGATGAATAGGATCCATAATGCCCGGAGATATTTGAGATCAAGCATATGGTCCATTGAATATGCATGTAAGCGGGGAGGGAGGGAATTGGTGTGCGGCACCGAGGAAAGTGTGTCTGAAAGTTAAGCAGTGTGGAGTTCGAAGGCAGCCTTTCTGCACATTTTGGGAAACTAAACTTTCTACTTCCTCTGATGAACTAGTTACTAGAAAGCAATTTACGGTCAAAAGCATAGCTGGGGTGTTTAAGCACTCAAACGTTTGGTTGTGACTTGTGTTAGAGAGAATAATACCGTTTTGATTTTGTTTTCCCGCAAAATGCTTGTTTTTACAACCAAAACATAAGACGATAAAATCTTAAGTTATTCAAAAGTGCATATAAAGATAAGAAACTTCTTCAACTGACAAATGACCAATTCTTCACTAGGACAGAGGCTCAGATGACTCTTCTTCACATTTAAATGAAAAGAGTGCTTGGAGAATACCGCATTCTGGTAAGTTTTCCTTACCAGTGGAGAGAGAGAAAGGGAGACAGGACTGAATAGGAGCGATTGGGCATGAAGTAGTAACTATGAGGTCCTGGAGGCAGGAGAACAAGAGAGGGAAGGAAGAAAAAAGAGAAGAGAACCCCGTAAAAAGGCAAGGGGGGAGGAGGAGGGTAAGAAAGGATATGTAGTGGTTATTTAAGCGATGCCAGGGAAAACTGGGATGTGCGTGTGTTTCAGAAAAAAAAGATAGAATCCTGAAATACAGACACTGAGCCAGGAACTATGAAATTTACTGGGAATAATCTTGGGGAAATTGTTGCATGTCTAAGATTTGAATCAGTTTTTTTCAGCTTTGGACTTTTTTATATCGTTGTCACAGCATATTTTTTTCATGTGAAAAAACACGAATTAATCTCTTAATTACAAATGTATTATGGTTAATTTACATCATGGACCAAAAGAATGTATCTCACTGCATTTATTTCCTATGGTTGCTGCAAATCCTAGAGAGTTGAAGAATTAGAGAAGATTTAAAGGAACCCCCTTCCTCACGTACATGTTGTGACAGTGTGGGAACCGCCGTTAAGTGCATCGTCATCAATATTCCTTCTGGAGGAATTTCTGGAGGAAATACCCACTTTCTGATTGTATTAGGAAGAGTGGGTGTGGGAGAGAAGAAAGATGCTTTGCTACAGCATGTATTACCCCTGAATAAATAGCGCAAAATTGACCTCTTGCACATCATAACCGAGTCCTGCAGGTGGACCATTTTTTGAAGGGCACCGTGTGAACGTGTGTCCCTGTGTGTGTGTGTGTGTATCTGTGAAAATGCCTGTGGGGGAGCATGTTCTGATACAACCTCTGCTTCAAAACAAACACCAATCTGAAACAAAACCCAGAGGAAAACCTCTGGACTTCCTGCTGTCTGCCTGGGGCAGGACTAACCCTTAGACTCTCCCTCAGCATTCACCCATCTCTTAAGCAAGCCAGATTTAAAATCACAAAGATGAGGGGAAGAAAGACATTAGGTCCATATACTGTCATTTTTATCTATCCACATAGGCATTTTCAATAGTGTACTTGCAAGAGTAGTTCTTCCCAGCTGTGGGTCTGTCCTGTGTGCGTACTGAAGATGCCAGCTTAAAGTCAGGCCACTCATTCTATTACAACCAGTCCCTGCCCTGTACAAATGTGTCCTGGTAAATGCTCCTGGATGTGTGAGATCCTTACATAAAATAGGACCATTTGCTTTTATATGAACTTCTTTTATATATTCTTCTGAGGAAATCCATTTATTTGTCCAAATAGTGCCTACCATAACATGGACACTCTCAGGTAGGTATTTTGTAAGATACGTAAGCTAGGTTGTTTTAAAAATAAGTAAAAAGAGAGGAAAATGGTGAGCTCTTCTAAGGCATCTCAATAGCAGGCTGGAGAACAAGCCTTCTGGCTGAGCTTCTCATCAACAGTGATTTCTTCCTGGGAAATCCCATAGCATAACGAAGCCAAGTGCATTCAACCCTTGGCCTGTCTGAATGTGCTGGAAGGGAAATCAGCCTTTAGTTGAGTTTCTTCTTCCTAGATCTCTTAAATGACTTTAAGCGCATGTGGTGGTGGGGAACCTGGAGGCAGGTCTTGCCTGCGAGAGCCATACAGTTGGATAAAGTGGAGGGATCAGCCACTTTCCAAAACAGTGCAGCAATCCCTCTAGAGACTTTTTAAAGTTATTGAACGTATCCAGGAGCAGTGCTCTCATGCCTAAAATTTAAAGGTCAGTATTGCTTAAACACTCATCAGAAAAGTTGGTATGAAGGGAAAAGCGCATAGATACAGGGTATTTGTTCTCCGAAAATTCAGAACAAAGAAGTACCTTGGACACATACGTGTTCAAATCCGCTTACTTCAGTCCCATGCCGAAGCAAATTAAGTCCAAGTAAAATATAATTGTCAGAATCCGGTTATACTCAGGACGTTTTCTGGGTTCCTAATCACTGTGGATCCTATTTCACAAAGCGCTGAAACGTGCTTGAGTCCATGCTTCCATGTAATTTAAGCACAAGCTGTAATGTAGGCCTGGCCTCAAGCAGTTGCTGAATAAGCAGAGGAGTGCACACATACCTAAAGTCAAACAGGTGCTCAGTGATGCACCGAATCATGGTCTCCTCCTAAAAATCTCCCCTTCTGTCACTAAAGAAGATGCTGCTAAAGCTCTGGTTGCCTCCAGGCGCACCAGTCCAGGAATGAGGTGCCAGGCAAAGCATTGTGAGGGAGCTTGTGCTGAAGGAGGCAGTTCTGTATAAATACATTTCTGGAGTGGTAGGAATGACAGCATCCATGATCACTAAGCTCATGCAAAAAATGGCTTTTTTTTTCTTGGGAGATAGGGGGAAATGCCTACTCCACACTGAAGGCAACAATGCGCAACTAGCACTCTTTGCAGATAAAAAGATGGAATTTTCTGCACAGTATCTAGAGCCCAGTGAATAATTGCCTTAATTAAACTAAAGAAGATTAAGAATAGTAGGTGTATCTGTATAAAACCTGCCCCAGATTCTGATAACATCCTTTGTATTGTATGCATGTAACTGATTCCTGTTTGTTTGCTTTTCTCATCATTGAGCATTTTTTATTGTGAGCACTTTTACCTCTATTTCCCCCCTATTTTTTACAATAGTCACTATGGGGCTGATATGCACATTGCAACATCTTGTCTTGCTGCTCTAAGTCCTTCCAGGCAGCCACAGGAATGCGTGCAACTAGGGGGAATTATGCAAGCCTGTACACAGACATGAGAGGTGCACTGAGGTAAAGACGACACAGCCAAGATGGGTGATGCTCCTAGGACACTTTGTGAGAAAACTAAATACTTGCCAAGTCTCATTGTAACACATTTTTTGATTTATGGTAAAAAAAGATTCCTATGTACGATGTCTGAGGTGGCAAAAACGTATTAAAAAGAGAAGACCTACAAAGCAAATGACTAGAATAAAACTGACTTCTGCTGGCAACATGTGACAAAATTTGTGGGTTTACTCGTGTTGAAAAGTGTGCCTCTGATTTTCCCTGCCTCAGTCTTTACTGTCTTCCTAAAGATTTCATCAACGCTGTCATTACAGAAGTTGTCCTGCTTCGTACCCAATGTTTTATTTTATATTTGGATATCACTGATATGCAAGGGATAAGCTATTTTCCTGCTTAGGATCCCCTGGAATAATCATGTGTTGGACACTGGGCAAATAAACTGGGCTGGCTGGAAGCCTGCTCAACTGCTGATGGCCCGCAGCTGCTCTATGGCAATGGCTGCAGCCAACAGCAGAGGAAGGCACAGGAAGGCTCAAATTGCAGCCATATTACCGAATTTGTTCCTTCTCTGCTTTGTCCTCCCTATGCCCTCACAGCTCTCTTTATACCTGCCGTGAAGAGGAAGATGGTTCAATGGAGGTGATATTCCATAACCACCCAAATTCCTTCCCTCACTGAATCTTGCCGCCCACTTTCTAGTGAAGTCAGGCAGCATTTGTTCCTCTTCAAATGCGGCATCCGTAAGGACAGTAACCAGGGCAGGATTTTTCCAGCAAAGAAGAATATGCACTTCTTATATGCAGGGGTGAGCACAGGTAAAAATCAGCACAGCCTCGACTTCCATTGTGTGAGATTATTTATGTCAGTAAGTGTAGAACCAGGGCCGATATCTCTCAGCACTGGTGCTGGATTTCCACTCATTTTGTACTAGGGTCTTCCTGTGAATCCCCTGCGGGAGCAGTTCAGTGGTACTTAAAGGGATGGCATTTCTGTAATTATCTAATTATTGCTCCAAGGTTCATTCTTGTGCTTGTTAAACCTTCATTCCAGTGAAAGTGTAACCCCACACTATTGAATTTGAATAAAAAGTGGTTGAGAATCAACATCAATTCCCCAGTAGTCTTTGGAGTAGGTACTTTTGGCTTACTTTTATCTTTTCTGGTTTCAAAACATGGAGTTCAGACCTGGCCATTCTGAATAGAGTGAAAGATTTTAAAGGTAGTATGGTGTGCTAGGGGGGCTGTGATTCTCCATCAGATTCTTTGTGTTGGCTTAAAAAATTCGTGGGACATCTATTTCTCTGATGAATTCTATAACAATTTGGGGTGACTACTCAATTATCTGAATTTCTGTTAATCACTATCAATTTCATTCTTAAATTCTGAAAGATCTTTTTTAAATTTTCAGCAAGAAAGCAACAGTGAATTAGGACATATTTAAATTCAACAGCCTTTCAGTTACTCACCCCTTACTTGATGTTGGCTTATGCTCTTTCTTTAATCCCTTCATGAGTTCCCTCCCCCTGTGTGAGACCCAGGAGTCTAACACAGAAAAAAAAAAAAAAAAAGAAAAATGAAAGATGAAGCCTATCTCAGGTTACTTTCTTTTGGTTCCTACTTTTTAATTCTCTTCCCTTTTCACTATCAGCCATGAATATTACATCTTCATTTGAATTTTCAGCTGCTGAATCACGATCAGTTGAAGATCCAGTAGGCCTGCGTTACTGGATATAACTCAAGGGGTTATGCTGTTTTTACTGTTTGGCACATACTCAGGAATGGGAACTTAGCTTAGCAGTTGGAGCATATGGCAGGGGGAGATAGGCCAGCATCTTGGATGAAGATGCATGTATTTTGTACTCTCATGGTATGATGCATTCTTGTGCTTTGCAGATGGCACCTCAGAATTGTTGCTCTGAAAACTAATTTTGCCCAGCCACACAGGTCTGCTGACACAAGCACGAGGATCATCTCTTTCTGCGCAGACACTACTGCACGCTGCAGATATCCTAGGCAGGAATTTTTCTGAGAAGCACACCTGCATCTCAGCTGCTGTGGGGAGCAGAAAAAACCTCTGGAACCTGTGACTGGCATTTGTATCCGGAGAGAACAATTCAGCGAGGCACAATCACTGTCTTCATGTAATACTTCATTACTGCTTCTCCTAGAAGTTTATTACGGCATAGTCGTCAGGGCAAGCATAGAGGGAATACATTGATTTTATGACAGCTGAAAAGAGGGGTTCATTCTAATTGACAAGACTTAACGTTGCCTTTGGTTTCCTGGCAGCCTCTTTGTGTACAGACAAACCATCAGTCCTCAGAGAAACTGCTTTTTTACTAAGTAGGGCTCGTAGCACTGATAGTGCCACTCTCCAAAACTTGGGTTTTCTCCCTCTCTGCCTCTCTGTCCCCCACAAAACAAACACACCTGTTACTTGTGCAGGTGGACCAAGGGCTTGCTAGAGATGTTTCAGGCAATGGATTCTTTGCAGATAACAAAACTGCACATCAAGGTACGAGTACTTTCCATTCTCTGGCATAATTTGGATTACTTACAATCACTTTGGGAACACTTTGTAAATGCACTAGGTTTGGGTGCAGTTTTTCTCAGAACTGTATTGTTTCCGCTCCAATCTCCTTATCATTTGCTGTGCCATGTCCCTGAGCTGAGTCAGGCAGATGTATTTTAAAGACCAATATCTCCTGCATGTGAGGTGGGCTTCATATTAGCTCCTGTCAGGTCTTCTTAGCTTTCCTTTTTTTTTCCCCCCAAATTCCTGTGCTCTCTGCAGGACAGACAGCCCCAAGTACTCATCTGTGCTTTTTGCTATATGTCCTCCTGAAACAGTTTGGCAGCAAATAAATCTATGGGTGATGGACACAAACAGTTAAATTCTGTTGTCTACCTGCAACAGGAGAGCTAAAGGAGAAGTAGAAATCTAAATTAAAAACGGATCTGTCAAGCAATGAATGGGATACTGTCTGGAGTAATGTGAAAATTACTGTCTGCTTATTGTGTACTGAGGGGCTTTTTTTTTTTTTTTTTTGAAAATGATACCAAAGAACTATTATTTACAGGACCCCTGAGCAATTATTTCCACATTGGGCTAAGACAAGAGAGCAGTTGCTGGCACTACCAATAATATATGCCTGCCTGCTACCAGGAGGCTGGAAAGCTCAAATACCTTCAGTGTAAGGGATGGATTCTAGGGAGGAACCTCCTCCCATCACACAACTTCTGTGGGACAAAAAAGACACACGCATTTTTTGACAGCGTGCGAGTAGATAAGAGCATATGCTGCCTGCAAACGAAATTCTAAAACAGCAGAGAGGTGCCATAATCCCATCCTGCATTCAGATGTTGTGTAATTTAACAAGTTCTTTCAGAAAATGCCTCATTACCCACAGCAGAAGCAACCGATGTGCTACATTCATAGCATAGATTTAAGGCAGATTTGAAGACTTTAAATAGAAAAATATCTGCCCTCTGAATTTATGTGCTCCCTTATTTTTCCCATTTTTAGACTCCAGCTGACTACCTGGTGTGCCTGATTTAGGCTTTCTGACTACTACAGCATCCAAAATCTTCAGTGATTCAGACTGCTACTAACAAACTACGGTTCTTTGTACAGTCACTGGAGAGAAGCAGTTTCCATGCCTAAGTGCAGACCTGACTAGGACCCATCACTGCATTTTCTGTTTTATCTCCACAAGCAGGAAAAGTGAGTAATTCTGAAGCACTGAGAAAAATCCTTCCTCCTGCCCTGGGTTTCATCTGCCACAGTTCCCCTGGGAAGAAGACAAGAAGGGGATCACAGATTTTATTTTTTTCTGCGGGTTTTGTTTGCTTCGAAGATTGGACTGAGTTTTCTCTTTCTTTCTCGTCATAGCTGAGGGGCAGACAAACATGAGTAGCTTTCCTCTCAAGTCTATTTTCAAAAGTATGTTATGTGTCGGAGCATTGCTGAAGTATTAGTTCATAGCAGTCTTCACAAGTGTACAGAAATTAAAAATCAGTTCTAAAAGAGTGCACAGCACTGGTAGTAAGAAGGGTTCTATGATAAAAACATTTTTAATTGGCTTATTTAAGAGAAGCCTTTTACTTACTCCTTATCTTGGAGACAAATTTATTTGCATCCAGGCACTTTATCACAGTTTATTTTGGAAAAAAGTCACCTGAGAAGATTTTGAAGTCTTCAGAGCAAAACATGCTCAGAAACTACACTGGGAGGCAGGTTCCCTGCTAGATGTAACAGCTCCAAATGGGGGAACAGGAAAAGTCTTGAAAATCACAGCCAGTTTTTCCACAAGTTACACATCTGAAAAATAACAGCAAAGAAACTGAGAAAGGCTTTGCACTTTACCTTTGCCATAGTGATCTCTGTTTTCACTGTTATTAAGCATAAGTTTGAACGTGTACATTCTGAGGGGGTTTTTTTAGTGATAACTGAAACATGTCTTGAAAACTTAAAGGGAGGAAAATAGCATGAATGGAAAGTGAAACTCCACTTGGTGTTTCCTTTATCAATTGGTCTATCTAAAGTGAAAACCTCAGAGATGAAAATAAAAGAAACAGTGGAAGGCTTGGAGAAATCTTAACAGAAGATAAATGAAAAAAGATATGTTAACAGATTACTCTAATGAGAAAGAGGCTGTTACTGTACCAAGAAATCAGAGGCTGTTTTATAACATTTATCCTCCAATGTAGTGCCTAAGTTCTGTCATATACATGTTATGTACCTTATTTGAAAGGTCCCTTGAAATCATTTGTGAATTTTCATGATGTAAAACATAAAAAAAAGGAAATGAAAAAGGAATGAGATGTCAGCATATGTCAGAGATGACTCGTTTTTCAGCATATTATAGGAGGAGAAGATATGGTACCTGAAGCTGAAAATCTAGAGACAGTCCAAATTAGTTTTGAAACAAGTACGGAGAATAAAATACTTGTTAGACTATCTGAACCCTGGAAAGCGAGTCGATTACTGCTAGCATGGACACAATGAGGTTATTTTACCAAGTTGATAGACTGTAATAATTACCAAATATGTTCAAGGAAATGGAATGCTGTATTCAAGTTAATCCCATCCAGAACTTGATTAGCTTTTAGAGCTCAAGCTTGATTACCTTGACTTGATTAGGAAAAAAACACCACAAAACTAGCAGACACTTTGAGCCATCAAATCATTCTTTTTCCCAGTGGTCTCAGTTAGAGTGGATCTTACATGAGAAAGCAACATAAGGCTGGCATAGACATCAATTCTTCCTCATGAGATTTGCACAGAACTTGTTGACCATCTTTTGCCTGTGAAAAAGTTGCCAGATGCACTTTTTTCTTGAGCTTCTCTCTATAAGAACATGTGAAAGATGGCAGTACACTGATGGAAATAGTTTAAACATTCTAGACAGACACAAGAGAAGAGTTTGTGTCCATGGAACTGCTGGTGGTGCTTCTCACTTAGGCTCAGACTGCTTATAGAAGTTCTTGTTAGACTATGTGTGATGCCCATCTAAAGACAGAAGTGCTATGGCCTAGTGTTAAGAGCCAGTGTTGTGCCCATCTTTCTCTTATTTCCCCAGGTAAAAACTGTGTTTTGTCTTAGAACATTACCTGGTCAATGGATAATGACTGCTCACTGCTGCTAGTTGTCATATTGAATATACAGCTGGAGGACTACATGGATTTATAGATACGGAGATATTAAAAATTATTTATACATAACAAGATCTTCAAAAGCTGTCCAGACATGGTCCTGCTCTAAGTGTGACTGCTTGAGCAGGGGAGTTAGACAAGATGACCACCGGAGGTCCCTTCCAACCTTGACCACTCTGTGATTCTGTGATAGCGTCACCAAAATTTGTCTGATCATGGTCTTCGCTTAGAAAACAACAAATCATGACACACTCTTATGAAGAAAATACTAATAGTGTGACTCTTAATTTTTCATGTCAGTCCTCCCTTTGAATATAGAGATGTCAACCTTCTTGCAGATAGTTACTTGTTGGTGGTTGTCAGTTCAAGTGGTGTCAGCAGATACAGTCTGGGCTGATGAAACTTAATGAGCCCATTTCTCATTTCTGCCCTGTACATCTGACATGGCTTCGCGGAACCTTGTGAAAACATCATATTTATGTTGTGTGCAGATGCCCTTTGGGAGCCGGTGCGTCTCTGCACTGTGTGTGAGCTTTTGAAAGGGTAAGCAGGAGTTCCTCCTGCGTAGCACCAGGTCTGCCGGCTTGCGTGGAACCATTGCACTGGAAAAACCAATCTGTCTTTGAAGGGCTTTGTGCTACTGCCAGCGTGAGGCTGGAGCTCTGCCAGCACCCGCATTGCCACGAGGGCCAGCGGGTGCATGAGGAAAGCGGGATGATCCCTGAGCCTCTCCTTCCCACAGCTCTCCCGCACAAACCTTTGCAGAGCTGAGCCCCGGCTCTCAAACCAGTGTAATTTAAACAACAGCCTTTGGATAACCATTTTAGTGCCTGACATTGACAGATATTAATCACAAAATTCCTCTATCAGAGGCATGCAGGAGGAACTGGAGTTGGATCCAACCAGATATAGTATTTTAAGTACACTGCATCAGCAACACAGTTTTGCCCATGGTGATTTCCTCTGTACTCTTGCGTATGATATTTGCAAGCTGGGAGCTGTCACAGCTCAAAAGCAACAACAGAGTTCAAGCAATTAACATATCCTTTCAATCGATGCGGCCCCCTAATTTTTAAATGATACGTGTCATTGAGGTTTCATATTGCAAAGAAAAAGTTTCAGAAACATTCCAGAAAATAATTCTTACTATTTTTCTCCTATCTACCATGTTGGTAAAAAATGGTGGCATTTCTGGTAATATTTTTCCCGTTTGTCACTGGGAAAAAAGAGTAGTTTTTTAGGAATTTTTTTAAAGTATTCCATTTTCTCCTACTTGTACAAATGGGGACAAATTAATCTAAACATAATTGGGGTGTAGAATATGAAGGTCTTTTGATCTGTGAATGCTGGTGCTACACTCAGCAATTGTCATCTCCTTACAGGTAAGTTCTTGAGGACATTTACCACCCTGGGATCTGGGACTTCAGCATATTGTGTTAACTGATGAAACTGGAGGTTGCACATGTGCCTGCACTTTGTCACTTAACCAGAAAGTGGAGAAGGCAATAGTGTCTTCTTCCTCTGGCACCCACATTTTCCTTATCTTCGAAACCTGGTACCGCAGAAATACACAGATGTCTGTGCAGTGCTGATTGCTGCTGAGTGGTTCTAGCGTGTTTAAACACAGTATTCTTGGTCTTTTAGGTTGTTTGGTTTGGGGTTTTTTTATATGGAGGAAGAACTTAGTTTCAGCGTGGCCCCAGGAAAACATTGCTTCTAGGAATAGCTACTGCCTACCCCTGCTGTAAAGAATGCAAGAGGAGGATGCAGCAGTGAAGGGTTTTATCACTAATGATAACTGCTTTTTATTTATATTTCTGAAACCTAGCTTGCATACTATTTAATGTAGTGGTTCTGATGCATGTTCCAACTCCCACGTGGAGATAGCTACTCCCAGTACAGTTGCACAGAACAGTCAGCTGCCTACACTTACAAAAATGCCAGCTGAACTCGTGTTTTCCTGCAGACTGCTTTTAGTAGGCATGAAGAAATGGGGTATACACTTGTCATGGGCTTCCTGAGAACACTTCTGTATCCTCATGGCTCGGTCTAGCCAGCTAGTGAGGCCATATCCAGACTGATTTCTTGTCTTACATGTAGTTTTGCCATGTTTCTCTGACTGGTGGGCAAGGAGGAGCCTTTTACAGACTCTCAGATGTCATTTGAAGTAATTTCTTAGTAACTAGCAATCCGTTTCCGGAGCTGGAGGTGGCCTAAACTGAGCTCCAGCATGACCATTAACATTTTCTCTTTCAAGTAGAGCCAGTGATTATTTTTTCCCTCTGGGTGCACACTTGCATATCTTTACAAACAGGGCACTGTTAGATTTCTACCCTGCCATAAACTCTGACTGCAATACCTCATCCACTACTGACCTGAAGTGAACTCCAAGGAGAGGGAACAGTAATAAAGCAAAACCCAGCAAACAGTGTGAAGCTTTTGTAAGATCTTATATAACTGAATTGGCTATATTGGGAACTTGCCTTTGGTTTTAATTATAGATTTAAGGGCGCACTTATCGGGCTCTGTGCCATCTCTTTGCTCCCTCCCTTCACTCTTGATTTGCTTTATATAATAAGCAGCCACTACAAAAAGGATGTTTTTCCCCCTTTCTTTCAGCAAGAGGAGAGGCCGACAAAAGTTCACTGGGGGATGGGGAGGTCTAACGTGTTAATTGTCTTGTGTGTTGCTCTCGTTTTGGGCTTTAGCGTGGTCCCTCCAGAAGGTTTCAAAGGCCAGCTGTGAAAGCCCAGCAAAACTCTGTGGTGTCCCAAAACTGGCCCATGTTTCTTCCCAAAAGCCGGGGTCAAGTGATAAGTACTTCTTTGAACTTCCAGGAAAGTGTCAAGAGAGTGACAATTCTCAAATCTACCCAAATCTATCTCTTACTCACATCTGTTTCCCAGAATACACAAAAATTGCTTTCACAGATGCAGAGCCAGGGCAAATGCAAAGCAAAAAGGTCTTCTGAGGGCCTTGTGAAACATTAATGAAAACTGAGCAGAGATTTGAGGAAAGAGGACTTTGATGCCCAAAAATTTAAAATATAGCCAAGTCAGTTTATGGTGCTTGAATAACACTTCTCAGCTTAATCTTTAACTCGATTTGTATTCGTCTTTCTTGGTGACTTCTACCTCTCAGAGCATCTGCTGTGTCAGTTGTTACATGCATACAGGGAAAG
>NW_009650084.1:1397691-1401678 GCF_000708025.1 Charadrius vociferus
GGAAAGAGGCTTGTAAACCAACAGGGGAGCTGCCCCGCAGAATTATCCCGGCTGTGCCTTAAGGATAGACACCTGCTGCCTCATTTGAGGAGTCCCAAGCTCAGAAATCAGGTTTCTGAATCTGTCATTCATATCAGAAGCTGGTCCCCTGGAGGGTTAACGGGACCTAATTGCCTTACCACATCCAAGAAGGTGATGAAGGAGCTGGTGGCTATCCTCCCGCTCTGGCTTAGATGTCTCCAGCTTTTTTTTTTCCTTTTTGTGAATGGCCAGTGGTTAGTAAAATCAGCAAACAGGTGTCACAGTGTGAGTTGAATTCCTTTAAGTCAGTGAACTGAACTGCCTCAGTGTCCACTAGCCATGGCAAGTAGAGGGGGCCTGGGATGTCAGGATAATGAACATACTGGAGAAGAGAGCAGGATACCTGGGCAGCTCAACACAAAGGCAGCCCAGATTCAGTAAATCTGGCTGATAACCTAGAACTAAAAAGCTCTGCTTGCCTTCCTGGTGCTGTAATACCTAGTTAAAACATAGCAGGGGAATTTAGAGTTGACTGTATTAGTAGCTTTTTGGTCCTAGAAGGTTCATAACATTGTTTGGTCCACCTCCTATACTACAAATGCAATGGCTTATCTCCTGGTTGCTACCCTTTCACTGAGACCAAGTTAGAAATATTGCTAAAAAGGACAGCAAAACTTTGGAAAGATGGTAAACCTGATTCTCCTTTTCAGCAGACCACTTCTTACCAGCCCTGTGACCAGGTTTCTGCAGCGAAGAATTTGTCATTCTGGAGAAGTTCTACCTTGTGCTGAGGGGTGACACAGGACATTACAAAAAGAATGCTCCTAACGAACCTGCTGCTGAACGGACGGAAAGTTTCAATCCTAAGGCCTTACAGAAGCCACTGCAAAACATAGTCTAGGCTCCTTGGTTTATACAGGTGTGCGTCCCTGGTAGCAGAGTAGGTGTGTTCATCCTTGCTCCCAGCTCTCAGCTGATATCGCTGCATCCAGTTTTGCTTTCTTTTTTTATGCATTTTCCTAGGATGTGACTCAGTGCTTTTCAGAAAGCAAAGCCTTTGTCTGCATCATTCTCCCTGCCAATCCTTTACATCACCTGCTTGATCCAGAGTTGGGAGTGACTCATTTTTCTCATCCAAACACATGTGCACACAATGAGCTGTCTCCCATCTAATGGCCCTTCACAGAAACTTATATGTAGGGTCATGACTGTGTTTTGTTGCAGATGCCCAGTGCCCATCTGTAGAGGACAGTCTCTGTCTCAGGATTTATATTGTTCTGTATGCTTTAAAAGCTTTGCAAATGAAAGCAAATGATCTACGGTTTTTTTCCCCTTCCTCCCTCACTAGCTAATTTTGTATCTAGTATTTACTGTGGGAAAGCTATGCCAAACAAGCAATCTCTGCATTTTGTTCTGAGGCTGATTTTCATCCTAAACCGTTACAGAAGTGAGCTTGAACCTGTTCACTGAAAATTTGCACACCTCTTACTCACCGCCTTACCTTTTATGTTTGCCCAATATGTGAAGATGTGTTTTTAATGGGTTCTCTGAAACTTCATGGAGACACTTGTGGTGGGGCTAAGTGACTCAAATTTATATATGAATGACTAAAATTAAGACATCTACAATGCAGACATCTGAACTAGTCCAACTTTTCTTTTGCCCTGCTAGAGTCAGTGGAAAGATGTAAGTGCTTCCCAGCAGCAATTTGGCTAATCCTGAATTAGACAGCTACCGTAGGTCAGATGACTTGTAATTACAAAAAGTCAAAGACTAACAGCTTTGATGCAGATGCTGTTTAACATTATGGTGCCTTACATAAACTAAAGGTAGTAAACAAGGTGGCGAACAGAGCAGAGATGCTGCAAACCAGAGATTCAAGAATTACCAAATAGACAGATTATACCACTGTCAAGGAATGGTATCATTTTAATTTTGGATTTTAATTCCTCTGCTTAGAGTTTATTCAACCTTAGCCTTAGATAGAGGCATCTTGATATCTACCAAGTGGGAAATTATATCCTGTTGTCTCACAGACTCCTCCAACAGCTTCTCAGAGCTGCTGGTAGGATCAGGAAAGTGACAGGCAACTGCATTTACCCATAGCACATGATTGCACTGGAAGAACCATGTCTGCAGGACTCGGGTCAATGACAGAGGCTGAGTGTATCTCTAGGCACCTATTATGACATCCTGGCTGGGAGTGGGATAACAGTGGAAGGGCGGGACAAGATGAAGATGAGGGCAAGAGCTTTACTGCTGGGCTCACCAGGATATTGGACAGACTAGTGGGATGGCAGTGACCCTTCCTATCAGGAAACATACCCACATTTTCCTATCTTACACGTCTTCTCTGCTCATCCTTTGCATCAGTGTGAACTAGTTGTAATGTTTACAATACTGTACTGTCTCAGGCCCAGCAGAGAGAACCAACTTTTGGACCCTAAAATGTTGGCAGTAAACAAAGGAAGATCTGACATTTTCAGGACCCCAGAAAAACTGTCAGAAGGAGGCAAAGTTTTGTAGAAATATTTAAGTAATGCCTCGGAAAGCTGAGGATATCTGCTTCAGTCTTCTGTCCCTCAATAATCTGAGGACAATGAGCTGAGAGTCTGTCTGTAGAAAACAAACCTTGACAGTTATTCACGCTTAGGTTGAATTTTGATGATGCTCTCAGCAAGGCTGAGGCAACCTTATCACTGCTTGTGGTGTAAAAGAACCTACTTTCCTTGTCTTTGTGCTAGGGACCTTGGAAACAGCTGGCCTTGGAGGACCCCATTTCCCAAGAGAAGAAAAAATTCTGATGCCTTTTGGGGCTCCCTTGAGTGAGCCATTGGCAACATGTTTTGGTACTGTCCTAGGAACAGACCAGAAAGCAGATAGCGTTTCAGAGCGTGACAGTCTTGTTGCCTTATTCCAGAAGTGGCACATCCTGTGCTGGCCTGATGACAACATGTCCTTCTGCTGACTCATGGGGGTACAGAGGATGGGCAGAGCCACCAGTGAGAGGAATGTCCTGACCAGCAGGCAGTGTTTTGAACTCGTCCCTCACCCTGTCCAAGGATGACCAGAGGTAGAAAGCACCTTTCATTTCTTTGCTACCTTTTGTTCAAGGCAGGCCACAGACTACTGCTTGTGTTACTTAACACTGAAATATCTCCAAGCAACATTTTTTTCTCCTGCTTAGAAGACTGGTTTTTTTCTTTAATCCCTTTATTCCTGATCTGCCTTTCCCCTAGTCTTCACACTCCCTGAACACTGTAACAAATCTGCTCTTATTTACTGTTAAAACAATGTCATTTTTTCACAAGACAAACCAGAAATGGGTGGCACAGTTATCCAGCTCTTGTTCTACTTTTTTTTTTTTCAGGAAGCATGAAATATTTCAGCAATTCCTCTATCTGATTAAAAGTAAGCATTAAAGACAGTACATAAGAGAGCCTCACCTTTTTTTCCTTCCAGCAAAAGCTTGTTTTCATGGTGATAGCAAGAAAGAGGTACCAAGGCTCTCTCAGTAGAGTTGTTCAGAGGAATGAAGGTAGACATGATTGATATGAGCCAACATAACATGGCCTTTGTTCATTTAATGTCACATTTTTCTGCTTCAGGTTTTATCCCTTTTGTGATATGAAAAATGTTACTTTTCTCTTGAGTTTTGATTGTATCTCTATTCCATGCAGATATTTTCAATTATAAAATAGGACAACGTAAACCCCCATGAATAAATCTAGTGAGTATTAGTATAAGATTGTTTTCCCTTACCTTTTCAGACAGTAATCTGAAATTCTATGAGCAGGGAAGATAACAAGAGAGAGACATGAAATGGAGTCATAAAAGATGAATTTTATGAATCGTCGTTCTGTTTCAAGAAATCTTTTAGGTTTGCAATATAACACATTGGTACTGAGCTCCCAGGGATATTAAGGTATGGGAAACCATTTCTGTAAGAAGCCTTGGAACCCCGTT
>NW_009650084.1:1401701-1447562 GCF_000708025.1 Charadrius vociferus
GAAATACTGCTCCAGTTGCTGCAGCCCTTTTGGGAATTTGCTTCTTGCTGGTAACTTGTTTTGTGCCACATTGTGACAGACTTTTCAGTCCCAATTCTCCAGACTCTTGAGAAACCTGAACACTGCTGGACCATTCCAGTACAGTTGGACACTGTTTTTAACAAGCTGCCTTTGCAGTTCAGGGCAAGAGAAATAAATACCTTGGCTCTCTGCTTGTTTCGATATTGGTTTGCTGAGTATTATACTTTACAACTATGCACAGACATGTATGATTCTGTTCTGAGAAGATGTCAATGCCTGCACTCACCACGTGATTTGGAAATTAAGTCCCCAAATGGCCCCCAAATGCTCACTTCCACTCCCTGCAAACTTACTGGTGAAAGTTTCCCAATGAACCATAAGTTGTAAGAGTGCAAGTCTGCTTTTATAAAGTTGCAAAGAAGAGAGAGGGAAGAGAGGACAACTTCTCCAAAGGCCCTGTCGGTGTACCTAGCCCCAGCAAACCCCCTCTGCAGAACTTCATTCCTGGTATGTACCCGTGGGGTCTGCTGACCACAGCATTGCCACCTGTGGTAGCGTGCGGGTGAGGACATCTGTCCTTCAGAAATCGAGTGGGACCACCAACTGTTCCCACAGGTCAGCGAACACAAACCTCAAGACAGCTATAGGTATTCCTCTCCACTGACCTGCATGATTTGGTCTGGTGACCTACTGCTTTTGTTTATTTTTTTAGGTTATAAAATATGCTTATCCAGCCTCTGTAAGCAAGTGTGCAAATCTGAGAGTTGCATTCAAGAAATCCACTCAGAAATGCCAATTAAAGGACTACTAACAAACCCTCTCTTGCCTTTAAGTACCTGAACCCTTCCAAACATACTTAGAGGTGCAGGACTGCACATCCTATTAGGAACCTGCTAAGCTAGCTTGGCATACTAGCTGGATTTTTAAGGTATTCTGGGAAGATTATAATCCTCTTCTTTCTGGGAGCAACTTCATTACCCCAGGGAAGCAGCTGAGTCAAGATTGTGCCAATATTTCCATCACAGTGTTAGCGCTCTTCTTTTTAAGTCTTCATGAAAAAGAAGTCATTTTGTCCCGTAATTAAGAACCAAATAACTTCTCATGGCAGCAGATTTTGTTTATGATTTTCACACAAATATTTTTGACAGCGTTGACATTTTTACAAGCATGACTAACTACACATTTACCCAGTTTCATTTTTTATTTTTTTGGCACTTAAATGTGCTAAAGATAATGTAAGCTGAAGAATTCCTAAGTTTGGCAAGCAGTTTACTACATGCCAGGGACTGTTTTCATTTATTTCAAAAGACGAGTAGATGGCTGAGATACTGAATTTGAAATGGCACCTGCTGAGCTTGCACTGCAGTGACTGTGACAAAGGATGTTCTTGTAGTAGAAGACCGTTTCTCAGTAGCTGGTTTCATTCAAGACTTTGCCCCATGCTTCCTTAGCAGCGTCGGGCATGGCAAAATTTTACAGCTTTGGTGGTTTCTCTGTGAAATTAAGTTCATTACCTACTTCACAGGAATATCTGCAGCTTAAATCCTTAGTGCTCACGCAATGCTGAGGGAGGAAGGGACTCTGTAGCCTGGAAAGGGCAGGAGGGTGCCTGGGCATGGCATGGATACGTACCATGCTCACAAGTCTGTGTACACATGGCTTGACCCGGCAGCCAACTAAGGACACGGATACCTTTACTCACCTGGAAGTTTATTTGTGTACCCCCCTGCGACATCCGTCCTGCTCCTTGTGAACACCGTTACTTCTCAGGAAGCCACCTCAGACAGCTGAGGAAATACCCTGTGCTGTGCAAATCACCCTGCAGCACCCTTACTAAAGGCACTGTTTCTCAAGACTTTCCTGTCCATCACTCTGGTGGTGACATCGTACTTCCAATATGTGTGCTCCAGAGGTAATACCTGCCGGTGCCTCCCCCATAGCAGCCTCTAAGCCTCTAAGATATTTGTTTATAAGCTGGTTTAAGTACTAAAGAGATGAGCAGTGTCTTGGAAACTGTTGTGTGCAAACTGCAGACAAATGCTGACATTTATGATGGCATCGTCTGACAGTTTTAGTGAGTGTGATAGCTGTGTATTACTGACCCCACAAACCCTCTGCCACTGTACCCTGGTGCCACCTTTAGTTGTTTCTGCCCCTTTCCAATATCTTCTGCTTTTTAGTATGCCAGTACTACACTCCTGCCGAGCAGCTGCCTGTTTGGCATGACTCATGCCAGACATTTGGCTATTTTGGACAAATGGGGATATGCTATTTATCCCAAATAGCTGCCTGCCTTGGATAGCACATTGTCCTGAATAATGGAAGTACTATCAGCCTAAAAATCCTTTAGAATTCTTCTGCCTGCACCCACATATCGCAGCAAAGAAACCAGGAAATAACATGCAAATAACTATTAATACAGCAGATGACGAGAGATGCACTTTCAAAATGCTAACTTGGTTTGACTTGGTTGCACCCCCACCCATGACAAGAAGAAGACCTTCAGTGAGTGCAGGGTCTGGCTGGCAGGTCCTCCAGAGCCCTCTGCCCAAACCCAGGAAGAGCCCCCAGGAAAGGTGCTGGTACTCTGTTGGCTTCTCCAGAGCCATCGCTGGTCCCTGGGTCACTGCTGGCAGGTTTGCCGTGAAAATAGTTCTGAATATTATTTTTTTTTAAGCTGTTGATTCAAAGACCAGAAAGAGCAAGTTTGAATTTGAAACTCAACGGATGTTCTGCCCAGGGAAACAAAAAAACAGACAGTTTGGGTAGAAACTAGGAATTACTTTGCCCTGTTTACCTGAGGATGTCATATACAGTTTGTGAAATCCAAGGGGTGTCCTGAGAGTTTATAGTGTCTCAGGCACAGATTGAGGGGACTTAAAAGAATTTTCTGTCTTGACATAGACCCTCCTGGGAGACCCTTTGTTTTTTTTTTTTGTTAGGTTTCATGATCTTTTAATGGACCCATTGTAATTTATAGCAGATTGTTGCCTAATGATGAATGATGTAGTTTGCTAATGATGGATTTGGTTACAGTGTGTGTGTTGTAGAGTGAGAGATGATTTTATCTTGTTCTGATGGAGGACTCAGGTTACCAAGAAGACTTTATAACTCTTTATCAATCCACCAGTGGAGCCACTGGTTTAAAACATGGGATTTTTCTACTTTCTCCTCTAAATCTTAGTGAGTTTTAAAACAGCTATTAAACTTGATTATTTCAGAACACCGCTGCCCTATCGGCCTATTTGTCATCGTTTGCATCGGTCAAATTTCCTTTGGTTTCAACGTGTGGAGGGGAGAGGTTTGGGTATGAAAAGAATGTGGAGTCAGACCCGGAGAGATAGATATATAGATGGACCCACAGCAGGACCAGTGCCTTTGGTGAGCATAAGGATGAACTGGTGATAGCTAGTGGTGGTGGTAGCTAGCAGAGGGAATCGGTAGTGGATGGGAGACTCTCACATGGATTAACCTGCCAGGCTTGTTTTTGGAATCTGTTCTGCATTCACTTCAATGACTCATGGGCATCCCTTCCCCCTCCCCTTCTCACTTGAACAGTTTTCATTTATTTTGCTTGTGTTTCGGAAAATATGTTTTACATTTCTAACATCCCTCATCATTTCCTGAGATTTAGTGTTATTTTATGTGTTAACCAGTAGGGTAATTTTTTTGTTGTATTTGTAATCTAATTGGGAACTATGCCAATTTCCTATCAACTTAGATCCATATAATTTGGATACATGTATATGTAGCTAATTTACTGTTGTTCACTAACATTATTCTGTCCAATGATTTTTCTTCCGTAAACACTTTTTTTTTAAAGACAATTTTAATAAAATTGACTAATATTTCTTTTTTTTCTTGCAGAGCAATGGGAAAAAAAAATCTTTACCTGCAAAATCCTTTAAAATTTTAGCCTTAAAATGTGAAATGAGCAAATGAAAATGTGGCATTCAAAGACACTGTCTTGCAAAGGTGTGTGAGCTCTGCCACAATCATCTGTTTGCCTGTGACAATAACCAGAAGAGTTCTCTACCTCTCATCACTATCTTTTTCTGCACAAAGGTTACTGATATGCTATACTCAATATAGAATTTTCAAATTTTGAAACATTTTATTATTATAGTAATGGCTATTGTTGTTCCCAACACACACCCTGTCAGAAGGTTTAAAAAATGTATGCCTTGGTTCATGAAAAAAAAATAGGGGGGGGGAGAAAAGGAAAAAAAAAAAAACAAAAAAACAAAGGTCAAAACTTTTAAAATGTCACTTCTTCTACAGTTTTGCATAGAAAATACATTGAAGCAGTGGGAGGGCTCCTTGCCCATAGAAACAGGCTGTAAGAAAAGAATGTTATCCTGCTGCTGTAGTTTCCACTTTCACTGGCAGCTGCGGGCTGAGCAGAAAAGCACTGTGGGAGCCTATTGTTACCCCAGCTGGGTAATAGTTTTCTTATTTTACAGTCAGCAACCGAGGGGGGTTGGGGTGTCTCAGCAAAGTGCCTGAAAATATAACTCCTGCAAACAGATCACTTTCTCCTTCGCTATGAGAAAGAGGGATCCATAAATCTTTTATTTCATCTGGTTCCTCTAGCAAGGTAATTAACTACTTCAAACAAAAGATGGACTTATTTTCCAAACAAATTTACACTGCGTGGAAATGTTGCTATGAAGGCTGTGAAATCCCAGATCCCTAATGGAGCGCTCAATAATATTCATCTCTCTTTCTTTGTATGAAATTTGATTGCTGTAGAGGAGATTTTGCAAGAGTAAAGCTGTATGCAGGATAACCCAAATTTTTACTGGAACAAAGTTTTGAGAGGAAATGACGGGGGTGAGGAGTAAACTTTGCAAAGCCTTTCTTCCCCCGATAGGGAAGGTGTGAGCACCCCTACACAAGTCACATATGTGATTTTATGGTGCATGGTTATAGCTCAAAAGTTTAACTCTTATAAGACTGTAGATTTTGTGCAATGCTGGTCCATCCAAGCAAGGGCAACGAATTCAGTCACCACAGCAACCTAAGTTTAAAGGAAGAGGGGGGTGAATGACAAAACCACTTAGCTCAACAGACTTTCCTGATGTCTTTCATTTCCTAACAACTACAATTTGCAAGACCAGCTACAAAAGGAGGCGAATCTTGCCTACGGTGGCAAAGTTGACTAGCTAAATGATTTATCGCCTCAACTTTTTGATATCCTCAGGTCTCACCACAGCCCCCATATGAAGTCCCGCAGAGCACTCCATCAGCAACACAGAAAGACAAAATGCCTCCTGGTCAGCTGGACATGAGCAAAGATGCAGGGCCCAGCTGATGGGCAGGTGACAGCTGATCAGAGGACTATTTTGATCTGAGGACTTTACCTGTTCACTGGGGCTTTTTTCTGTTGCAAAGCCTTTGCAGGTCATTGGATAGAACAGAAGACCTGCTCCAAAACAAGGTGGGACTTGTAGCTGTGCTCACTAACTAGGAGTGCTGAGTCAAGCCTGGGACAAATCTCTCTCTCTAGAAGTGATACAGGAGGTAGGCAAAAGGAGTATTTCTCTATCACCATCCCTAGTCTCTGCAAAGGGCTCTTTCTCCGCTTGGGGCTCATGCCAAAGGGATGACTGGACCATGCTCAGGCTTCTTATGTTGACATACTTTGCTTTAATCTTGTAGCTGGTGGTGGTGGTGAAGTCACAGCATCACTGGGTTCATGCTGCTGAAGCCTTCACTGATGTTTTTAGTTGGGTAGCTGGACTATGGCTCACCTGGCTGTGTTTTCCCACCCCTCTAGACCTCAGGGCAGACAGAGCTACAGTTTCCCTCCCTTACTTCCCTTATACTGTCTCTCCTCCATCTATGACATTTAGTTAGCCAGATGCTTTCCTGACTGCCCTGGTTGTCTGGGTGCACGGGATGAAATGTAGAGGCATGTGTGATATAGGTCTGATGCTCCTGCTGTTCCTTGTTTGTCTTCAGTTCATGCATCTATGATTTTGGGGTTGACAGAGACACTGCTCCCCTGTTCTGCAGAGAAACCTCATGGGAAGCACATATACTGAGCGTATATGCAGGTGGGACAGCCTCAGCTATTAGCGTCATGGGAAGATGGTGGGATGCTTGGTGGGAGGCCCAAGGCCAGGGCTGCACGGAGACAGCCTTGCATTGGCAACGTGAGAGCTCAAAGCCTCAGGAAATCTGTGGCTGTGGCTGGTACCCACCACCATGCTGGGGCCAAACCTTTCACTCTCCAAAGGGAGGACCTTATAGCAGGCTTTCCTGGGTGCCTATACCAAAGATGTGCTCCACGCATACTTCTGCATCCCACAGCTGAGGTACAGATATAGCTTGCCAGTTATGGGGGGAGAAGGGGAAGGCTGAGGCTTTGAAAGGAAGACAAGCAAAATTCCACACATTGTTCTGGATTGTCTTGGGCAAATGCAACAGGAGAGATATGGTAGGAAAGGGTGCTTCATTCTTACCTGGGTACTATGCTTTCAATACTTCCTCTGCAGATATTTTCAAAGGAAAGAACAAGCCAGCTTAGGTTTTGGCATTTAGGCAGATGACAGTAACATTAATAACATGCACTTGTTACACATGTCAGCACGGAGTCTTAGGTCAAGCTGTGGCTTGTACTTACTTTTACAGGCCCAAAGTTCAAGCCCAGTTATTAAACAAGCATGGTTTTGGGAAGGTTGATTACTCATAATAGAGAGGTTGGGCCAAAAGTGAACAGGTCTTGTTGCAAACCCAAAGGCTGGACTTCTAAACCTTCACTCTGCATTTCAAACTGAAGAGATTCTTGTCCTTTCCTCCAGAGACTCCTGGTTCAGTTCTAAGTCTGCCAGAGCAACAATCACACTGTGGCATACCATACACAAAAGAAACCCAATTTGGCTTCTGTATCAGCCATGCCCTAATTTTGTGAACCCCCAGAAACAGGAGCTCAAGGCAGATTGGTAAGGAGAATTAAGAACTTTTCTCACATGAGAGAACTGGACCAGCTTTCCTACCAAAATCTCCCTCATGTATCAAAGAAAAACTCAGTCCTGGGAGCTTACACCTGTAAGGATCCACTTGGTGCTATGAGGTAATAGATCATGCTCTACTGGAAAGAGATGTAGACCATCTACTCCAAAGGAAGTTTGGGAGACCTGTTTTTTAGCAACTACTGCCTTTTAATGTCCAGTTTATGTAATGTCGATGAATCCTCCCCAGCAGCATTCATTTGATCCTCTTCTGAATGTTTGAAACTTTGTTGAAAGACTGCAAGCCTGGAGTTTGGCGTGAGAGTAATGCATCTGGTGAGGCCTAGATTGAGGCCATATTTGCATAGATGCAAATATGCAGAGTCATTTTTGTTGTAAAATGGCTTGTGACCCTGTTACGGTTAGTGGATTTTAAGATAAGCTGGTTCCTTATTTCTAAGAACATTTCCAAATAAATAGCTGAGAAGCACAGGGTTCCTGTGTATTAAGTATCTGTTCATAGCAGTGCTTCAGATTCCTGTACCTCTGTGACCTTTTTGTCCTAGGTAGCAAGTAAGTGAACTTACTAATTTCAAAGATAAGAAGGTTGTATTTCTTGACTGAACCAAAATTTCCAAGTGAAGGCAGGAGGGTGGGGAAGGAAAGAGAGGAACAAGGAAGTTTCTTGTTTCATTACTTCAGGAAACAAGGTTAAATATATTGTGTAAATACATGCAGATACATACACAGGTATACACATGCGCAATTTTCCATTTATATGATTCATTTAAATTTTATCTTCATAGTTAATTACAATCTGCTTCTGTTCTTTATGGGAAGGGAAGGATTAATTAGAAGTGCCACCATCCTAACTGAACATCTGCTCTTACCCTGTGGGTGCATGAACAGGGTGGTTAGCCAGACCAACGGCCTCACACGTGCAGTCAGTGCTGTTAATCTCTAGGGCAGAGTTTACAGATCCCTTTGTGCTCCCCACTCTACATGCCCAGAAGAAAAGACACAAGACTCCTGCGACAAGGTGCTCACAGTCTATGGGTACGTCTACCTGGACTTGTGCTCTGCTGATGCCACGAGCTGAGCAGAAGCGGTGTCACTAAAAAAGCATGAAGATGGAACTGACGAGCCTTTTTAAGGCTCCGGGTATGTTACCTCAGGCTTAGCACCACACCACCTTGGTCATACCTTTTTGAGTCAGGGCGTGGAGAGAGCTTGCTTGCATCTGGCTGCAAAATGCCCTGTAGCCATCCCCTGCATGGACAAAAACAGGGTGAAGAAACAGATGGTGGAGCAGTTTGCCCAAGGCCACGCAGGAGGTCAGCAGGAGAAGCAGGAGTGGAGCAGACATCCCCGTGTCCCACAACAATGATTCATCTCCTGAGCCCACTACCCAGTAGGGCTTTACTAAGGATAAGCAGATTTAAAATCTAGGCAAAACCCCATCTGCTTCCTCCACTGCCACCCCTTTGCAAGCAGTCATTGGGTACTTGTGTCTGGGAGAACGTGGGAAGGTTGTGTTTTTGTCTTTGATTCATTAAAATTTGTAAGAAACTGCCCAATACAGAAAAAATCCAGCATCATCCAAAGAAGGATTGACTTCCACTGCAGGTTTTTGAAATCGTTCTCTACTCACATTACCTTAGTAGCAAATGGTACCTTCATGGGGAGTGGGCTTCCTCTTATCTGTCTTCAGCCATCTAGATGATGGCTTCAGCAATCTAGATAGCCAGTCTAAGCCAGATATCTATGTCCCTGCTATAGCCAATGGAGACAAACAGGGCCAATTATTTCAGACACTGATCTGAGGATGGGTTGAATTGCCCTCCAGGGTCCCTTAGTTATAGAGAGAGATTAGGCAAGTAGTTTAGTCTGGATAGCCAAATTTCAGACAGCTTAAATTTGCTATGAGAAATTACGCATTGGAAATAATGCAATAAATTCAGTAGGGTCAAGGTTGCACTCCTCGTTTTTACACGTGTATACAACATCTTGACCTTCAGCATACAAATACTGTACAAAGAGATGAAAATATGACTTCTGACTCAAAGAGCTTGCACACAAACTTTTCACAGACTTGATCTTTGTCGGAGCTCAGCACTGCAAATGGAATTTGCCATCAGCCCCACTCATAAAAAATAGTTTGTCTGCTTATGTTATGATTATTTGTCAAGTTATTCATCGTTAAAAGCTTTATCTTAACAGTGGGAAAGGTTTAGTTAAATTTACTAATAACTTCCTTTAACCCATTTTTGCTTTTCAAGGTGAATTACAGTATAGCTGTGTAGGTAAGTGCTTGTACTCCTTTTAAAAACCTAAAAAAATCTGTCATCTTACAGGACTTTTCAGTTTGATGAAGTTCTGTGTGTGCATAAAGCAGAAAATTAGTTTTAGAAAAGAGAACTATCATGCCTGAGTTACACATTTTCTACTGCAATATATTTTTATTTTACTAGCAGGTTTTATTTTAAAACTGCTAAGATTTTGCATTGATTTCAAGTTATGTATTATACCGTATCTGCTTCATATCTGATAGAAAATCACCCCTACTTCAGAAGGACTTTTTAATATAGTTTTGGGGTACTGTTTACTACCATTTTTTATACTTTAACTATGAGTTATTCCCCTTAAACGACAGGAAACTTTGTTCAAGCTAAAGCAAATAAGATGTTAGCCTTTAATCCAAAGGTGACTCAGACCTACATTGTGATAATATTCAGAGAAGAATCTTATATTTGACAAGTTTGAGGCATTTTATACCTTTGGCAGAGCTGGAGCAGACCAAATGTTCTCCCAGCACAGCACTAACTCTACTTAGAATGAAAAGCATACTCTGAAATTGAGAAGGCCCCTTGAATAGAGTTCACATTGCTAATTACATAGTTTGATCAAGATAACCAAGGCCCTACAAATATTTTGTGACTTTCTCCCTTTTCCACATTCCTCATGAGCACAAGTCATCTGTAAAATACATCTTTAAAATGATTCAGAGAAATTGCTCCTTAGATGTGTCTTTTTTCTCCGTTGTCTACAAAGAGAGCCTCGGGTGAAGAGCTGCAGATGTTCAGGTTGCATCAGATGAATAAAGGCCACACACAGAGGATAAGATATTCCCAAGAATCTTCCAGAAAGCTTGGAAAGACATTAGCTCCTTGACAAGAAGCTGGATATGATTTTTGTGTGTCATCCTGTTATATTGAAGACCGGCTGTTCAGAAACATGCTTTGATAAAGGCCCGTAAACAGCAGTTCTTCTTCTTTTGTTTTGTTTTGTCTTGTCCTGGATCTGTCCTTTCTCTTTATTAATCATTCAGATATCCAAGAATATAAATGGAAAATATCTATCTTTCCTCTTAAATCTAGATTTTGTCTTTGATTCATTAAAATTTGTAAGAAACTGCCCAATACAGAATTTTATTTGCATTTAGAACTAGTTTAAATTTCACATTACTCTTTTCCTCTTTTCTCATATACTGACATGGACTCCATACAAACTTCTGCTCCCTGCTGATCTTTCAGGAATGTGCTCATTTTTCTGTGAGAGGATTTGCAGCACTACTACTGATGAAGAGGAAACAATAAAAATGTTTTTTTCTCAAATGGAATCTGATGGAAAATATTTTTTTAAAGGTATTAATTTAATATTAAAAATCAAGGCTCTGGGATTGAAGGTGAAAAAATCGAGGCATGGGATTCAGCTGCTTAAAGGGAAACATTTAGAACTGCTTTAGGCACATAGGGTACCTCTTTAGGTGCCTCTATATGCCACTACAGAGGGGTATAGGTATCTGAGGGGCTTTCTAACAAGTCTGCCAACATCTGACACTGGCATCTAAAATGATTGACCAAAGACTAGGGAAAATACCTTGAAGCAACACCGTGTGCCTGTGTTTAGGAACTGAATCTTGCCTTGTCTTTTTAGTGTCATTTATGGAAATTTGCCATGTGCCTTTTTTAACATCTAATTTTATGTTTTCATTATTGTTTTTCTTCAGTGAAATCCCATCTTCAATAAATGTACAATATTGGTTTATCTCAGATATTTGCCAGTACAGCTTGCACAGAAACTGGCAAAAGATGTAACTCACAATGACCACCCACATGTAAAGCTCCAGGTATACATATTCTTTCAGTGATTACTGGGAAAAATGTCTCGTGAGATAACCTTTTCTGCTTGAAGGACACCTGTTTGCTGACTGATGATTAGAGAACTGGTAGGAGGGAGATCAGAGCCTCTACACTGGCAAGCTGAGGGAGTCACTGAACCCCGATACTTGGTGTCCTGGGGGAAGATCCTGCCCACAAGTAATGTTAGGGAAAGGTCATCACCCTGTCTTATCTAATGGCTATATTTTGAAGAGAAGCAGTGATGACCTTTAATAGACTAGAATAATACTTTTACAAGAAATATGCCTCACCATGGGAGGACTCTGGAGACAGCAAGGCACCTTCACGGTAGACCCCAGTAAGATGCCGAAGTTTTGCAGAGGGCTGAGCCCCAAGATGTGTTCCTCTTTTTAGTCTTTCTCTTGGCTATTGGCACTGACCCGCCCAGCAGGCTGGCTGCGCTCAATGTCCTTGGCACTGGCTCTTCCTTCTCCTGTGTAATGGCCTGGTGGTTAATTCTAGATTCCTCTTAAAAGCCCATATACCCAAAATCATTACACCGTCTAACTTTTAGGCACTGCTCATTCTTTCTTTCCATTCCTCCATCGTAAAGGACCAGTATATTGTGAACTGACTGAAATGCATCCCGACAAAGAGGAAGTCAGGCAATAATGCCAGAAGGCCTGTGTGGATGAACAAGCTCCTGGACATTCGCAAACAGAAAAAGGAAGCCTACAGAGGGTGGAAGCAAGGACAGGTAGCCTGGGAGGTATACAGAGAAATTGTCCAAGCAGCCAGGGATCAGGTTAGGAAAGCTAAAGCCCAGATAGAGTTAAATCTGGACAGGGGTGTCAGGGGCAACAAGAAAGCCTTCTATAGGTATGTCAGTGACAAAAGGAAGACTAGGCAAAATGTGAGCTTACCCAGGAAGGAAATGGGAGACCTGGTCACCTGGGACATGGAGAAGACTGAGGTACTCAACGACTTTTTTGTCTCGGTGTTCACTGGTAAAGGCTCAAACCACAGCGCCCAAGTCACAGAAGGCAAAGGCAGGGACTGGAAGAATGAAGTACTGCCCACTGTATGAGAAGACCAGGTTTGAGACCAGCTGAGGAACCTGAAGGTGCACAATTCCATGGTACTTGATGAAATTCATCCACAGGTCCTAAGGGAACTGGCAGATGAATTTGCCAAGACACTATCCATTGTATTTGAAAAGTCATGGCAGTCCAGTGAAGTTTCCACTGACTGGAAAAGGGAAAACATAATCCCCGTTTTTAAAAAGGAAAAAAAAAAGGAAGACCCAGGGAACTATAGACCAGTGAGTCTCACCTCTGTCCTCAGCAAGATCATGGAGAAGATCCTCCAGGAAACTCTGCTAATGCACATAGAAAATAAAGAGGTGATTGGTGCCAGCCAACAAGGCTTCACTAAGATCAAATCATGCCTGACAAATTTGGTGGCCTTCTATGATGGCGTTATAGCATTGGTGTGTAAGGGCAGAGCAACAGATGTCATCTACCTGGACTTCTGCAAAGCATTTGACACAGTCACACGTGACATCCTTGTCTCTAGATTGGAGAGACACAGATTTGACAAATAGACCACTCAGTTGGTAAGGAACTAGCTGGAGGGTCATACTCAAAGGGTTGTGATCAATGGCTCGATGTTGAAGAGGTAAGCAGTGACAAGTGGTGTTCCTCAGGGGGCAGTACTGTGACTAGTACTATTTAACATCTTTGTTGGCGACATGGATGTTGGGATTGAGCGCACCCTCAGCAAGTTTGCCGATGACACCAAGCTGTGTGGAGTGGTTGACATGCTGGAGGGAAGGGCTGCCACCCAGATGCACCTGGACAGTCTTCAGGGGTGGGCCCATGCCAACCTCATGACGTTCAACAAGGCCAAGTGCAAGGTTTCCTTGCCCATGACAGGTGGGTTGGAACTAGATGATCTTTAAGGTCGCTTCCAACCTAAACCATTCTATGATTTTATGAAATCACCACATTATTTTTCTATGGACACATAATGACTAACATGCACAGTAATGACAAACACACACATAGTAGATTTTATAGTCCTGACAATCCTTTGATGACTACTAACCTGAGCTAGTGAAGCCCTATAAGCAGTTCCAGTTGTCATCAAAGATCAGATTTGGGATTGTACAAACTAAAGGTGATGAAAGTGTTTTATAAGAATTCTCTGTAAAAAAATCCATCTTTCATTCAAGTAATTTCCTGGCAATACCCCTGTGAATGGCAGTGAGAATTTGTGTGAGCAAGAATTGGTTGAAGATAGCAAGGCTAGATCTAGACTCTGGGCATCTCTACCATGCTATTGTAAGAAGCAGCGCTGGGATGGAGCACACCCTTCATCCATAATAGCTAGTAAATTGAGGCTCTTTCTGGCCTCAGTTTGCATGAAATATTTCTGCTGTGGTGTCTTTTTGCTGTAGGAGCACTGCTGAAAGGGAGAATTTGCCCCTTTGTGGAATGGATAGACAGCTCCGCTAAGGCAGTTCTTGTGTGCAGAGGGCATTGGCTTCACAAGAACAACTAAAGTGTGGCACAGCCATTGGTGCCATCTGCCTCTTGTTCAAAGCCCTTCTCATGGTGTGGTTCCCTGATAGTGCAGACCTCCTCCTAGGAGCAGCTTTGCCAAGGCTGCTTCTTCAGAACCACATCCTCTCACACCTCCCTCGATGTCCCTAGCTTTGCGATGAGTCGGGGCAGGAGGCATATTTCTACTGGCTGCGCACTGTCCTGGGGAAGGACAAAGCCAGAGAGCATTGCTTGGGCTCCTGCCTCCAGCCTTCTCCCAGAGGGGACTCCGGAGTTTTCCAGGGAGGCTGGAAGCGACAGCACAGTTGCTGGCTGCTCTGCACACCAACACAGATCTACACGAGAAAGTGACCTCTTGCTTGGTTGCTTCCCTGCTGTAGCTGAGGCTGGTGTGAATACTCTCCCATGCTGGAGAGAGCTGGAAACCCTTTCCAGCACATAGATGGGTATATCGGAGTTTCATTAGTCTTAAAATTCTGCGTGCAGTAAAACATCGACTGACATGAGTCACATTTTTGCAGATGTGTTATTCCATACATGGAAAAATTAATTTAACCTTTGTAAAAAGTCGCCTGAAAATACAATGTAAGATATACACCGCTTTTCCCGTGGCTTCATTTTATGTTTTTGGAGAAGTAAGAAACCAGAAGAATATTGCCTTAAGCAGAAGCTTTAAAATTATTTGTGTGTTTTAGTAAGGGCAAAGATGCAGTAAAACAGAACAGGAATGGAGGGAACAACAAGCAAAGATGGCTAAGGAGCTCCTTCTCCTCTACAAAGTTAACAATGACTGAATAGTAAATTGTTTTTTAATAAGTTTTGTATTCTCCTGGGATATGGTTAAAGGGTTAATTTAACGCTTGACCCATTAAAACCGTTGAGTGCAGTGAGAACCTTGTAAGGCTGATCAGATGATTATTTCTGGAAGATAAGTGGTTGAAAACCGAGCCTCACTAGTTCAGGTAATCAAGGGAAATCGGCATAAAAGAGAAGATGCGGCTGAGTAAAGACAGAACGGCTACCTGAGATTCTATTACTTGTCGTCTTTCAAGCATAATAATGAGATTATAGTAACCCTAAACTGGCTGAAAACAGAAATCTGGCTGTCTGTCAAGTTCATTGTGTTGAGTTTTACAACACTCCAGATCTGGTTCCTCTGAACTTACAATAATTATACCAGAAAGACAGGCTCAAAGAAACCCTTTTCAACCTTGGACCTTTGTCAGGTTTTGGCTTATGACCAGAGTACTATTGTTTATGTCATGGGAAAGAAAAAAAAAACACACACAACCAACAAAAACATTGTTAATGTTTATTATTATTTTTTCATCATGCAGTTCTTAAAAAAATATCGCCACAAGTCTTTCCTCACTCCAGCTGTCACACTGCCTTGTGATTTTCTGAATGAACTCATTATTGAACCACGAGCCTCTTGGCTTCTCTGTGGTTATTCTAGTCAGAAACTTTTGCTGTAATCATTTTTCACACCTTTAATTGGCACATGCCCTCACATCATACACATGTGGTGTTGTGCTCCTACTTTTTAAAAAATAAAAAATGCCATGAGGTACAGAGACACGGAGTCCACTACATTAACCTCAAATGTATGTGGGTTTCCAGCCTGGAATAATCTCAAACTCAGGTTGTTTTGGTGTGGAGAGAATTGTCTAAGACATGGGATGTGAGATCCTGTTTTGAGACTGTTCTGAGATAGCAGCAGTAAGGTTGCAGTTCAGGAAGGCTTTTAGGCTCATCTGAAGTCCAGCTGGCTTCAGCTCTGTCGGATGCATCATTCCTCCTGCTCGGTGGGAGGCTCTACCTGCCCTTCCTTCTCTCTTGATTCGCGTTTTTATAAATGCTTTCCCAGGTTGATGTAGGCTTGGGCTGCTAGTACGAAGAGATGTTTGTATATATGCCTTACTTCAGACTGTGAAGAAAATCATCAGGTTAAAAGTTGGTAATTACTGTGCAAAGAGCTGTGTCAGTCGAGGGTGTCACCAGCCTGTTGCTGGAGGTCACTGCTTTCGCGTACTGCAGGCAGAGCTGCCAGGGTTAGCCTGGAGGAGTTGGGCAGCTGGCATTAACCTGGCTGCTTTCTGCCAAAGTGCTTTACAGGATTGTTCACACAGCCAGAGCTGCTGAAGCAGTGATCTCCCATGATGGTCAGGGATCGGCATCTCAACACAGTACTGCTTTCAATTAGTACGGCTGGAAGGGCACGTCTTGCACAGCTTCAAGCCTCCATGCAAGAGATGCTGATGTCCTGGCCTTGACACTGGCAGATGAGCTCTTCTGCCCCTATGCGTTTTGTAGTCTTGTGAGCTGATTAAATTCAGCCTCCAAAGAACCCTTTCCCCTGGTCTAAACTGTATCTCCCAGAGGGAGCCAGAGCATAGGAATGTCAGTTTGTAAATTCCAAAATGTCCTAGAGGTACAGATCATGCCCTAAGCACAAGTGTAGACTTAGGAATGTGATTAAATGCTTTGTTCAATGGAGACTTGTGCTTGTAGCAAGTACTGTTTCAAGCAGACACACAGACATTCAGCGTTTGTTAAGGGCTGCACCCGCTGCAGGCTCTCTCATGATTTTTCATAGACTATGGGCTTGTGGTATTGTTCGTCAGCTGCCTTTATTCCCATTTTCATCTCCCAAATATCTATGTGGAAAAAAAACATTGGTCACCCTGCAAAGTCGAATTAGGAAGTATTCACATACTTTGAGCTTCCTTTAAAATGTATTTTAGCAGCTATAAGCCAGGCCAGTAATCAGCACCACTATCACGGGAAAATTCTCCAACACGCATCAGCGCTAGAATTACTATTGACATATCACATGCTACTGTTTATGGGATAGGGATAATGACTATCACTGAGCTTCCTTCCATGGTTGCCATGAAAAAGCAGCCACTACTGAGTATTTTTTAAGTCCTAAATATTTTTAAGTCCTTAACAATGCACTTAGGAGCCTAATTTTAGATGCACCTATTTCTTAAATGTCAGTTTTCTATCTCGGTGCTTTTCCTGGAAAGGCCACATCCTACGGGCCTTTCTTATGTGAGCAATACAGAATAGTCCTATGGCCTTAACTTTAAAATTGAACAGATTTTCTGACAGCAGTGTGTTTGATGAAGCACACGGTGGATGTATTTATTGCAGATATGTCTTTCCTGTTTGTTCTTAAAATCAGATTCTGTTCCTCATAACTAATAACCGAGGCCCAGAGAACTACCAAGTTTATGTCAAAGCAGAGTTAAATTATTAACAGCCTTTGTGGTTTCAGGCAGGGCCTGGTTCTCATAAGTCAAAGTCTATTCAATGATGGCTCTGCAGTTCATAAATCACTGACTGTGAGAAATGGAAATACACTGTACTACAGTATTTGTAATTAATACAGGGTCCGTGGTGCCAAGCCTTCAGAGCCCTCCAAAAGAGCATTTCAGGCTGCTTCTTAATATAGTTCAGTGCAGAACTAGCCCGGGAGGATGGAAGACTTAAGTTAAACAGACTGAGGAATTTGGCAGCAAATCAGATGTTTTTCCCTGCAAAATGATGGTTCATCAAAATGGAGCCATTTCATGGAAATGTATGTTTTAGCAAAGCTGCCCTGGGAAAGTTTAACCAACCTAAGAGGAGAGGGCTGGTCATTGTGGAGAGAGACACCAGCTTGAGCCCAAGGAGCAGCCTGAGATGAATGTCTGCAAACAGCTACTAGCACTGGCTTTTTATCTTACTGCACCTTTTTATTAAAAAAAAAAAAAAAAAAAAAAAACAAAAAGAGTTTTCAAAAAAATTCAACCCACAAAAAGCACCTTTTTATTAAAAAAATAAAAAAAAAAAGCAAAAGCAGTATTCACAAGAATTCAATCACTCAAAAAAAAAAATAATCTAAAAGCTTGGGTATAAACCCCTAAAGCTTCTTCCTGTCCTGGGTTGCGCAGAGAAAGATCATGGCACAGCCCAAGCTGTCCAGAGGGCACAGGGGTGCAGGATTTAGACGGAAGGCTGCCCCAACACTCCAATGCACAGTGCTCTGGTCTTCCCTCCCCAGCCACGTATCTGACCCTGTATCTACTCTCATGGACTCAGGAGTGGCTCGCAGGGCCTGCATTTCTGCCATTTTCACTGAATATGCCTGCTTAGATGAAAGACATTAATGTCCACTTGCGTATGGAATAGCAGGTTCTGCTAAGGTAGAACTGAGAAACTCATTCCTCATTCTTCTGTCTTATAAATATACTGGTTCACATATACCTGACACAGTTCAGTTATTATTTTACCCTAACATGGATTTAGGACCTTATCTTCATATATTTCTTTTTTTAAAAAAAAAACCCACCACCCAAACTTACTGAACTTACTGGCATGAATAAGTGAAATGGGAATGTGAAAAGAAACAGGAACACTTGAAGAGCAGCCCAAGCCCTGAAAGTGAGGAGTTAAGCACACTTCACTTCAATTACCTCAATATTAGCAACTCTAAAAAAAAGAATGTTTGCAGTATTTAATGAACCTCTGCAGTGATGTTATGGCCAAATATTATGAAGGAGTTACGAGGAAACTGCAGAGTTAATAGAATTGAATTGAAGCAAGGATTTTTAGAAATTACTTGATCTGAGGCTTGAAAACTGAAAGAACTTTTATCCTTGTTGAAAAACTGCTGGCTCCCTTCACCCAAACATATTTATATAGATATTTAACTGATTTCACTAGTGAACAAGCTAATGTATTCTGGAACAATTTATTTTAAAATGTGAACTGTAAAATTATGCTACAAAGTTTATTAAACTTTCAGGTGTTACATTTTGACATACTCAGATCTTTCCTTTAACAATGACAGAACGCTACACGAAAATACTGCATTTCATCTGGTGTAGGTCTTTATCTTATCTTGACAGATTATTGCTGGTTAAATTGTAGAGCTGACTTAAAGGCAGGACTCTTCAAGGGAGTGAGAAATTAAGGCTTCACCAAATGGTAATAAAGCTATTAAAAATGCAAACAGCAAACAGCTACACTGTACAGGTTAGACAGCTAATCCAAACTAGCAGTTTAAAAAAGCAGAGCAATTACACTTTTATTTAAATGCAAGGAATATGAGCAAGAATAGAATGAGGTGCCTTGTTTAAATGCATTCTTTTGAATATTTATTAGAAATAATACATGTAGTTAAGCCACTTATCTGATTTCAGTGAATAAGTAAAATGCAAAAGATCAATTTTCATAATTATACTAAAGAAGTCTGTCTTTCATAAAAATCTCATTAATAACACCATTATTACTGAAAAAATATCTCAGTATTATTATTGTTATTCTAATTATCAGCAAAATGCTACTGATAATGTTGTCATAAAATTCCTTTTTAGTGTCCTATTAAGGAAGATAGACTAAGTAGTGGTTTAAGTTAAATCTAGATCCTAAGTGGCATTTAAAAAAAAATCTTCTTTGTGTATTTGGATAAAATACATTATGTGTATAATTACATAAATTACTTCAGGTTTAGCAAACAAGAGATATATAGATAATGCATGCATGCATATGTATTGTTATATCTATAGAACTATATAGCCAGCTCAGTAGGAAACACACTGAGGCACACAAGCATTGTAACAAAATATTGCCCAAGGACAAAAATAGTTTCTCAGTAAAATTTTAAAGAATAACCATTTTCACTTATTAGCAGAGGGCCTGTCCATACTTGCAATTTTTTTAGTGCCCACCTGCATTTATTAATTTGCTAAAGAGCATGAGGTCATCTAAAAGTTAATATTAGAAAGGGCACATTATATTGCATGGGAAGGAAATTATAGCTGCTCACATCCATTATCCAGCATGCTTCAAAACTAGGCCAATGTGGGTTGCAGCACAGAGGAGGGAGCAGGAAGGATTTTTGGAGCTGGAACCTGACAGGTCTCCATACTTATGGCAGACAAGGACCTGGACAGCCAGCACAGCTAGAGAAGAAGAGAATTTGTTCCTGCCATGGCATTCATAATACATGGGCTGGCACCGTGTCCAGCAGCTCCATGTGTAGACCAGAACCTCGGCATGTGAGTTCCCAGAAAAACAGGACAGCTGGTTCCCCACCCAAAAAGTTGATAAATAAATAATAGTTACAGTAGCCACCAAAGTCAATCAAAAACATGTACACAAGCTTCCTTGGGAGGTCCGGGACAGTGAACAGCTTTCTGAAGCAGGAGACACCTGGAGGATGAATAGACAGTTGGAAAAGTTGCACAGGTTTTCATGGGAAGGCAGTCTGCTGCCCTCTGAGTTCCCAAACCATACAAAAAGAAATGTGCCACTGGCAGCGTAGCAATCTTATAGCCCTTGTATCTGGCAAGGTAACATTGTGAGACATATTCAGGTTTTTCGAGCAACAGATTTTCATTGATTTAGATGTTTCTGGCATTTTCTGGTTCTGCCTTCGTAGCCACAATGACTTAAATAATACTGGAAACAAGTTCATTTGATGGTACAAGAAGAGGCCAGTGTCTGGGAGGCAATGAAAAGAGTAGGCTTGAAGGACATTTTTCTGCCCAGATCTTGATTATTAATATATACATGTCCTTACATGCATAAAAACATATGGTGGGCAGCGTTTGGGCAAATGGATATTTACCACAGCACTGATTAAGCAATCCCTACAGGCACAATTAAGAAGGATCTAAGCAAGAGTTCAAGGCTTTTCATGAACAGGGTTAGAAATAAGCACATGCCTAAGTAGATCACAGACTGATTTTCTGTTAAGACATTTGCTATTTTTTCTTAATTGCTATCATGTTCTGAAAAAAACTCCTGGCAAGTGAAGTTTATTTGTATCTATAGCTTGTCTGCCTTCTCCTGTCTTAAAACACTTGAAGAAAATTAAGTTATCTAAGTACAGAAAGTCAAGTAACTTTCAGAAACAACTTTCAGCGTATTGCAATCACTGGATGCAATAGAGATAGTTATACTTATCCCAATGTGTCACAGGTGGCATTTACCACTATGCATGAGTGTTAAAGCAAACAGAAACAGCTTTTATCACAGCAGAATGTCATGATCTGCACTTAGGGTTCAATCTTGCCATCCACTATGTGGGCACAAATTGACATGCCTCAGAGAGTAGGATTGAATTCTCCACTTATTTTAGAAAGTGTTCTAAAAATACAATCAATACAGGGGGTTGTAAAAATAACTTCTTTTTTTTTTTTTTTTTTTACTTGCTGGGGAGAACTGTGCATAAATTATGGCTTTATTTTCTTCTACTTGAGAATTATGTAAGTTGTATGAAAAGCTCAAAATAATTTAATACAACTACTGTGCTTTTGCATCTGTGTGTCTCTAGTCATTTCTTTATTCCTCTCTTATTTCTTTCCCTCCCTTTCTCTTGTTCTCTCTCTTCCACTCTGTCTCTCGGTGTCTCTCTCTTGTGACTCACACGCGCACACACACACACTACGCACACTCTCCAGTAGCAAGGGCACATGCAGCAGGCAACCCCCAATTTTCCCACTTGAAAGTGTTCCTGTGGTTTCCAGTATGATTTTTCGCAGCTTTTATGTATAACCACCTACCTCTGCAAGACAATCGATTTCTGTTGATCTCTTGGGTGCACACTTAGGGCAAGTTTCACTTAGTCAATCTCTGTCTCCAGCCCACTGTTTGGATTTATTGTGGATACTTCATAAGCAGTGGCTAATTTTAAGGAGGAAGAATACAAATAAAATAATAGTAAGAGCGCATTATCTTCAAAAGAATAACTGTCTCTTTTTGTCTAGCACTATTTCTGCTAGAAACAAGACAGATCATAATTAACCAGGGACCCAAAGATTCCTCACATTTGGGCTAAATCCTGCAATTTTCCTGTCTGAAAGCCCTCACTGGATTTTCTTTCTGAAACAGTTAAAACTTATATAACGGTGAAGCTTCTGTCCCCAATCCACGTGGGAACACGCGGTTCCTGGGGCTGCGTGTGCAGTTAAACCTGCCTTCACAAAACCAGCAACAAAACTCATTCTAACCCAGGTGCACTCACACCCTCGCAGTCCTTAATTATGAGATCACAAAGCTCCCCCACAAAATCCTGAAGATTTTGTCTACAAAGTTGGGCACAGGTGGTGTTTTACAATATTCTTTTAGTCTAACCCAACTACTTTAATTTACATGTCAGAACCTTTATTGCTGCAATCTCTCTTCTCTCCCATGTTCACGTTAACAAATTGATCAGCCTTGATGTGCTGTGTACTTACTAAAAGGAAAATCTTGTTTTCTTTTCAAGATGGTACTTGAGCGCTTAGAAGTGTCTTTTATGGAGTTGAATGTCTTGTTTGTGACTGTATCCCCTACATAAAGCCGTACCCACTTTCTGTTTTCCCTGTGACCAGTTCTTAAGCTGTTTTAAAGCTCATATTCACTCCTCTGTATGTCAGATCTCTTTTTCTTCTTTTTCTTCTCCTTTTCCTTTTCTTCTCCTCACCTGTCTTGTCCTTCCTTCTTTCCATTTTTCCTTTTTCCTTTTCCTTTTTCGTAGGAATTTGCTCTTGTTTGTTGCTGATTTGTAAGACAACAGCATCTCAATAAGTCAGTAAGAATAATTTGAAAAAATATTTTCTCAGAAAAATATTTGGAATATATATGTGCTTTCAGATGTTCCCTTTTCACATTTTAATGAGCACAAACACATAAATAATCCTTATAGTAGATATTCATGCTGCAGTGAGCTCCTGAAACATGATCTTTAGTACAGAAGTGCCATGGCTTCTTAAGACTGCTTATATGCATGAAAAATCAAATCTGGACACTTAGACACTTTTGAAGACTTGAAACAAAACATTAGTGAAATAATTGCTGAATCCAGGAAATTACTGTGAAGTGATATGTGACACATAATGTCTGTCAGTGTTACTGCAAGCGAATGTGCTTTGGGCCAGGTCGTGGCCAGCCACTGAGCGTTGCAGGAGAGACAGAGCAGGCTTCGGCAGCTAGATAGCATTTTTCTTGCTTAAAATCATCTTTCTGTTCTATACTGCTGCTCTGGCAGCTGTGTCCCTGCTCCCAGGGTAAAGAGTCAAGAAAAATAACATTTTGTCGTTACTTTGTGTTGCAGTCACTGGATATTAAGCTCAGTCCAAAAAGGCTACTCCAGCATTTGCAAGTCAGGGCAGACTCGTGACCGCTCCTGCTTTGCGCCAGGGAGCAAAACCAACCTTTGGGAATACAAACAGAGCACCTTGGATGCACAAAAGGAAGCGCTCACTTCGAAACACACATCGGGGAGTATTTGGCATATCGCCCATTGAAAGTTACAGGGAAACAGCATCCATTAATGCTCTCCAAGCAGTCCTCAGACACACCTGTAATCCTTTCTCCACCTGTATTATCATGAACTGCAACATTGGTTTCCTTCGATTTCTAAATGTGATGTAACCTTTTAACTCCAAATCTCTTATTTTCTCTGTTATATACTTCAGGTTCTCCACAACAGTTCCTGTAAATGTCAGCATGGCTCCATATGTAATTTCTCTTCACTCATAGCTGTTGTTAACATAACATTACGTAGAAAAACATATACACTACCCCTCCAGGCCCTCCACCCCAATTTCCCTCCTGATATTGGAGGTGTATTATGACTTTTATTTCTATTTGGCACTTTAGGGGAAGGGTATGTTTATAATTTTGACAATGCATATGCTCATGTTTAAAGTGTGTTTTCTGTCTCCGAGTAGGAAGGCAAATAACCATTATCAATCACTACTTATTAAATAAAATTGTAGCTAGTAAACAGCCAACTTTAGCCATTTTTAAGTCCAGCTGTTCAGTTAGTATGACATGCCCATCTAGAAGATATTTACCTTTAAGAAAAATTACAAAAAGAAAGGGTATATGGGAAGGGGAGAGGGGGGACAGAATGATTCATAGGAAGAGTCATGTCTCCTGTGGAGCTATTCTTTGTTTCACAACACAATCTGCGCTGTAATCCTGTCTGCCTAAAAAACGGTGTAAAAGGATCTGTTATTTCACCCCTCATTTACATGGTAAGAGTGTGTTGTGATCCCCAGCTGCTGAAGAAAGAAAATACAGTAGCCCAATCTCCTAATTTGACCCCTTTCTTTATGAAAAAGCATGTTACTCTAAACATTAGCTCTGGCTAATAGTCCTCAAAAACACTGCTCTTTGTCGTTGTTGTGACAAGCATCAACCTGCCTTGGCTGTGGGATTTGCCCTCACTTGATGGTCCATGGTTCTCTTAAAGCTTCCTCTCGCCAGACCACTGTAGCTGGCTAGCCGACCCAGTGTGTACGTAACCGTGCTGCACAGATGCACTTTTGGCATGTCATCTTCATTGGTTTGGGGATCCTCATACCATTAGGACCCCTCGGGGAACATGGTTCTTTTAGCTGCATAAACTCCACAGAATCACAGAATGGGTGAGGTTGTAAGGGATGTCTGGACTTCATCTGGTCCGACTCTCCTGCTCAAGCAGAGACGCCTAGAGCTAGTTGCCCAGGACCACACCTGATGGTCCTGGATGGAGACCAAGGATGGAGACTCCACAACCTCCCTGGGCGACCTGTGCCAGTGCTTGATCATCCTCACAGTAAAGTCTTTTCTTACATTCAGAAGGAGTCTCCTGTGTTTCAGGTTGTGCCCGTTGCCTCTTGTCCTGTCACCGGGCACCACTGAAAAGAGCCCGGCTCCATTCTCTTTGCACCCTCCCTTAAGGTACTTATATAACTGATATGATAACCCCTGAGCCTTCTCTTCTCCCGGCTGGACAGTCCCAGCTCTCTCAGTCTGTCTTCATGTGGGAGGTGCTCCAGTCCCTTAATCATCTTCATGGCCTTTCATTGAAGTTCCTCCAGTGTGTCCATGTCTCTTTTGTACTGGGGAGCCCAGAAATGGACACAGTACTCCCCTTGTGGCCTCACCAGTGCTGAGTAGAGGGAAATGATCACCTCCCTCGACCTATTAGCAATACTTGCTAATGCAGCCCCAGATACCACTGACCTTCTTTGTGACAAGCACACATTGCTGGCTTAAGTTCAACTTGGTGTCCACCAGGACTCCCAGGTCCTTTTCTGCAGAGCTGCTTTCCAGCTGGGTAGCCCCCAGCATGTACTGGTGCCTGGAATTGTTACTCCCCAGGTGCAGGACTTTCCACTTCATAGAATCATTAGAGTTGGAAGGAACTTAAAGATCATCTTGTTCTAAGCCCCCTGCCATGGGGTTGGAACTCTACACTAGACCAGGTTGCTCAAAGTCCCATCCAACCTGACCTTGAACACTTCCAGGGATGAGGCATACACAACTTCCCTGGGCAACCTGTTCCAGGGCCTCACCACCCTCATGGTGAAAAAGTTCTTCCTAATATCAAATCTAAATCTACGCTCTTCTAGTTTCAAGCCATTACCCCTTGTCCTATCACTGCACTTCCTGATAAAGAGTCCCTACTCATCTTTCTTGTAGGCCCCGTTCAGATACTGGAAGGCTGCTATGAGGTCTCCCCAGAGCCTTCTCTTTTCCAGGCTGAACAACCCCAACTCTCCCAGCCTGTCTTCATAGGAGAGGTGCTCCAGCCCTCTGATCATCTTTGTGGCCCTCCTCTGGACCCTCTCCAACAGGTTCATGTCCTTCTTATGTTGGCCGCTCCAGAGCTGGACACAATATTTCAGATGGGGTCTTACAAGAGCAGAGTAGAGGGACAGAATCACCTCCCTTGACCTGCTAGTCATTCTTCTTTTGATACAGACCAGAATGCAGCTGGCTTTCTAGGCTGTGGGCACACATTGCCAGCTCATGTTGAGCTTCTCATCAACCAACACACCCAAGTCCTTCTCCTGGGGGCTGCACTCAATCCATTCTACACCCAACCTGTATTTGTGCTTGGGCTTGCCCCAACCCATGTGCACTTGGCCTTGCTGAACTTCATGAGGTTCCTTTCAGCCCATTTCTCCAGCCTGTCCGAGTCCCTCTGGATGGTGGCACGACCCGCTGGCATATCAACCACACTTCCCAGTTTTGTGTCATCTGCAGTTTTGCTGAGGATGCACTCTGCCCCATCATACAGATCATTAATGAGGATATTAAACAGGATTGGACCCCTAGGGCACACCACTAGTTACTGGCCTCGAACTAGAATTCATGAGACTGACCACCACCCTCTGGGCCCAACCATTCAGCCGATTTTCAATCCACCTCACTGTCTACTCATCCAGCCCATAATTCCACACCTTTTCTATGTGGATTTTATGGGAAACAGTGTCAAAAGCTTTACTGAAATCCAGGTAGACAATATCCACTACTCTCCCTTCATCTACCAGGCCAGTCATTTCACCATAGAAGGTTATCAGGTTGGTCAAGTATGACTTCCCTTTGGTGAAGCCATGCTGACTAGTTCCGATGATTTTCTTGTCTTTCAAGTGCCTGGAAATGGTTTCTGGGATGGTTCCATCACCTTCCAAGGGATCAGGGTGAGGCTGACCAGTCTGTAGTTCCCTGTGCCCTCCTTCTTGCCATTCTTGAAGATCAGAGGGATATTTGCTTTTCTACAGTCTTTGGGCACTTCTCCCAACCACCATGATTGGGTCACAGTCAAATTTGACAATGACAGCTGCCAGCTCCCTCAGCACCCATGGGTGCATCCCATCAGGACCCAGTGCAGTTTGTTTAAGTATTCTATGACCTGATCCTCTTCCACAAAGGTACATCTTTCTTGCTCCAAACTTTCTGCCTGGTCTCTGGGGTTCCTGAAGGCTGGTCTTGCTAGTAAAGACTGAGGCAAAGAAGGCATGCAGTACCTCATGTCCTGTGTAACCAGGTCCCCCATCTCCTTCAGCAATGGGCCCACATTTTCCTTAGCCTTCCTTTTGTCACCTATAGAAGCCCTTCTGCTGTCTTTGACATCCCTTACTACATTCCATTCTGGTAAATTTGACTGTGACTCTTTTCCACTGAATTCTGGGAAAGCACATTGGATTTCTGCAGCACAGAGGATGGTTGAGATGAAGTGTTAGAAGAGGATCAGTGCTCAGGGGATGGTACTCCCTGTCATCTTCTCTAACTGCAGAACAGGCTGAGCATCAGATGAAGGGAAAGTGACTGCTAGTGCTGCTACCAAACACTGTGGCAGGATTGTCGGCCTTGGTTGTCAAACTCAGATGACAGCTTGTTGGGATAGATGGGAGAGATACTATGAGTGTAGGAATGGGGTTTAACTCTGCAACAATGGCACAGTAGTAGTCTAGTTTACTCCCAGAACATAGTCACCCTGACGTCTTTACTATACACGTGCTAGTTCACACCCAATGCCTTCTCCAGTAAGTCACCTGTTTTCCTGTGGAGGGAAATCTAAGTACGGTTGGTAGGGCAGCTTGCTGAAGGACACACAACAAATAAACCACTTGTCTGCGGGATGTACTGACTGTGGCTCATTCTGCCTTGAGTCATCCTGTAAAGCTCTCCCAGAGGTCCTTGCCCAACCTGGCATCCACATCCCATCATACCCCCTCCCACATCACACAGCACACAGTTAGCATCATGCCAGAAAACCCCTCTTCAGCTGAGCTGACTCCGACCCAACACCTCATGGTTTCAGTCACTTTACACCAAAAGTCCACAAAAATCTGTCAAGAGTGATGTCTCAGAGACACAGGGGGCCTGGCAGACACCTGGATAGGCTATTGCAGGCAACGTTATCCCAGAGCAGTGGGGATGCCAGCCAGCCCCACATCTTGAAAGGACCCCAAGCTCTTTCCCCAGTGCACTCCCTAGAAGGTGTGGATGTAGCATAAAACATAGTCTCTGTATCTGTGCATTTTATTTTATGCTATTTTTCTAATTGAAAATAAATATAACTGTAAGAACAACAACAAAAACATCACCAAAGAAAACTCACACGTTGTCCATTGGGCATGCAAGGGACAAGCTCCTACTGTGGAGCACTGCAATTGCAAACACCCGGCATTGAAAAAAAGAGACATGAACCCACCAGTCAAGTGCTGTGTGAGATCCCTGTGAATTCATTGGAGGGAAGAGAGCTGACCTCCTGCCGTGGTTTTGGCTGGGATAGAGTTGGCTTTATTGCTGGCAGCTGGTGCAGTGTTGTGTTTTGTATTTGGGATGGGAATGATGTTGAAAACACACTGATGTTTTTGGTTGTTGTAAAGCAGTCAAGGCTTTTTCTGCTCCTCATACCGCCCCACCAGCGAGTAGTCTGGGAGCGCACAAAAGTTAGGTGGAGACACAGCCGGGACAGCTGACCCAACTGACCAAAGGAATATTCCATGCCATGTGATGTCATGCTTAACATGTAAAGCTGGGGAAGAAGAAGGAAGAGGGGGACATTCAGAGTTATGGCGAAAGGGCAGTCTGTCTCTTTCCTGCAGTGCTCCCACAGGGATCAGAGACCCTGACAAGGTTTGAACCTATAGCACCCACAAGGTAGACCCCTAATACTAGATCCTTGCTTCACTTGGTGGGCACGTTCTTCATCCGTCTTACTGATGCTGGAGAGGAGTACCACTACATGGTTCCCATCATGTGGGTATACAAGAAGGTGAAGGACTTCAGCTACATGATTAGGCTCTCATTGAGGAGTAGACAGTCCTGGTAAAAATGGGTTTGTTTATTTTTGAGAGAGAAAGAGAATTCCTCTTCCAGGACTTCGGTGGCATTTAGATCCCTTTGAATGCATTTAGATCATAAATTATCTCAGGCAAGAGATTAGTCACCAAAATTTCCAGACTTGGGGTTTCTAAAGGTGTTTGAAAGCTGACTTTGGGCACCTAAAAAACTCAGGCTGAACAGTGAGTCAGCCAGGGAAAAAAATAGCCTTGGACAACCCTGGATGTTGTCTAAAGCATTAGGCGACAGTTACTGGAGAGCAGTGCTGTGATCAGTTGCTTAAACTTTGATTGCTTCTCAGTCTAAAACAAAGATATCCTTTGGCATTTCTTGGTGGCTTCCAGAACTTAATCAGGTGTTGCATTCACGCCAGTGTTTGTGCTGTGTCCACACAGTATTTATCATGCCATTACAGAGCAGTTGCCATTGTAATATATGTTCTGAAAACTGGCAACAGATCTCTGATGAGTAAGAAACACTGTCTATGTCCAAATGAGGTAGAACAAACGGATGTCAAGTATTTTTTACTTCTGCTAAGCAAATATATTTAAGGCAGATTTACTTTTTATTTTTCACTGAAACCTTCTTGAAGTGGGATTTTATACCATTTGTATTAGCATTATACTGTACGGTTTCCCATTTTCATTGCTGTATAAAGAGAGAGGTTTCCTACTTATGAACTAAAAAAGAACTATTGCAGATTTTCCTATTCCAGCTAAGGTGTTGACAAGTTTATATAAATACAGAAGGGAAGATAAATGCACTCCGTATCAACGATCAAAGATCAAAGTAAACGGTATGATAATTTCAAAACTGTTGGCAATTTTAAACATGTTTTATAATGGTGCTAAGCAGTTTTCCTAAATATGTAGTTCCTACTAATATTGTTCTATGCTACTTGTAAAATAATGCCAAAGATCCAATAAAGGCCTAGAAAGAATATAAAAATGTCTTAAATAACCATGAGTCAAATTTTCCACCTATGCAGACCTTTGGATGTTAATGGAGCTACGCAAGCTGCAATGCAGAAGATTATTAGACATAGTCATATTTACAAGACAACACACCAGAAAAAATACAAACAGTCACTAAGGTGGGACTGCCGGCTAATATATTTCATTGAAACTTTGAAGTTATACAACTCTGAAAACTGGGCTGCTAAGCAGAAATCGAAACCATAATGGGAAGGGTCCTGGAGCAACAACTGAGGAAACCGGAAAATGATTTTTTATCTAAACTCAGATTTTAAATATTTAGATTAATTTTAAATCTATGCTCTCCTTTTCCGCTGATTTTTTACAAATGCTCAGGAAAGCAACATACTCTTTACTTTTCCTGTATATAATTCAGGCTCATCGATGTAGTATATCTCAGATGGCAAGACTGCTTATCCTCTCAGTGTTTCCTAGAAGCAGTTTCACGGTAAGACCTAGTCTGCTGGGCCAAAGAAGTACCCTGTTCATCTTTAAAGCACAGAAATCACAGGAATAGCATCAGGCTTTCTTCTCTCGTATCATATGCTATTTAAAGCCCGCTTTAAAATCATGAATAAACTATAAAATGAAGCCATGCCTCATCTGCCTTCCAGAATCTGCTGGATGCTCCCCAGCTTGTGCGTGAATGCAACTTTTGAATACCAATTGCAGCCTCTGAGGAAGACAGTCACAAGGAGCTGACTGTCAGGCTTAGGTTGGACCCTGTGCACACTATTTGGTGTCAGGTTAGCACCGACGCTTCAATTTTTGAGGGCTCTGCGAAGGATCCTCATCCCAGTATTCATTTGACTTACTGATACAGGGTTATCACCAGTAAAAGAACCACAAGTCTATGTTTCAATGAAGGACATTACTTGCAGATTTTCTTTCTCAGACATATATGGGGATATATTGCTATTAGTAACCCATATCCTGTTGTTCCATGCATGCCCCGATTTTGAGGACAGTGACCTGAAATCTCTCCCTATCCCATCTCCACAGAGGGAACAGACATTATTCCTGCTCCCTCAGAAAAAGATACAGTGCAGGTATCTTCTACACATAACCACTTTTCCCCCAGTGATGTTGAATTTGACTCTCCTAACACCCTGTAATAGCATAACAGCCTGTACTGTATCTCAACTACTTAGAGAGACTTCCCTCTCTCCCTGACCGCTACTTCCCTCAGCCAAGCTCACCTATTGCCTTCATTTCTGGGCAGCAGACAAAGAGAAAGCTGTACTGATGGTACCTGTGAGACGACCACATCCCTGTCTCTGTGGCCTTCAGCATTTGTTGCTTCTTCTTCTTCACTTGTCAATACCACAGCAGAAAAAGAGCCTTGTGGAGTTGCTCCTCGTTGTCTCAGATGGAACTGTGATGGGGAGGCCCTTGCAGGGACCTAGCTGTGTCTTTCCCAGATCGGAAAATGTAGCAGGACCCACAATGGGTGGCAAATGTTTGTGGTAACCTCAAGAATGCAGCCAGCATCAGGCTTCTGAGGATTCGAAGCACATATCCTTCTAAAATATGGTAAATTTTGCTGTGGCCACCTCAACATGTTCCTCCTTCCCTGGCCTAGGATTCCACACAGTGGTTCCTGTTGCCTGTCCATAAACTGGAGACTGGACCCCACATAACTCGGTTTGTGAATATATTAATATATGGTTTTAGTTTGGGACGGAGTGCAGTAAGGAACAGCACCATGGAGCAAAGATCCTACCAAGCACCAAGTAAAGCCATCGTAGCTCTGTGTTTGTGAAAAAACTGATAAAACTCTCTGGGCATCATTTTCATAACCATGGATTCCCAAGGTATCCCTCCCAAGAGTCCTGAGGAGCAAACAAACAGCTCTTCATGCCATTCAGAAGGAGGACTTACATACACGTGTCACATGCAATTACTTACATTAGTAGATGGCATTGCCGTGTGCTAATATTATTATATTTTATACTTTATATTATATAATTTATAACTTTTCTTAATATTTTAATGACTCAAAAATGTGAAAGATGTGCCAGAAAAAGCCCAAAGAAGACACAATGTGCTACTTCCCCAGAATAGCATAGAGTCTAAATCTGATGGGGAACAAGCAACGTGCTGAGAAATCAAAGACAGGAAAAGGAATAGGAAGGGGAAAGGAGCATTGGGACCATGGATCTAATAAGAACTCCATATGATGAGTCCTATCAATGAGATATTGACTGCTTTCTCAACTGTCTCTCCTTACTTGTTCCTCTTAAAGTGGAGGAGAATTAGGAAAAAAAAACACAGAGTGAAGTAGAGCATCTGGGAAATAATATTCCTGGTATAAAGGCTGGTCTGGGAGACTGAGTATAGGTGCTTATGAAGAAGGAAGATAAAATGGATGTTGGGTCTGAAGTCCACTGGGGAGCAGAGAAGGAAGAAGACAACAGGGACAATAGGTAGAAGCAGGCACGGCCATCAGCAACAGTTTTACATTCTGACAGTTTCCCAGGTTATAACATTCAGTTTTGTTTTCACTGGCAATAACTCAGCTATCTTCACCAAAAAAAAAGAACGTATTTTGATGAAAAAACCTTGTGTGACAATCATTCTGACCAGCTTTTATGCTTTCAGCTGGGATAGAGATGACTTTCTTACTAGCAGCTGGTATAGTGCTATGGTTTGGATTTGGGATGAAAATAGTGTTGGTAATGCACTGATGTCTTTGGTTGTTGTGAAGCAGTTGAGGCCCTTTCTGCTCCTCATACCACACCGCCTGTGGGTAGGCTGGGAGTGCACAAAAAGTTGAGAGGAGACATAGCTCGGACAGCTGACCCAAACAGACCAAAGGAATGTTCCATACCATATGATGTTATGCTCAGTATATAAGGCTGGGTGAAGAAGAAGGAAGGGAGGGGACCTTCGGCGTGATGGCATTTAGTCTTCCCAAGTAACTGTTAGATGTGATGGAGCCCTGCTTTCCTGGAGATAGCTGAACACCTGCCTGCCCATGGGAAGCAGTGAACGAATTCCCTGTTCCGATTTGCTTGCGTGCACGGCTTTTGCTTTACTTATTAAACTGTCTTTACTCAGCCCATGTGTTTTCTCACTTTCCTGATTCTCTTCCCCATCTTGCTGGGGGGGGAGTGAGCAAGCGGCTGCGTGATCCTAGTTGCCGGCTGGGGTTAAACCATGACACCAGCCTTAGTGGGGAGGTTAGGGAAAAGGCAGGAGCGAGCAATGCAGATCCTTGAAGGCACAGAGAGAAAAGTTTTGATTTCATAGGTGACAGACACGTCATGGGGCAAGACGTGGACTGAAGAACGGGTCAGATGGGTGAAGCAACTGTGAGAGAGGAGTTTCTGAAAACACAAAATACGTAACTATCAGAGTAATAGGCACGTAATAAATGAAAAAAAAACCCCACGTCATACTATGGAATATAACACTGCCTTGTTGGAAAGGACTATTTTAGTCTCAGAACACATAGACAAATGGGACTATGAGAATTATGGCAGAGATTGTTGAAAATCTAAGCCATTAAAAGGTAAATGAGGTGGAGGGACCGAGTCGCATTTCTAGGGAGCCCCAGCACGTGGCAGAGACACAGAGATGCTTTTATAGCCCAGTAAAACTGACTGATGGTCTATAATAGAGACTGCTGGGGAGGATGGGAGGGTATTTAGTAGAAAAATGTGTCAGTATTCTGTCATGCGGTAGATGTCGGGAGAACTGAAGGTGATCTGCAGAATACATTTTAAAATAACAGAAAAAGCAGGGATTATGCAGGTATACTAAAAAATAGGGATAGTAAAAAATTCTGAACTGTTTCATTCTTTTTCTACCTCAGAACAGAGCAAAGAAATACCTGATAATAAGACCTTTTTTGCAATGCTGATGAATAAGAATCAATATTAAATTTGTCCAGAGCTTGTGACTTCACATTGTAGAGTCCTAGGAACAGCACAGCAGAAAACAACTTTAAATGTGAAATATTCATTATAACTGCTGGTTTTCCAAAAAAAATCTTCTCTTTTTTTCTGAGGGAATCAAGGGCCCAGGAGTCTTGAACTTCTGATATCACATATTAAGCTTGAGCTGCATAAGCTTGTGCTTGCCTATGAAGAAAATGGGAATCTATTTCCCAGTGAGAAAGCAGAAATTAATTCATAATTCCACCCCCCTATTTATTAGTTCCACTCACCCAGTAACGGACAAGAAACAACCATGTGTGACTTAGAGGACTAGTTACTCTGGGAGAGCAGCAAGCAGTGAATAGTGAAGGCACAGATCCAGCGTGCAATAGGCTGAAATATGTTCCCGGCAAGTATTTCTTGAATACTTATAAATAACAACAAAATACAAAAAAACCCCTAAACTGTTCCAATCGGTTTGTTAAATAATAATAGCCCATCATTTGGTGAACGCACTGTTTGCCATCAGCTGTTTGTCTGTCCCTGACGCTGATGGGAGAGAACTCCGGCTGAGTGGACAGATGTTTCTTTCTGCTAACTTTGACAACACTTGGGTCCATAGTCCTTGACCAGAGGAACTAATTAAGTAATAAAACCATCTCTTTGTAGGACAGGAAGAAAGAAAGGGTGGAACCACTGAAGAACTTGAGGCACTGATTAACTCACAAGTGTTTCCTGTATAATGCAAATCATTAATGCTTAATGCTCTCTGAGAGTAATAAATCAGAATCACAAGTATAACAACAATATCGCGAGTCATATACGAATCCTACAGGATCCTAGGACATCTTTCTTTCTTCATAAACTGTTTGATCTGTTAGAAGAATTGTTTTAACTTCTTATTTACTTATCTTTACATTTTGATGCTATACATTGCAACAGAACTTATCTGGCAGGTTCTTTGTAGTGTGGGGAATGGAGAAATACAATCAAGAAAATAGCCCTCCTCAAGTAACAAAATGTGGAAAACTTGCCAGAATTAGCACAAATGCAGACTACAATCAGCCTAATATTAAACGAGCACTCACTGTACCTTTCCTCTGCCTGTTAAACTACTAATTGATGTGCTACTGATGAATAAAAGGGCTGGTGTTTCAGCCACAAACTCACTTCACCACTGCGGTTTACTGAGAGCCCCAAGCTGCTGAGCTCATTACAGATCCCTTCCCTGAACTGGTTTTACAGGCAATTTTGTGAAGGGGCAGCATCAGAGCTAGCCCACTGATTGGGACTCCATTGGCTCAGCGGGGCTCCAAGAGTTCAGGGGAGAGAGCACAGCATTGAGCTAAAAATACGTCTTTGCCTCTGTAGTGCCAAGAAGATTGCCTGGCTGTGCTAATTGGGAGGGACCTAGAGATCTGGGTGGTATTTTAGGCTAATCTCGAGGTGGGACCTCTGCAGCATGTATGTGGCTCTGAATATAATCTCCTTCGGCACTGTCATTTATACCATTGCAGGCATTTACAATCAGAACCATCCTTGATTGACTCGTGGCTGTCGCTGCACCTTAGACTCATCTCGCAGGAGTGAGGGGGGATGAGGGAAGGTGAAATGGCTGTGCGCTGAACTGACTCGTGAAACCGCGTCACAATTTTAGTGCGGCGTTGAAGTTGTAAAATGAGAGAAATTACCCCGACAGGACCAGGGCTTAGGGGGGTGGCACAGATGTGTAGTCCTTCCTCACAAATTGCCTTTAGAGTTGCACAACAGAGAAGGTGTTCTTAAAACCCCTCTTGTCGGGATTTATTTTCCAGTCCTGCCTTCTTTCTCCCTGTAGTCTCATTTTTAATTCCCTGAACAAACAATGCAGCACTGATCTCAGCCATTCCATAGTTTACCTCTATTTAGAGCACAAAACCCCCACGTCTGAAAATGGGGGTGGTCAGAGAAGTCTGTGTTTCTGCTCGTCCCGCCTGGACTTGGTAAAGTGGAAGGAAATAGAGGAGAGAGAAAAAAAGGAGTGTAAGAAACAGTGGCAGACAGAGAGCATGAACAAAACCAACAGAAGCAGAAGTAAAAAGCCTGACAGAAATGGCTAGAAGCAAAACTCGATCATGGAAAAACTGAGAAACTGATCATTTTTGCTTAAATAACACATTGAACTATTTGCTTGTGTGTTTATTTTCACAGATATACAGTTTTACAGGGTTATTGCTTGCTTTACTGGTAGGACATATTTCAGCAAAACAGAAAAAAGTAGAATATTTTAATATTTCACTCCTCCAAATTTGATTGGATGATTTTTTTTTTTTTTTTGTTAAAGCAACTTCATAAAATACCAGCATGATAGGGTGAGAAATGCCAAATATTCATTGCATGAAACATCCGTGTCACAAACCACTCTACTGACTGTCCGTTACTGACTGGAATACCTAAAATAAGTTTTATGAGCCTCTTCACATGACAGAACAACATTTTCGTGAAACAATTGCACTGGAGATCTTATAGCAGGTATAAATTATAACAACATAATTCTCCAAAGAAAATGCAATTACGATAGAGTTTAACGTGTTACTTTTGCTGCCCAGGCAAGTGCTTTATAAACTTTACTGGGATCATTGCTTTGCATGGCATCAGTCCTCCAACTGTGTTTTTGCAGTGACCTTAACATTGGGCACAAACCTTAGGCAACCTCCCAAGAGCAAGATGACGAATGGTGCCCTCATCCAAAGCAACGTGGAAAATTTTAGGATGTTAAACCACATTTACAAATAAATAAAAGGAGGAGTTTTCTAGGTTATCAAATGCTGCCTCTTTGTCAGGCTCCTACACCTATATTTGGAAACCCAAACGAAGAGGCTGACATCTGTAAGTGGTGAGGGCACAAATACTTTTTATTTTCCCATTAAGCCCCTGTCCCTAAGTTCTAACCCTGAAGGACCAGCTGATATGTCACCTTTTTTTTTTTTTTTCCAGCTGTTGCTATTTATTTCTAATGCCTGTATGACTAATATGATTCTAGTAAGAACTTAACACAAGCCACTACTCCAGGTTTAAAATAGTCTTAATTCTGTGCAGCTGCTTGAGAACCCCTTGCTATAGACCTAGGGGATGTTGGAAAGATTTCAGTGGAGAGCAAGTAGCATGATTATAAGACTGGAAAACGTTATCAACAGTATATTTAGAAGAAAGGGAAGGTACTCAGTCTAGATAAATCATATTAAAGCTTGGGGTAAGAGGTGACTTGACCATGTAAGTATCTCTATGGGGGCAGAAGGATGGCTGTAGAGGACTCTTCAGTCTAGCAGACAAAGGAATACATGTTACACTGCACCTGGAAGTTGAAACTAGACAAATTCTGACTTAAAAAAAAGGCCTAAATGGTTAATGGTGGTGGCAACTAACCACTGAAATTGTCCACTGAAGGCCGTGGTGGATTTTTCATTCTTGAAAATTCTCCACATGAAACGTGTTTCTAGAGTATTCTCCAGTTTAACCACAGCTTTTTGATTTGAAAGAGGAATGAATTCAGGAAAGATTTCGAGACAGTAGTAGACCAAACACCTGTAGTACTTGCTACACCAATAAAATGTAATACATAATACAGCAGCGGGCCAATCGTTCCATTTTACTGCACAGCTAATTCTATCCCGAGAGTTGTTGGCAATACTGTATCCAAGGTTTTGCACAAAACCATCACTGATGCAGAACAACAAAAGAGAGTTGCAGGTACATCCTGATTTCAGATCTATGGTAGTCAATAGAAAAGACTCAAGCTCACTTCGGTGGGATTTGGTCCAGGGTCTTACTTAGGATTTGAGAAAACAGAAACAATTCTGTTTTCTGGCCTTATCTGTAAGTGCATAAAGGCTTAGAATATTTCTAAAGGCTTAGAAGCCTTCTAATTACCATGGGGTTTATTGTGTTAGGCAGGTAAATTTTCTGTGATCTGCCGGGTATAAAGTTGGGGATAAACTTGTCTTGGGGATTTCAGTAAAAGAGTTTCAGCCCTATCATCAACGCTAAAAGTTATTTTGTCTTTAGGAAACTATTTCTGGATTAAGGGTACAAAATGAGTCCTAGAATTTAATTTAAAATGTTAAAAATAATGCTGGGTATGGAAATCTTGTCATCATTCTTTACCAATGGGGTACAGACTGTACTTTTGCTTACATTTCTGCTTCCTTGGTCACCTGGGGTGATCCACCAACTTCAAAATTTTGAATATTTTATACTTTTGATTGAATTTCATTCTGAAGTTCGACTATCTAATAATTAATAATCATAGACTCAAATTTCTGGGCTCTGTAAATACATATAATCAATAAGTGAAATTAAAGAAAGAGAAAAAAAAAACCACATTTAAAAGCAAGATCTCAAAAGTTCTTTGATTCCACTGGAGCTGTAAACTCTCCTTTTACTGACAAACTCAGAATTTTTTAGATTTCACAGTGTCAACTTTTCCTAGCACAGGCAGACAAGCTGCATTCATACAGTGAATGACCTGATAAATTCTCTTTAAACTTAAAGCCATGCTAAAGTGAGATCTGGACAATAAATTCGAAAGATGCCTAGCATACAGTGGTAGAAAATAGCATCTTGAATGCATTAGCACGTACAAAGATCGCTTTTTAAACCCGGTTCATTCTCTGCTAATGGGCTTCTGGTGGAATCTAGATGCAAGAGGCATCTTTTAATGTTTTCTGGAACAATAAAAAATATAAAGCCCAGTATCTGTTTTGCCATCGGGCCCTGCATTTTTCACCCACCTGAAACCCTCACCGCATATGGAATGCCCAAGAAAGATGGAAAGGAGCCATAAATATTAAGTGATTGTATAACGGTGAGCATGCTGCCGTTCATCTGCAGTGGTGAAGGCAAGACCTGCACATTAAGTTCCCGCTCCTGTGAGTTATAGGTCATTTGCTCATTAGTGAAGTGACTAATCCAGTAGTGAAGAGGATGCCTAGTGAAAATAAATTGCATTATACTACTGACTGCTGTGATGGATTCTTTATATGCTCTTTGTGTTATCGTTCAGAGGACCCCTTTTACCCAACCCTTGGTGTTGCAGCCATGTTATAAGGAATTTTATCAGAGCAAACAGGAGTCTTCATAAGGCAAGAAACAATAGAACAAGCAGGAAATAAATAATAACTAGATAACCAGGAAACAGCACTAACACAATAGATGTTCAGTCATTAGTTTAAACTGTCACATTTGTCCTGAAATGATCAGAACAACCACACTGAAGCTGCAACAGCGAAGTTTTCAATAAATCCAAGCTTATGCATGGCCTTCAGGCCACTTCAGGAGAGTTACAGGAATAAACAGGGAAATCAGGGGCTAATCTTGACTTTGAAAATAGGTGAGCTGGAAAATTATTTCAGGCATTTAAATTCCTTAAAATTTTCAGAGCACTTACCCCTGAAAAGAAACATTGCTTCACTTACCCGCCATTTATAATGACCTAACCCTAATATGATAATCTAGATGGGACGCTTAATTATGATGGGGTTTCTTTCCCCACATATTGTCTTCCCAGACATGGTTTAATGAGGCAAGTCTGTTCTGCCATTTCAGTTCACATAAGTAGCACGAGATAGTTTCAACATACTGAAATACCATTCTGCCGCTGTCTGATGACTGCTTAAATGTTACTGATTATAGATTATTTAACCAGATGGCATTGATTCTGGATATTTGAATTAATAATATTTATGGAAGCAGTGTAAGCTCTGAAAACTAAGGTCATTTACCAGAAGATTTTGTTATAATTCAACCTATTCAGTGCATACAGGATGAAGAAAATCAATGGGTAGATTCAGGTTCGCTTTGTTACCTATTAATGCTTACTGACACATAAGGATTTTGCATTATGCTTGTAGCATTCTGTTACTACCACCTTGATTTCTCCTTTATACCTCTTTTGTTGGAGACGCTTAAAAGCAATTCTACTGGTTTGTAAGCAAAACAACCTCTAACAGCAAGCTGCAAAGTTCTACTTGCTTCGCTTTGCAGATCTCAGAGTTAAAGCTAAGTTTAATTGGAGCTAATCTGAGTCATCACCAAAAAAAAACCAAACACCTTTTTTTTTTTCCCGTGTACACATTGCCATACAAAGCAGTAAGAGATTTGAGTTTTTAATTGTGGTTGTTTACGACCCTTTTTGGTAAGACTTGCTGAATTTCTAATTATGTGCTTAACAACTGGAACAGGCTCCACATATTACTGCGTAAAAAGTCTCCCTTGATCGCTTTCTTCCAAGTTACATAGCAGCCTCGATCAGCGAAGGTGTGGGATTGCTTTCCTGACATTTATTGAATAACCATTATTTAAATTATTTTGCTTGTTTCAATGAATTTGTCATACATTGTACTTTTCAATAGATTCTCTTTTCGCTTGTTATTTACATAAAAATTGCAATGCTCTGTTGCCAGAAATAAGGCAATGAACACAGGCACGGAAAAGTAAAGTGTGATTCACCCAAAAATCACAGATGAGCGGAAATATACTGGAAAGTGCACATTTTTATTTTGCTATCAAATTGTATTTGTAAGAAATATTTAAAATGAAAAGCATTGTCATCAAAAGTAACCCCGAGTATCTCTGTTCAAGCATTTCTAATTCATTCCAAATTAATCTGATTTCACAGGAAAGGAAAGATGTAGTAAAAATAGCTTTTCTCAGCCTAGTGGCACGAAGCATAGTGGTGTAAAAGGCCTTGATCCAAAGCCCACTTGAAGTCATTACAGTGACATCACTTGGCCTTGGATCAGGGCTTGACCAAAGGTATATTGAATTTTAAACAGATGTGAGACCAGAATCTCGTTCAGTATACAGATACTGTATGAACTGCACTGAAATGTCTTTCTCTGTTTTAGAAGGATCAGGGAACGGTTTTAACACTCTGCATGTGCATCTGTAAAACAACAAGTTGCTTTCCTGAAGAAATCTGAGTAACTGGCAATTTAGTCCCAAGAACTATTTTCCTTCACATTTTCATCAAAGCTATTGTTCAATTTAGAAAAAAAAAAAAAAAAACAAACACCTATCCCAAACAGGTTTTTGTAATAGTTTTTTTATAGTTTGGAAATGGCAGAGAATTCTACTCTGAAAAAATGAAGCAGGAAAAATACAATGCTATATATACAAACGGAATTAAAATACCTGAAGATTTAGTTTTCCGTGGTGTAGACATTACACAATAACCAACAGTAATTTAAATTTTGTCATTATCATGCATTTGTAGGGTTTCTTCAAAAGTTAAGTTGATAGTTAATTTAAGATTGCTGACTTAGATCACAATACAGTAATTAGGCAAAATGAAAGTAAAAATTGAAAGAAAATGAATCAAGTAATACAATACATTATCTAGTAATTTTTCCACAGGCAACTGCGCTGATAATCTTACGGTGCATGAATTATCAGGGAAGAAAAACACTTTGATTATACAACTCTGTGACAAAACTATCTTTGAAATAGGGTGGCAATGCTTTAGATGCCAGCTTTCGCTGAAACTATGTGTGTTTTCCCATCTACTCTGCAGATGTATTTTTGCATCCATTTTTATTGTAGCAGTGAAAATAGCAAAGATCTCAAGGACTGCAGCGTGGCTCGCAGTGCTCTAGTGCTTCAGCGGACTGCGGTTTGTTAAGTGTCACTTGCTTAAAATACATGTCTTACAGTAAATTAATTATTTGAAAGACCAGAACAAATACTGGGTAAAAAGAGTTAACACAAACATTTTAAAGTAATTCTGTTCCTTAGCTGAGCACGAGCTGAAATGAAATGTAGAAGGAGGAAAAGAAGAAACTGCATGTCAGCAGAAGGGGTGTTTTTGTGTCCCTTCCTGGCATCACGGTTCTCCTCTGATTCTTAATTTCATAAACGGGGGTGGGGGGGTGGTGGTCATTTTTCATGAGGGTGAATTGCTCAGCTATCCCTTCTGCATAATTTTAAACAAAAACTGGAAGAATAAGAAAAACAAGACAAAACAAAACCTAAACCCTGTATGCTCCATTTGCTGAATATATGGTTTTCTTCCCCCGGTGTGTGCGTGTGCCAGATGGCACTACACTGGGTTGGATGATAATAAACATGAAAAATACAGTCAGTGCACGAGCAGAGATAACTGTGGCTGAATGTACCAGGGCTGAGGCTGGTAGGGGGAAGGAGCAGAAGTTCCAGCTGTGAGAGAAAAGCAAAGTTCAGCTCCTCAAGGGAGAAGCTGCTCTCGTTTCCAATTAGCTCCCATTTGGCCAGGGGTTTTGGGGCCACCGGGAAAGGAGGTTTTCCTCGGTTATCCCAGCGCACTGCCCAAAGGGCAGATCTGCGGCCGTTTCCCTCCCATCCTGTTAACGTTGGGTGATGGGAACTTGTTTGGTGCTGTGGAGGGACAGCAGGCCTGAGTGTGGGGATGGCTAACCCACCTCTGGGATCTCACCCCTGGGGTGTGAGGCTGGCAGGCTGCTGAGAGGCACTGAGGTCTGGATGGCAGCACGGGCTGGGAATAGGGCTGCTGGAGGAGAGGGCTGTGTCTGGGTCAAGGGTGGTGGGATGACCTTGTGGGCCATAGTCTGGGCCCTGATGAACACCACCCATCCCAAAATCAAGTGGGAGCTGTGGTATTCACAGAGGGGACCCCCAATTCTGTGTAGCCCTATGGCAACACTTCCACAGGAGGTGTACAGAGCAGCTGCTCCTCTTCGAAAGCCGATGGATCCTCCTTCTTCACAATCTCTTTCTGGAAGTACTTTAGCAGAGATCCAGATGGAGATGCACCTGCTTACAGCAACAGCGTATGTGCATTGCTGGCCGCGTGCATTGCTGTTGTCCTCTGTGTAGGCGTTGGCTGCACTATGTTGCTTTTCCTCTGGGTTTCTGCTTTCAAGTTAGCAAGTGAGGGGCCTGGATCACACCTGAAGCATGCCCAAGACCTCCTCGGAGACAGAGTTTTGGAGATCTAGTAGGTCTAGTAGGTAAAGTTTTAAGGTGATGAACTGATAGGGAAAAGAGTCTTGGGGACATCTGCTAACAAATACCTGGCAGGGAAGGGTGTGTACAGTACATATCATCCCTATTGAAATTTGTATCAAGCAGGTAGCAGCCTGAGTTCCTGCTGTTGCTCATTTGACCAAGAGGCTGATGTAGCTGGAAACTGGTTTTCTTTTAACCCAGTACTTGTCCTTGGAAAACGCTCTTTGGCAAGAGGAAAGAAACTTGTGCCAGAAGATGAAATGGCACCTATGCAGTAAATTTATTTGCCCCATTCACTTCAACCTCTCTTTGCTTTTGTTTGTTACTCTCATTTTTTCCTTCTTACCAACACATTGCATTCTGAAAGGGGCAAACTTAAATTTAGGAAGCCAATCCAACCATAGTGGATAATTATTTACTTTTAAATAATTTCATCCTTTGCTTCCTTTGTAATTTACACAGAATTATTACAGAATACATTACCCTAACAGAACGGAAAGAGCCAAATTAGAGAGCGGGAAAGAAACACTGAACTACTCTTGGTCCTGCAAAGACTGCAATTAAAAGTTTCTTAGCTCAGCTCTCTTAGTCCGATGAAACTTTCTTCTCTGTTCCTGTGTGAATGTTAAACATCGTCCACACTCACGAGTGGCCACCAAAATGTGTAACTTCTCCATCTCTGAGCTAGACAGCATCTGAGGCTGGCTGTGGCATTATTCATCTCCATGGGTGCACTGTAGTAAGGCTGTTGGAGAAGAAGCTTTGGCTTCACTAATTCCTGCGAGACAGGAGATGGGGAGGAGGGAAAGGTAACCCCCAACGTTTTAAGATACCCGTGGCACAGACCTTTGCTCCTTGAGCCCGGGCTTCTGACATGAGTGTGGAAGAGAGGGGAGTTTCCTCTGCTCACCACATGGTGATCACAAATGTCACCTACAGACAAAAGAAAATGAAAAGGAACGATAAGTGCAACATGGGCAATGATTTAGTCCCTTGAAAAATGCACATTAATCATCCGGCAGCCCTCAGTTTTACTGCAGTGAAAGTTCATTTCTCATGGTGGGGCTAACTTTGGGACCAGTGCTGGGAAGTGGAGCTGGAGCGGGACTGGCAGCAATATTTAGAAGCAGCAACTGCAGGAGTGTATTAAGAAACCGAGTATTCAAAGAAACTCCTAACGGACCTGTAAATACCCAGCTTAGCTGCCAGTTTAATCACTCGCAAAGACACTGCCTTACTCTTTTAAAGCCCCGCGTATATGAAGTTTTGGAAGCGATTGTGAATAAATACTTCACTCCTGCTCACAGCGACGTTTCCTCGGCGTTAGCTCATTAGAGTGCCTGAAAGAGACCCGACAGAAAATAAGTTAAATGCAACTTAAATCATCATCCGATTCGACTCTAAAAACAACAAGAAAGGCGATGCATTCACCAAAAGGTTGGAAAAGGCTTTTAGAGTCAGCTGTACCTCAGTTATTAGGGGCATAGGGAAAGGGACTGAGGGATGTGAGTGGGCAATGTGGCCGGGATCCCAGTCCCCAGTTGTTGTGTTTTGGGTTTTTTTCCTTCCCCTCCCCCCCGCTTCTTTTCTTTTTTTTTTTTTTTTTTTTTTCCATGACTCCGAAAGATGTCACGGCAAAGTGAAATCTTTGCGGAGGGCTGCTCATGCATTCAGACTGTAGAGTTTTCAAAATGTGATGTTTTGCAATGATGACATTAGAGTAGCAACCAAGGGTCCGAGACAGCAACGCCTGCTGCAGCTGGGCTTCGCTTTGAAACGCCCAAGACAATGGGGGCCACTGTTCTCCATCGCTTCGCCTTTCCATTCCATTTGCATAGTCTGTTCTGCCTGATTGACCAGCTTGGGCTGTCCAAGGGACCAGCATTGTTCACAGATCACTTCAAGATGGCACAGATGACAAGATTCAGGTGAGAGATGAAGTGGGATGATTCTCAAATGCCATAAGAAAAAGCTACCCTGGGAACTTTTAGCGAAAGAGAAACAGTTCGAGGATTGAAACATTTAAAGGACCTTTTTTATTATTTCTTTTTTTTTTTTAAGAAACTGATCGTATTTGGAAATACGCTGCCTTGACACACAAACTAGTAACAGGAGGTTTGTGTGTTTCGTTGCGATATTTTATTTGGTTTGTGTTTGACTGTGTTGTGGCTTTTAGTTTTGGGGTTTGGGTTATATTTTTTCCATCCCAGACCTCACCTTCCCCCGGCTAAGATGGGAGCCGCGCCACTGGAAACCTTTATGAATCAAAGTTTGCTTACCAAAAATCACGAGGCGACAACAAATAAATCTCACCGTAGAGGCGAGTTCTGAAATTCCTTGCTGCCTGCTTCGTAACTAAGCGCCGGGATTAATTAGTTAATGGTCATAAAGCGCTTGCGAGGTGGAAAACCCTCCTAGAAATGCGAAGCGCCAAGAGAGCTGTCAGCCCATTCCCGCACAAGGCGGGCGGCACCGCGCCGTGTTCCAGTCCGGGCGCCGGGCTGGGAGCGGCGGGCAGCGGGGGGGGAGGCTGAAGCACACCTCTTTTTCCCCTCAGAAGTTGCAAACTCTCTGCTGGCCCAGCTTCCCGACTGAAATGTCATGGTTTGGGCTTGTTCGCTTTTTTTTTTTTTTTTTCTTTCTTTTCCTTTTTTTCCCCTCCCTCCTCACCCAGGTACTCTTGTAAACACGCTCACGGCAGCGCCCCTAAAATGAGTTTCGTTCGACACCGATGTTTTGACTTCATCTTAAAAAAGGCAAAATCTTTGTCATACAAGTATGTTTTCCCTGGAGGGGTTTCCAGCACAATTTGCTGTAATTTCTTTACACCTAACGGAACTGATGGGATCTGAGCAGTAAAACATATTCCCACGATAGTTTCGCTCTCTCGCACTCTCTGTTACCCTCCTGGGGTTCAGATCACTCTCTAGTATAAATATTGCCAATAATTGTACTAATATGGTGATTCTCAGAAGGAAGCAGAACTCTCTCCTCCTCGTAGAGCAGACCTAAAGCCATGCGCCTTCTGCTTAATCTCTGGGTGTATTCTCTCCTAGCTGCTCGTCTTTCCCCTGCAGCGACTAATACACTTAATTACATGATTTACAAGAATTGCCAACAAGGTCCCAGGGGCTGCTAAAGACCGACCCCCGCCCGGCGAGCAGGGCGTAAGGTGAGAGCCTGGCTCTGCCACACGGGAACCTCGGAGGGAGGGAGCCTTGGGCAGGACTCGGCTCTGCAAAATGATGCCGAAGTTCAGGCCCTTCTCCACTATTTTATGCACACGCACACGTACACATCCCTACACACGTAACACCCCCACACACACACGCAACACACCCCCTTTCATCTTGTGCTCCTGTCCCAGGTTGGTTTGGGGGTTCCCCCCCCTCCCTCCCCCAGAGAAGGGGATTAAAAGCTGCCGAGGAAACTTAAGTGGCTCTGGAGTTTGTTTAATTTCCCTCCAGTGTTTACTGATAATTCGAGAGACGCTTATCTCGGGGAATATAACGATTAATACAACCGCAGGTTTCCAGATAAGTGATTGTGATGGAGATTGTTGGCGAGAAAATAGACAATTATCCGCTGTTAGCTTTACATAAAGATCGCATTAACTTGAATTAGTTATCAGACAAAAGAACATCAGAAAGCTGCACCTTTCTGCCAAGGCAACCGCTTGCAGGCGGTGTGCTCCGCACAAGCAAACGCACCGCTGCCCTCCCCAGCATCTCGCAAGCATGAAAGGGGCGGCGGGGGCTCGG